>NW_027526335.1:44992659-45468397 GCF_048455015.1 Haemaphysalis longicornis | reverse complement strand
CTCACACATGATGTGGAAGTGCCCGCACATCGCTACAAACCCACAGGAACACAGCAGACATTTGCTAAACATACACAACGATGTGCAGTGGGAGACCCCGCTGCACAGCTCTACCGCTGAAGATCAACAGGCCCTGGTCCGAATAGCAAGAGGCCCCTGACTCCCATGGGGTCGGCCGAACCCTTGCAAGAAAGAAGACATAAGACCAGTCTTCTTATTTGGGCCCAATAAAGTATTCTCTCTCTCTCTCTCTCTCTCTCTCTCTCTCTCTCTCTCTCTCTCTCTCTCTCTCTCTCTCTCTCTCTCTCATCTGCAAGTTGGCTTTTTCGAATCCCCGTTGCCAACGTTCACCTCACTATATTGTACTCCAGGGCCTTGATTTCTCCACTGTACAGCGTGTTTCAGTCAGAATCTTCTTGTCCCTTTCCTTTCCGGCCTTCTTTCTTCTCATAATCACTTCGGGACTCCACTCCTTCAAATCTTCTCAATATTTCATAAGAAAGTACTGGTGCAATCAGAAGTACCTGGAACAAGTATTTAGGAACATCCCAAAATGTTTGTCTTACTGGTTTATGACAGCCATTGCCGGTTTACACGAAGCTTTTTCTATTAGGGAGCACTCCTTTCATTGCCCACCAACCCAGCCAGGCAGTTTCCAGAAGAAGAAATTCCTATATATTTGCGAGACCAATGTTCCAATCACTTTCGACGCACCCGCACATATGTAAGGTTCGGGCCATCCGGAGCTACATATTCCCGCGTCAATCCTGGCAAGCCACACATAATGCACTTAGCAACGATTCGCCTCACATTTAAAACCCACAAATTTCCGATAGACTCTATTCCGTTAAAGGGACCCTGCAACACGTTTGTCAACTTTTTTTGAAATCTTAAATGCCTGCAGAACGTAGTCATCCAACACACCCAGTACTTAGATTAGGGGGTCGCGAAGTACCTCAGCCAAAAATTACTGCTCTATGCCCATTAGGGAACTTGTAAACTCGCTCAAAAGTTGTTTTTCTCTTTCCCAGTATTGACGTGTTTCGACGGCTCGAGTTACGTCAATAAGGCCATGTAGCGGCTGTTGGCCGGTTTTCCTTCACTTGCAACAATGAACGCTTTTCGATAGCAACTAAAAATAAAGCCACAAAAACAAAGCAGAAATGGAAGGCGTATCTAGTGCGACGAGCAAATCATGCAGTGCCGCTCCGTGCTGGCGATAACTACAGCTTTAAAAGTGGTTCCAGACGCGAAGGAAATAGTGAAAGCGATTGTCGAAAGTGTTGCATGGTCCCTTTAAAGCCTCGCAAACACTATCTTGGTGAAGGTTTTCTGCTTTCCAGCGGTGTACCGTGAGAAGCTCAGTGAAAGTCACTTGACCACTCGCTAAACATTTGAATCCTACAGATTCCGAACAGGCGCCCAACTGTTCGCTAAAAATTTTGCTAGCGGTTCGATGCGCGTCTCGGTTTCGACATTGCCCGAAATCCATTCGCGGTGTCTCTCATAATTTGAATTCTTGGTACGGGTGCACCGCGCATGCCACTCGGACTGTTCGTTTCCCAGCGGCCACGCGTTCAATGCACCTTTGGAGGAGGGGGCGGGGATATAAAAAATGGAGAATGATTCCAAAAGAAAAGAAAAAGCAACTGGCAGGAGAAAAAAATAAATATTCAGCCCGGTTGGCAGGAAAGGTCCCTGTCGACGTCAAGTCGCGTTCGCCGGCAATCGATACCCCCCCACCCTGAGGCGACGGCCTCGCTAGGGACGGGGTCGTGTAGCTGACCCCTTGCTGCGGATAAAAAGAAGGGAACGAAAACAAAAGAAATATACGGGAGGATATTGAAACCAGGAAATCGGGGTCCAAGAAAAGGTCCTTGACTGCGCGAGTGCCTCAAGGCCTTCCTTGATATTTTTTTATTATAATTGTTTATATTCAGTTGCAGCTATAGTTTTTCTGCTTTTTTTTTTGTTTTTTCACCCAATGTGGCAAAACAAACGCTACCCTAAGGTGAAATAGACAGCTCGGGAAAATGCTTTAGCGAATTTCTCCGCGTACTTCAACCGCGGTGACAGCGCGCGCTATGCGGGAAAGTGCATTTCCTTCTATGTTTCACCATTAATCACGCGAAAAATACAGCGAGAATTACGACTTTTTTTTTACCGCTTACGAAAGCCACTAGAAAGTTGCGGGGGGAGCAAATAAAAGCTGTCCCTATAGACTGCCCAACGAGCACCTCATTCAAGCAGCGGGTTTATCGTTCGACAACACTTCACTGTTGCGCAAATACGGGGCCAAACAATTGATATCGAATTTAAAATAAAGGCCGACGAACCTTGGGATTTGCGAGGGCGACATTCGGATGTGAGGTAGGTACAAGCCCGTCTCTTCCTGCACACGTCTAACGCCATCGAGAGGGAAAGAGAACGATCTTTAATAAATTCTGGCGATGTTAGCCGGGCTAAAATGCCTAACTTGCTACACCAGTTGATGACGTGATGAAGGTGATGGCGATGATGTTGAAGAACTTGATGCGCACAGAGACGTTGAGCTATTTACAGAGACTGCAGTCTAGACCTGTGTGTTGCAGGTACTCTATAAGAGCTTTTGTAGCCTGTAAAGCACGTTTGGGACATGCCCACGGTCCCAAAACGTCCTTTGGTTGATTGTCCACGCGAAGCGGCAGTCCCAAAGGCACTGCGAGGGACACTCTTTGCCCACTAAATCGAGCCGATTCACACAGCAGGTGCTGGAGGGTTTCTCGCAGATCGCAGTGTGGGCAGAGTAGCGACGTAGTTCATTTCATCTTGAAGATGAAGTTGTGCGTGTATGTGCGACATTAAACCGCGTGGATGTAGAATCGGTTCTACCCGCTTTGAGAGTACTGGTGGCATTTTGAATTTGCAGTTGGGATAGATGGAAGATCGCGGCGCGTAATGACGTGATACGTCATCCCAGGTTGCCCGCTGCATGTTTCATGCCACGCTAGATGCAAGGACAGATGCATCTTTCCTGGACAATGGTATGGATATTTCCGATGCATGATGATTATGCGCAATGGATGCAGCAATGTCCACCTTAACGTTGTCACTTATCCCACAATGTGCTGGAATCCACTGGACTGCTGGTGTGCTTGTAGAGCTTGTCGATGTAGGGAGTGTATGTCAGACACAAGCTGGTCTTTTGGAAATGACGCTAGGCATTGAAGTGCAGCCCTGGAGTTTGTGAAGCTAGCCCACTCTCGTGCGGGCTGCTTGGTGAAGTGATCGAAAGCCACCCTCACAGCTGCTACTTCTGAAGCCGTAGTTGACGTTTTGTGACTGAGCGTGGCACTGAAAGTGGTGCGTGATGACGGTATCCACACCGCGATAGTGAATGATGTGGATGACACTAACCCATCAGTGTACGCATGAGTATGGTCTTCGTATTTCCGCGAATTATAGTCCAGAGAGAAGAGTTTCAGGGCGGGAGCCGGAACATGCTCCTTCCTCGTGATACCGGGAAGAGTACTCGTGACTGGTATGTGCAGGAATATCCAGGGCGGGTGCTCAGGAGGAGCAGAATCTTGATAGACCTTCGGCAGAAATTCACGCATTTCGTTGGCCAATCTTGTCGCTAAAGGATGGCCCCGCTGTCTTGCCACAATCCGTAGACGCGTACGAAGCAACTCCTGCATGCTTAAAGGAGCCATGAAGAGAAAACACAAGTTTGGTTCATTCGAAAGATTGCCTCGTTAGAACCATAGCGACACCACTTATAACGCAAACTTCGCTCAAATAAGCTACATAATTAGGAAAAAAGGAAATGACCATGCGACCCACCAGCTCATTTTCCGCAACAGAACCTATGCCGTCACATGGGCTAAGCTCTGCGATTGGCGGAGGCCGGCAAAAGCAAACGCATGTTAGGCAGGGCTTACAGCTTGCATAGCGAGCTAAATGCCCGTGAAACATACTGCACATTCTTTTTATGACAAAGAACGGTGGAGTAAACGGTTGAAGGTCCGAACGAACTCGCAAGCGTGTGCGCCAATGCGTACGAAACTAGCGCCGCGGCCGAGCTCGACATCTCGCCGTCGCGCAGACGAATTTTCGGGTTCGAGGCTCTTCGGGGCCAACGAACCGTTCCAGCACGCACAGCCGCGACCTTGCTTCGTATCGTAATCCCTTCACAGGAGGTTGGCCGTCATATCGCCAACCAGCAAAGGTAAAAATAGAAACGAGGGGAGTAAGGAACAGCAAGAAGCGACGAGATAGTGCCAGTCGTCGCGTAAGTTTCGAATGGTGTTGGCTTGCTGCTGTCGTTACGAGCTCGTTTCCAGTTTACAATCACTGAAAACTTCAGTTTGTTCAGTTACGGCAGGGACCCTTACGTTAGCTCACTCCTGGGACATGCTGGCGCTCGTCGCCGACTTCGTCAAATCGCTCTGACCTTGGGGAAAAAAATGCCGTAAACACCGCGCATTGACGTTCGTATCTTTCTGGTCGAAGCAGAGAGCTCGCGCGAACGGCTTTCCACACACGACACCGGCCAACTGGCATAAGTGATACTGCTACTGAAATTGAACTATTATTAACCGTAATCAAAATACGGCACATACGTACCAGTCTATATTCGTCCGTCGCGACGGGGCTGACGAGGCAGCGGTGCCGACGGCTGGGCGTTCGTCTGTTGTGGCTATCGCGGAATGGTCGCTTTCCCGTCCACCGCGTATCCCACAACTCTTGCCGCTCGTGCACTTAGAAGCATTGAGCGTTTTTGGGGTGTGAGGTTGTTAAATGCAAGCCCGAGCTCCTCGGCGAGAGTTTTGTTCTCCGGATCAGGCGATTCCATGACTAGGGCTGCGGGTGCACTAGGTTTTACTAGTATTTTTAAAATGGCCGCCGTCTCGATCGACTCCCGCGTGTGGGTGCTATATGGAGTCGACATACTAAGTATCTGTTTCATGGACCGGCTCTATGACGCCATTGTACACGTCACGGAATGTTCAATTTTAGCGGGAGATTTAAAATTTTGGCTTAAATTGCCTTATTTCTCAGTGAATAAAGCATCATTTGCTTCCGGGAAAGCGCTTGGGGTACTATGAAACACCTAATCTTTCGAATAAAACAAACTTTTGTTTTCTCTTCATGGCTCCTTTAAGCGAGTGGTGAGAGCCGCCTGCATTCTGTCAAGCCCACTGTTCGGCTTTTGTGGACTTGATGTAGAATTTCAGGATCTGAATGGCGTGAGTACGAGCCGTGGTAATTATAACAAATGTTTGTTAGTTCTCGGATTTTTTTTTCTTACTGCAAAAATGTATTCTTTGCGAATTTTATGTATTGTCTCCGGCTATCTGGACTGAGAAAGCACCCACTTTTATGCTCATTAAATGTTTTCCAATCCAATCCAATCTCTGTAGATAATGGTAGTTTGGTATCTTTTAGGTCGGCTTAAGTGTGGGCACAGCCTATACTACCACGGTTTGTTTACGTTCTGCATCGTCGTATTATAAGGAACCTTATATTCACCCATAGAAAGAAATAATTGTTGACCCATCGTTTTATAAGCTGTTCGCATGTAAGCACTCATGAGAAATGTTTGGGGCTGGTTGGTGTCCGTGCAAGGTTGGTCCTTCCATCCCCTCACCTGCCCCTAGAAAAAAAAAAGAAAAATAACGGCCAACTACTCAACTACTCAGCAGTGTTGTACGGAACAACGGCGTTCGACGGGTGAATAGCGCAGCCGCGAGAATGCTTTCCACCTTTCATCGTTTCTCTAAAAAGGCCAGGATGCGCGTCTGGCCGACAGAATTGTTTCCTGCCGGGGAAAGGTTGTCTAAGTCCGAGCGGTGCTGCAGGTTCCTTGCGAAACCACCGTATCCGTATATTGTCAGGAGTAATTACCACATTAGTGCGCGCGAGGCGCGGGTGCGTTGCTATGATATGCTATGAGGTTTTGAGGGGGGCGGGTATAGACGGCTGAAAAGGGCCCGAAACTGTCTGGCGTGGGGTGCCGTCAGGGGAGTTGCGCTCGCTGTGAGGTCATTCGAAGTGTCACCGGCTATGAATAGGGCTGGGCACGCCGCAGTGTTCAGGATACTGTACTGCTCAAAGTTACAAAGTACGCATGCAGTTCGTCACGGCGCGGTGTGTGGGTCGACGGGAATGGTCGACGGAGTGCAAGGACCTTTTGCATTGCATGCGTCGTGTTGACAAAGGACAGGATTTCGTCATTGTTGGGCATACTCTCGTCGCGTGCCGTATGGACAATACATGAGAGAGGCCGCCGGAACGTGGACGGCCAGCGTTCAGAGTTACTTTAGTTGGTCCGTTTCAACCTTTGATGTTTTGTAGTGTAAATGTTTTTTACGCACGTGAATATGCTCCGCGTTATTTCCTGTGCTTTCCCCTTATGCGCATTTCTAGCCATTTCTATTTCTATTTCTATTTTTGGTTGTTTACTTTATCTACTACCCAGATTGTGCTCGGTATACTTTAAAATTCTTGCACCTAGATTTCATGTGTGACTACGCTGCTGACTTTTCTTTTTCTTTTTCTTGACTTGAACTTGTATTGTGAGCCTTGTAGCCGTTACTTGTTCTGTTGTGTTTTGTTACTCGCAAATTTGTGCTGTATGATCTGCACAGCTTCACTTTTGTCACCCCCTTACTCAATTCCCTGCACAGGGCCCGTAAGGCATTTAAAATAACCTGCAATATTGTAATAAGCATTCATTAAATGCCTATGTATTGTTCCTTTCGACACAGTTTCCTATGCAAGAAATTTAATTATGTTCCCGAAGGAAATTTTTATTTGCACATCTTAAGCGCAGTAACGTTAATGCGCATTTGTAAGACCGTAGTGGAAAGTGTCATATGTGTTGCACGCATAATAGACGAGCACCAAAATCGCAGTTAGTCATGTCTGGAGTTTGTCCGGTGCTCCCTGACATGGGGAGGCGTGCTACACCCATCTAGAAGCGTTCCTTTGGATTCTTTTTATCTCCAGATAATCTGCTGCCGGCGGTGTTGCTAATTCGTATAATATACGTAGTTTGGTGTGAGTTTTAAATTTCACACTTTATTTCGCCTCGGTATTATCCGACACCATACTTTAATTTAAAAAAATGAAATGTAGCATTAATGTAACGACACGTTGCAATGTTCGAAGTGGAACTGGAACGCGTTCCTTTCGAAATAAAGGAACTTGTAACGGTAACTCGTTTCAAAATTGGGAAGGAACGAGGAACGAGCTTTCGTTCCTGTTTTAGAGGCATGTGTAAAACACTGCTGCTCATTCAGTCACCTAACAAGTCGCAAAAAACAAGTTTACTAGAACGAGCTTGTGCTCCCCTAACGACTAAAAGAATACACAGGCGGCGAAGCAGGAGTCAACAAAAGTGACGTGCGCAGGCGTGTGTCGGCGAATCGAATAGCGCGGCGTCTGCTCAGCGGGCATTTATCTCTCGGCGCGAGTGCTTCTCGAACCGTCGAATTGCATCCAGAACACTGTAAATTAGTCTAGGCTGGTGACGTTAGTTCGAAACACTCTCCCTATCAAAGGAGATAACACGTGCGACATAAAGAATGGAATGCCCGCTTCGCTTGGCCCCCGAATAACACAGATAACACAGCCCGGCGCAGCAGGTCGGGAAAAACAAAACATAAATAAAGAAACCGAATGCATGGTTCGCGGCATTCGTGTAGGCCAAAAAAAACCTTTGCAAGCAATAGCGTTTCGTACACGGGAATGGAAGCTTGAACGTATGTCAAAAGGTTTCCGAGCAGCCGAAATTTAATCATACAGGCCAAGCTTCCAGCCACTCGCGTATACAGTCGGTAAAACGCTTGTCTATAACAGCGATTTCAACTTCAACCAGCCACATCCGAAAACTGCCGAAACATACTCGTTACAAACATGCAGGAGGCAAAAGCGAAGGGCTAAGACTTCAGAATTCCGCAGTAGTTTTATTCAAATCCCGCACCGGCGGGGCAGGATAAGGCTGAGAGTACGAAAGCTGTGTTATAGACAAGCCTTTTACAGGCTGTACTCGTAAGATGTCTGTAATTTTCTCGTTGACCGTTCTTGCGGAGCCCCCCACAATAGAAGTACGTCCAATCCCCGCACACTACAAGAACTATACATCGATTTCCGAGCATCCGTCCCTTTTATCGAGACTTCGAGCTCCTTAAAAGAGCTTTCATTGTTTCGTGGCGCAATACTTCCTTGCAAGCGTTCCGCTCAAGTCTCGGCGGCACATAAATGGAAGAGCCATTAGCCCTGCAGGTAGCTCGCTTCGGGGCCCAGACTTAGCGGGTGCCCCGGGGCCAGCAGCGGCTTACCTGGCGAACGAGAGCTTTCACGTGCCGATGGAGGCAGCTCGTTAGGCATGCCATCATCGCACCGGCGCCCGCTCATAACTCACTCGGCGCGCAGTGGGTCTCGATCGGCTCACGTGAGGCGGCAGTGAAGGACTTCGATCACCATCGAGGCTATTCCGCCGAGAATCTCGCATCATTCGTCTTGTTGATTACTCGAAAGACCGTGGAGAGACAAGCCAGCGCCATTCCCGCGATGCGAATTCACGCTATCCGCCTTTTCTCCATCCGCTGAAAAATGAACTTTCGTCTCTCGCTTTCCGGCTTTCTTTCGTCGCTGCTTTCGCTGCTTTTTTTTTTTTTTTTTACCCTTCGGTTCTCAGAGCTTTCGCATTTGTACGTTGGAATTCACCACCTGTCCGATTTGGTTAGCGCGCGGTCTCCCAGCGTATTGCCTGGGAAAGAAAAGGCTGCGGAAGTGCGTAACGGTAGCCCCTGGCTCATTTCGGAGTAAATGGCAGCTGACAGGGACTGCGAGAGGATTCGGGGGAGTTTGATAGAGCTGGCTGTGGTTGGGCGGGGCCGATGGGATAATTAAGTCAATATTTCAGAATTTGCGTGATCCTGTAGCGGCCGTGTCGCGTTCTATGAATTCTCTGTCTCGGCAGACGAACTGCGGGCCGATGGTAAACGCAAAGTAAAAAATAAGAAGGACCAATCTGAGGGTTGCTGTTGAGGAATGAGGAGCATATCTTGGTTCAATGGCGTAAAGGTTACTCGCCTTGGAAGGCCGTTGATTGATCACATTACGCATTCCCGGATTTCAGAACACCTTAAAGATTCTTGGGCGCTATAAATTAATCCATCTCCTCTCACTAGGCGGCGCCCGGGTGCAGCTTCGGCGCGCAAAGTGTCAACTAAGAAATGCTTCATTACAAAAACGTGAGTCTGTATATGGGATGTCTGACAACATGTTTCTGCAAACATTTCAAGCCCCAGTGCTTCGAGCTTGTCACGACACCATCTATGTTGAATGTGAAAGGAAACTTAATTTTCCAACTGCGGGAAAATTATTTTTTATCTGCGGGACTCACTGGGCGGGGGGCAGGCGCAAGTGAAGGGGAGAGAACACAAATCTAACACTTGTTCGTAAAATTATACACAAAAATTATACACTGCCAAAAATAAAAAAAAATAATTCATTGTCTAAAGGTATAAATAGCACGACGGTGCAACTCAAGTTGCCTTAGTACCAGCTAACACCAAACATATGGCATTTTAATGTAATAAACATAATTCCAACAAATGTAATTCTTAATGAATATTTCTGGCCGCAAATCGAAATTTTTAATCAAAAGAATTGTCCTAGCTTTGGTTAGAGACAAATGTTTCCTCAAATGGGTCCTATGTTTCCTATGCGTTAAAATATGTCTTGATGTGTATGAATCTCCTCACCGATGTTTGTAGTAAAACATTGTGTATGCTGGTGTATAGCAGTTGTTTATTGAGACTTTTCCAAAACTTCGTGTTACCGTTTTTTAAGGAAGTGATTCCAAGAAAGTACTGCCAGGAAACTTTCCGGGATTTACCGAGATGTGCTTCACACATTGGGACGTTTTAAAAGGGATATTTTTCTTTAAAAGCTAGAATAGGTAATATCACTTTCCTAGCGGATGATATAAAGCTTTGAAGTCCGCCCAACGACGAATTACAACCGCATAGACGTCCTCACACATCGACATTTACGAAAGTTATTTAGTAAAAAAAACAACTGCAAGTTCTCTGTTTGCAGCAAGGACGTCTTGCGCCACCTGCGATGACGTATGTGTGCGGGCTCACTTAATTTCTAGATCACTCAATCTGTGCTTTGCCCATCGACTCATAATCACGTAAAAAAAAAAGCACGCCTTTGTCACGACGCAACAGCAAAGCCTTTGTATCATGAGGAATTAGCGTCGCACAGGCCCGCTGACAATGGAAGTAGCGCACAGGTTGCAAAAGGAATGAAAGAGAGCAGGGTGGACGATCGATCGATTTACCTTCCTAATAATCGATATAGGTTTGTACCGGATATTATTTATTTTCAGCAGTTAATCGGTTGCGCTCGCTGTACTTGAAGCAGCTATAGGGTGGGCCCAGTCTTTAAATTGCGCATGACCTTCTGTACTGTGTTTTCTCTGTTCAAGTAACAGAGCTTAAAAGGAACAGGAAATATCGAAAATTCTGACCCCTACCCCGGCAGCAAAGGAAGGCGAGAAGGTATCCACCGTAATGGCTCAGTAGCTAAGGCGTTGTGCTGGTGAGCTCAAGGAAACAGGTTTGATTCCGGCCGCAGCAGCTGTTTTTATAATGGAGGCGGCGAAAAACGAAAACGTCCTATGTCGAGATTTCAGTGCAAAATGCCGATCCTCAGGTCGTCGAAATTCACCAGTAGTCCTCCACGACGGTGCATGCGCCTCTTATGTAACTTCGGAACGTTAAAGCCCTCTCGTAGCGTCGCTAAATCTGGGGCGAGTGCTGAATGGCTCATATGTAAATGAGATCCAGTGCGCCACATCCTGGTCATCGGTGACGGCGAAGAAAGGTCGATCTTTTTGGCGCGCTGGTCCGGAGCACACGATAGTCTACGTGCGAAAGTTTGATATCCACCTCAATGCCGCCGTACGCCTACAAAGGAAAGCTATACAGCTTTCTCAGAAACTTCGCAGAAGAAAAATTTGTCCTGGTCCAGGATTCGAACCCGGGACCACCGCTTAACCGGAGCAGTCGCTCTACCAACTGAGCTAACCAGGAGGCTAGTCGTTTGTAGCGCGAGAGCGAATTGATCAACAACTCGAAGTGAAGGACAGGTGTCAATCGACCAGATTTAGGGGAAATCCCCAAGGTGGAGAAGTTTCTGCGAAGAAAAGTTTGACGTCCACCTCAATGCAGCCGTGGTCCCGGTGGTCCCGGGTTCGAAACCTGGACCAGGACAAATTTTTCTTCAACTGCGAAGTTTCTGAGAAAGCTGTATAGCTTTCCTTTGTAGCCGTACGGCTGCATTGAGGTGGATGCCAAACTTTCCTTCAAGAAACTTCTCCACCTTGTTGATTTCCCCTAAATCTGGTCGATAGTCTACGTAGTTGGCCACGCCGTCTGAGGAAGAAAAACATTACCATCTCTCTCTAAAGAAAGTTGAGATAAGCGCGAAAGCTTTCTCGCATCAAGCGTATGTCAGAATTACGCCAAAACCTTCGCTTAATTTGCGTCCAGCGTTCGCTGAAAGTGCGTCCAAGCGATCGCCAAATATTCAGATCAGACATCGCAAACGAAGGACCGACCTATGCGAGGATTTTTCGCGCTTGAAGTAAACGCTTCTACGAACGATCTAATGTATAGCGATACGTGGTTTATGAGCTAAAAATATACTATATTGCACTCCTCCTTCATAATTGATGCGTTTGTTGTCGTATTTAGAACCGTTCCCTTTTCGCGATTTTCAAGTAGCCGTCACTTTGGCACACTGGAAGCCCGCTTTCACGCGTGCGCGCGCCGCGTGTCCAGAGATCGTATCAGAGCTTTTCGGTCTACCAACATGTCTATGGGGAAATATATTAGATTTATTTTGACTGGACGCAATCGGTCCCGCCAAGAAAACGTTTGCTTTAAAAAAAACACTAGAGGAAGTTGAACAGCGGCCACGGCTAGTCAGCCAAGCAACGATGCTTCACGAGTACAACGTCATGGCAGGACTGCCATCCACCCTTGAGCGCTGCTCAATGGGGTCTCCCCTATATGTTGAGCTGTTTTTTTTATTTACAAACTGTGTTCAGGAAATATTATGTACATAAACGCAAACCTATCCTCACTACCTCTGTGGCCGGCGAAATGAAGTGCTACCATCCAGAGTCGTCCCTTTTTTTTTGTTCATATACCCTTTGCAGGCCCTTTTTTATTCCACGAAGTTCGGTACTCGGCCCTCAGTATACAGGAAAAAAGGTTCAGTAACCTTGGAAATTAAGATGCGAAGACTTAGGAAACAGCGGAACTGGTGGTCTTCAAAAGCTTTAACTTGGATTTTCTCAGGTCTGTTCTTTCTTAAGCGAAAGGTAGTTAAAAAGCGAAGCTTTCTTCATGCTGACTGAGTTAAATAAAAGGCCACAATCCACTCTCCTAAAGTCGAAAATCCAAACTGCCAATGTCTGAAGCCAACGTCTAAAGCCAACGCGCGTGGTACGGACCCAAAGGAAATGCTGCGCCCCCCGAATGCGATGATAGCGCTATCGCATAGACGCCGGTTTCATAACGCGAGGGACCCAGGTTCGATTCCGGTCGAGGGAAGCATTTTTATCCCGAAGGTGTTTTATTCCCGGATACACAAAGGTTTCTCTGACGTCATATCCATCACAGAAATGACGCCAGTCCAACGAAGCAAGCGGCCTGTAAAGGGTGCACCCCTGCACACAGGGTCTTCTTGGGGGGAAGCAACCTTTGGTACTACAGAGTACGTTACACTTGGGTTGTCCGTATTTTAACACGAAAGTGTTTTGTGCCGGGACACACCAATATTTAACTGACGTCATATCCGTCACGGAAATGGCGCCAGTACACCTTTGCCGAAGTGACCCGCCAGAAGGACGTCGCTCACCAAGGACACCCACAAGACAGCCGCCGACCCGCAAATCATGCTCAGCTGCAGATTCCGCTGCACATTTCACATTCATGTTTTACCGTTTCCTATGACAGAGGAAACAACGACATTTTTTTTTATTGATGCGCTCACTCCCAAAATCTGCTTGTGAGCTCCTTGCCTCTCACCACTTTCCCTCACACTTCTTGGTCTCGCATTTCCCCCGCTCCAGTTCGTCGAGCGGAATTTCCTGTTAACGGTCCGCGTGGACAGAAGAAAGAAGCTTCAACAGCTGCGCTTCGAAAAAAGGAAATGCCCTCGGGCCCATTTTCATCCCACGGCTATGCTGCAAGTGAAAAACGACTGGCAGCGACACGAATGACCCGGCATATTTATGACAAAATGGGCCCTGGGGCCATATATCTAGACCGCTGGCTCCCTGCCTACGTCCCTGTACTTTGTGCTTGAATTAATGGGCGAGAGCAGACCGCATGCCGATATTTTCGCTTTGCTGCGTTTAATTTCCTGTACGGGCATTTTTCCTTCTCATGCACGAAGTTCTAGGGGATGATAATTGTTTGCCTCAAGTATTTATGGAGGTGCCGGTAAAGTGACTCTGTAAGCACCGGTCGCAAGTAAAAAGCCTGTAAGAATACAAATATTATTACTGACTCAAAGCATCGGGTGCAGAGATAATGCTTACTAAGCATTAAAGCTAGCCAAGCCAACGGAAAGGGTCTGGTATCCAATCACTCCAAGGGATGGTGCAAGCTATGATAGCAATGACATCTATTATGAAGACAACCATAATACGAATTGTACTGTACGCCCAGTTCTACTCGCAGCACTCAGCGTCTGCCTGACATCAGATGGCATTGAGAATGCAACAGCCCAGCATAGGCGAGGTAGCTCCCGCCATCCGCTACGCGAAAATCCATGCTGCGTAACAGGGCTTCACTGGCACTCATCAACTTATTTTTGACGGCACTCTCCAGCAATTAAATCACTGGACGCAGGTTAACGCCACTACAGTCCCAGTAGACCAGGACCAACCTCGCCGCCATGACAACAGGCTAGCTGCACTAAAAGGCGCAAGTTTCCGAAAATCCCTGAGCATATAGCTACTCTCATAAAATCAGAGGGCGAATGCGTCTATTTTGGGTGACTTTGTCGACGGGTGTGCTGCCGATGTCGATGATAAGCCCACAGCTTCGATATCTGACTGCAAAGAAGAGCGAAGGCGACGTTGGCTGGCCCGGAGGAAACGCAGCGGCGACTCATTGGCAGTACTTTTTCAATCTAGAGAACCCTACGTCCAGGTCTGCATGGGACGACGCTCTGTACTTTTGAAATGATGAGCTGGTCGAGGTATAGCGAGATGCAATAAACTCCTGATTGACCATTGCTTCTGAAGGCCTTGTAATTAGCGCACAGAACTCGTCCGCAACAGCTGTTTCGGACAATCCTCTATACAACGCTAGTCCCTGGAAAGGCAGTCTTGCTGCTACAGGTGACCTAGTGCGCGCATGGTGTCCCACACTTTGCTCATTGACGTCATCGGACTTGAAGAGGCACAGAAGGACCTCCACCCTGGCTTGCCTAAAGACTTCAGTATCACCATTCAGCTGCTGAGGATGTTTAATGAACTATGGTGGGCTGAGGTGATCCCGCGTCCTGGAAGTTGTCGAATGTAGTGCCCCTGCTTAAGCCAGGTGAATCAACACACGTGATTCACTCATTTCAGCCTGCCAGCTTGGATAGTTGCATAGCCAAGCTACACGAACGGTTCATCTTTTATAGGTTGAGTTGGTTTTTGGGAACGACTTGTGCTTTACCTCCATGCATGTCACGCTTCAGGCCACGCCCGTGCACTATGGACAGTATCCTGGATCTAATGACGTGCGTTGAGGAGGAGCGTTCACAAGGGAATATAACAGCCGTTTTCGTTCATATTAGCCTAGCATTCCATACAGCAGGTCATTATTAAATTCTTGCTGGCCTCGTCAAAATTGAAATTCGCAGAAAAATCCTTCGATGGAATGCGAACTTCCTGAAGAACAGAAGAACTTACATGTGCAACAGCAAAGGAGAAAGCCAACACCATGTAGAACAAGGGGTTCCTCAAGGGAGCGTACTAAGCCTGCTGCTGTTTACTGTTATAATGGAAGAGTTCCCGACCGGACTACACCCGCTGCTGCTGCATTTGAATCTATATGCCGATGAAATCTGCATTTGGTGTAGCGGCCCTTGTTACGTGTCGATTCAAGCTGAGCTCCAAGCTGGCGCTAACAGAATTGAAACGTTTCTGCGTGCTCTAGGGATGGATGTAGTCCCAGACAAATCAGCTGTTCCTGCTTTCGCGCGAAAAACTTTCTCTCTCTCTCTCTCTCTCTCTCTCTCTCTCTCTCTCTCTCTCTCTCTCTCTCTATCTATCTATCTATCTATCTATCTATCTATCTATCTATCTATCTATCTATCTATCTATCTCTCTCTCTCTGTCTGTCTGTCTGTCTGTCTGTCTGTCTGTCTGTCTGTCTGTCTGTCTATCTATCTATCTATCTATCTGTCTGTCTGTCTGTCTGTCTGTCTGTCTGTCCATCTATCTATCTATCTATCTATCTATCTATCTATCTATCTATCTATCTATCTATCTATCTATCTATCTATCTATCTATCTATCTATCTATCTATCTATCTATCTATCTATCTATCTATCTATCTATCTATCTATCTATCTATCTATCTCTGTCTCGCTCTCTCTCACACGCACACCCGCACGCACACTGGTGCTACCTGGTAACAGATCCTGGATTTCCTTACGAGAACGAACTAACACTTGCTTTAATAGCGTGTTCTCTTGCTCGTAAAAGAATAGTAACTAAGACTTGCCAAATCTTAATCGTGGAATGATTTCACCACTGCTAGGTGTGCACATACTCGTACCTGACCGCATGTTTACACTTAGTTACCGAAATGATTTTCGTTCTTGATTAGGTTTCCCAGCGGCTCAATAAAGATGTCAATCAAGTGTTGCAAGGAAAGGAACATTTCCCAACTTTCTGAACTTTCTCTTATCTTTCCTTCTTCGCACGTTATTCGTCAGCGTCGCAAGTGCGTACCGCATTCATTGTTGGTACTCGATCAACCAACAATGGGCCGTGCTACGTAGTATATAAGCAAAAAGAAAAAAAGTCGAGTTCCATCGTTGTAAGCCAAGCTAAAAACTTTCTTTGAAACACGACACACACGATACTGCAGAAAGCCTACGCCTACACGAGATAAGTTGCAGATGGCTTCGGCGACATGCCGGACCATTAGTTGAGGAGCCCAGAACCGCCGACCACAGTGGTAAGTATCTCGGTTCTAACGCCGCTACTCAGAGGAGGACCGAAAGAACCGAGAAGGTAAAACACGAGCGTGGACGAAGTGAACGAGAGAAGTTCTACCGCTTTCCCGTTCCCGCAGACGTTTCGTGATCCATCATCCAAGGAAGTTCGGGAGTGGACAGCGAGCAGCGTACGGAGGAGGCGAGGGGATAATGGCCCATGCCTGCGGGGAATACTGGGTTTGGTCAAACTAAAACAGGGGTATATTCGGCCATGGAAGAAGTTCTGGGAGGGAAAGCACGCTCACCAAAAAGAGGTACTATGCAGAAATAACTACAGCTATGGCAACACTCTTACAACATAGCATCCATTTGCACGAACACTACAGTATTATATATGTTTCCTTTTATTTTGCCAGGTGTTTCAAATATTGTAATTCTCTCTCTCTCTCTCTCTCTCTCTCTCTCTCTCTCTCTCTCATTCTCTATGCTCTTCGTTCTTGTGCCATTGCTTAATCATGCGAGGCAGATTGCAAATGTTCAATTTAACTGTAACATCACTCTGGAAAGATGCACAGCTTGCTAAGACATATGAATGAAAAGTTTTTTTTTTTTGCAACCTTTGTTTCGACAGTGTTTTCTACGACAAGGGGGGTGGGAGAGGGGGACAAGAAAATGCTTGATTTCACACAGTTGTTGGATGCAGCAGAAAGGGGGAGCTGTAGAGCAGGCAGCTAAAGCATGCACGTCTTACTTGAAATTAATAAAAAGCAGCAAAAGTGCCTGCGGCTAAAGTTCAACACTGGCGCTGCGCTCTGTTCGCTCGAAGGCCTAGACTATTACGCAATGCACTTTACTGCTGTTTTGCAGGCAGCCCGAAATCTCCAACTGACAAAAAGGAATACTGATGTAAAAAAAAAAAAAAGCGCTAGCTCTCCTTGCCGTTTTCTGCCATCTGACTTCACAGTGGCGCAAGCAATTCATCTGAGCCCCACTTGGGAAAATGCTCAGAGGACAGTACCACCACCAGCGGGAATTTCGGGCCCAACCAGACTGTCGGCTTGGGAATGCAATACTAGACTGAAGGAATATTTGTATGCGGCTGCGAAATATAGAACAAGAACATTCACAAGGGAAATGAAATCCGGTACTAGCAGACAATCTTTGCAGCCTTTCTTCTAATTTTTTTTTTTGGCTGTAGAACTCAAGAAATTGCTGAGAAGAGCGCAATGCTAATGAGGTACCAATCTTTCGAATGTCCGGAATATTTCTGCTCAAATATTAAAGCATGGGTTGAAAGAGAAATGTTAATCTTTACGCTCCGTCTTTACGCTCCGAACAACATCGAGTAAACCCTGAGCTTTTCTCAATATTAGGTAGAAAAAGGAAATATGCTTATGCGTGCACAAAAGGTAGAGGGAGACGTCAGGGATTAGAAAAGGCAAATGAAGTCTCGGCGATTGCAGAAAGAAAGTGCGGCCCAACGCTGTCACACGGGGAATAAAGCCGGCTAATGCGAGAGCACAGTGCGGCTGGCGGGGAACAAAAGATTCAATCCACGAAGGGTAAAGCGCATGCTGCGGAGAACGTCGGTGCATAGCGGCGAAGTGAGGCCAGAGCAGAGATGGAGACTGCAACAAAGAAGGCCCAACAACACCGCGACAGCCCGGGGGACGGGGAAAGAGACAGATTATTCATCCCGACGAGGCTGCAGTGAGTAAAAAGAACAACAAAGCCAACCGCGGCGTGTGGCAAAGTGAATTACAAACGGCGATTTGTTCCCCCTTGCCGGGACAGTCGCTGCCGAGCAGGAGCGCCAGCGCGATATGTTTAGGCGTCGGGCTCGCTCGGCGTCGCCGCGACGGAGGCCGACTAAGTGGCAGACTGTGCGCCCCGGTCGAAAATGACTCGCTCCCTCACGCGCCGCAACTTTTATAGCGGTTCCTAAATGGACCAGCCTCCTTTTTTTTCCCCTTTCTGTCTTTGCAGGGTTCTGTAAACCGACAACAAAATCCAGCTCCCCCCAGTCCAACATTCTCCTTCTAAAGCGCCATCCATTGCAATACTTTATGCAAGTGCACGCTGTGGTAGATGAACGTCTCGTTCTCGAGCGAATACAAGCTCTGGCCGTTACGACTCAGCATTATGTACGCGTACCTTACCGCCGCATTCTAAATGTCTTTCCCCGTGGCCCCTCCATGACTGTTTTTCCACGGGGGTTCACCCGAGTGTACCGTTATCTTTGTGTGTTATGTTTTCTGCTCAGTTCGTTCTCGAAAAGTTCCCGCTAACAGCTTTGAGAAGCGCGCTAAGCCTGCTCCATGTTAGCGAGCCGTATTAGCGGTAAGGGCGGAAAGTAGGGCAGCGTTTGCGGCGTGGGGCAGGGCTTTCGCCACATCTCGCCCAGCAGAGTGGCGCGAGGATGGAGTTCATTACGGTTTCCCCGCGCGCCTTTTAATTAATGCCTTCGACAGGGAATCCGGAAGGTTTTGCAATCTCTAACCAGGTGTTCTAGCTTGTAGAGGCATTAAGGAGCAGCGCAGACGTGGCCATTTTTCAGCTTGATCAACGATGAGTCGAGACAACTTGCTACGAGCCTCGAATTTCCAGATGAAGCTTCCAAAAAATGAAACAGCTTTGTAAGGCTCGAGTTCGCTTGAGGTGCGTTTTTTAGGGGGGGAAGGGGGGGGAGGGGCGGACAATATTCAACCGCAAACTCGCCCAAAACTCGCCCGAAACTAGTCCAAAAATTTTTTCTGACGTAAAAATACAAAACAAGCGAACCACTTCAGGCACCCGCATTTCGCGCAGCGGTCCGATGAAAGGCGGCTCATTTTTCAGAGCCGCCTCCAACTTCGTTACTTATTCAGAGGCATTCCCAGGAATTTCGACAGGGCTCCCGTCACAGATATAGCTGCTCCCTCGAAGCAGACGTTTAAGTTAGTCTCCGAGCAACAACGCCCGCTTGAGTGTAGGTGCCGGCGCAAAGAACTCGCTTTATGGCAGTGCCAAAATCATATACCCCCCTCTCCCCGTTCACCCACCCCCCCGTCCCCGTCCCCGCCCTCCCCACACGTCTTGGAATGACTGACAAGTCATTGTGTGCTCTTCAAAGAGGGGTAAATACGCAGGCGGCGGAGTCCTCAAATCTAAGGACGGCTTCGGTTTGACGTAAGGCTGTCAGCTGTATGTGTGAGCTCGAACAGCCTTGCGAAGGCTTTTGTTACTCATTTGAATTTATTGATCCAATGGCACGCCCGTCGGTTGAAATGTTTTGGCGAGTGGATAATATTCCACGAAACGTTGTGGGTTTCTTTGAAGCAGATTTGATAAGTCTTCGCGGAGGTTTTCTATCGTTGCGATAAGAATATTCTGCTACTTTCTCGGGGTTCTGCTAATGTTCGTGTGCACGTGAGGCGTACCTTAAAACTCTCCTTGGTTATTTATTATTGCACAGCAGAACACCAATAAAGCGACAATAAGCGTACTGTAGACCCCCACTACATGAAACTGCACGCCCAGTTAGGGTTTAATTGCTATGCTGCCTATTGTGAGCATATCCTTGCTAATGAATAGAATAACGCTTCGTCGTTCTTCTCGCTGCTCTCGCGCAGCGCCGACCGAACTGCCGAGAGATGCTGCCCACAACAGGTTCGAGAGGAAGCCACGGCTCTTGCCACGCGTGTATGTCTGTCTTCACTTCAAATAGAACCGATATTTTCATAGTGCAGGGGATTATTACGCGTACAACCACGATTTAAACACTACACTGCATTACGCACCTTTCCCCTGGGGCAAACACCCGTTAGCGTGCGCCCAGCCCGTCTTCGGGCGGCAGTTAGCGTCCGCCTGCGTATGCGGCGGCACCCGACGCTCGCTAACGTAGGGGAAGGTGGTACACTGTAACTGCCGCTATACATTTCAGTGGGCTCGGCCGGGCGGCATCAGCGCTCCTCCGCTGACCTTAGACGGCGTTAGCCGTCACAGCGCGGACGCGGGAAACTCCGCTACTGGAACGGGGAATGCCCGGAAACTCACCAGACATCCTAGATAAGCGCACCGGCGCAATCAAGGCATGCGCAAATCAACACGGTGGGTACCGTGACCCATGCTTGGGGGAAACAACGGCCAATGCAAGAATGGTAAAAAGTGGCCAAAAGGCATTTAGGTACCCTTTGAGCTGCGTTCCTGACGGTGGTCTCCTGGCGCCCGTCCCCAATCGCCCCGTAAGGAGAGGATGGAGGTGCGCGAGGATCACCCTAACCCCACTAACGCGGAGGGCGTCGCTAGCGCCTCTTCGCCCCGAATGGAGGGGTTTAATCCCCACACTATATTGCCGCGAATCATGTACAGGTTTGTTTGCGCCGTGTGTGTCTGTCCTCACTCCGTCCGTGTCCCCTTTTTAGCGCAATCATTTTATTTAACAATGGACTACCAACGTGCCCAGGACGCTACCCTTATTAAGTTTATTTATTGTTTGTTTTTACTGCCCGGCCGCGCCCGGCTCTGCTATCTGTGTCCTAAGCGAAGGGCGTGTTATATTCTTTATTTTTATGCCGCACGGGCTATCATTCAGATAAGGAGACTGTTTCGCCATAACGTCACTAGCCTAGAATAATCTTCTTTGATCTATAGGGTTCTGGATGTAAATCGAAGGTTCGAGACCCACGCGGTGAAAGATAAAAAGCCTGCAGAGCAGACGGCGCGGTATTCGACTCCCCAACGCCCGCCTGCGCACGTCACTTTGTTGACTGCTCCTTCGCCGCCTGTGTATTCTTTGAGTTGTTAGGGGAGCGCAAGTTCGCTCCAATAAACTTGTTTTCCTTGAATACAACTGCGTCGGACTTGACTTTGTGACAATATAAATGTCTACTTGATTAAAGTAGATACTGAAACATCACCAGCGCATTATAGTAAACATGCCAGCTTCGGCTACGCTCTTGGCTGTGACGGTGCCGATACACCAGGGAGCCATACGCTTCCCATACAAGCCTACAAGGGGGTTAGTGACATCCGTACTGCCGCTCATCTAAAATTTGGAAGCGAACATCCAACATCTTTGCAAACCCTGTAAGGTGTACCTCATACAGCTTTTGTTGTGACGTCCATGCTTCTTGACAGAACAAACAAAAAGAGTATTTACAAAAAAAGTTGGGGGTTGAACGGTGGAAAGGTCATTATTTTCCCCATCATCATCGTCGACGTCATTACAGCCTACTCAGGCCTACTGCATTACGAAGGCCGCTCCCACTGACTTGCAACCGCTCCTGTCGTGTGCTGATCGAGTTCATTCTTTGCACCGAATTTCCTTAGCACTGCTGTAAATTACTGTGCAAATTTTATGGGCTGTTCGGTCACGTCGCTTTAACGGAAAGACGCTTCAGAAGGCTTTGAAAGATCCGTAGCTCGGTTTACGTAGGGGTACAGAGCCCTATTATGCCGGGAATTGTAGGTGCATAAACCCTTGCAAAGCGATCTGTTCGAATCCGCTAACACCCTGCTTGGTTGGGGTAACACAGACCTTGAGGGGCCATGCATACAAAATACAAGTTTGTTTTATTCGAAAGATTTCGTGCTTTATAGTGCTCCCGGCGCTTGTTCGGCAGGAAATTTCTCCGTATTCACCGAGAAATTAATCAAGTTAGGTTAAAATTTTGATTCTCCCACGAAATCATGTGTTTTTCGGGACGTCGGTATGAAATCATAAGTGCGCGTATTCCAACAAACTTCCACTGCGTCATTCGGCTCTGCAGCCTTGCTTGCCCTCAGTCCTCCCAGAGAACGTACGCTACCATACTTATCCACGGACCGTTGTCCAGCGCTGCTTCGTTTTGGGCCGCATTTGCACCTGGCTTGTTTTTGTAAGTGTACATGGTAATTCATTCGTGAAACATGTGGTATGCTCGACAAACGGTCCCGTAAGACGTCGCTTACTCAAATCCGCCAGTGTCGTGTAAGACAACTCCAAAGCGGCGAACCGCTGTGTAGCTAAAACAAGCATATTGCGCCCAGTACCAACATCAGTGCGCATCAGTACTTCTTTACTCAGGTGTATTTTCGTAACTTGCATTGTTTACCGCACCATTCTTGCTGCTGTAAAATGAATGTGGATTACATTTAAGCGCAAATAGCTCGTTCGGCAAGCTTATAAGCCGCGCCTAATTTGCGTTTGCTTTTTCCGGCCTCAGCCAATCGCACAACTGGGCACGTATGACATCATAGGTTCTGTTGCGGGAAATGAGCTAGTGGGTCCCTTTTCCCAATTATGTTGCTTATTTGTGCGAAGGTTGCGTTAAAAGTGGTGTCAGTATGATTCTAACGAGGCAACCTTTCGAATGAACCAAACTCGTGTTTTGTCAGCATGGCCCTTTAGGCGCTTCGGATTCCCTTGATTTGTTGCGTTAAACGCCAAGTCCTCGCCCATTAGCGCCATAGGAAATAATAATTTTGTGGTTAGTGTCCTGTGCTGCCTGTAACGCCATGATGTCTCTTTAAATTGCACCTTCAAGAACTGTCCCTCTTAGGCGTTTGAGCCTGCTTGAACGCTGTCTGGAACCATCGGCGAGAAAACGAGTAAAGTTACCTTCACCAGCACCGCTTGGGATCTAACCGCAAGCAACAGCAAAATGAAATGGGGTACCGCTACTACAGCATCTCTTGGTCACGAATAGTTTTTTTTTTATCATTGCATCCTCTTCCTTGCTGCATGGAAAAACAAAAACGTATCCTTTTATGTGTGTTTATACACATAGGCTATGCCTCTAGCGTGGGGTCAGTTTGGTCTGCTTCCGGCCCTTGGCGAGCTAAGGCGTGATGCCATTTGGGCTCCGAGCGTGATTGCATTACGATTGCAACAGCACCAGTGCTAGACCATAATACCCCGAGTATAGCATTTGCCTAACTGCACGACGTTTTCTTTTCTATGAGGGGGTCCATGCAAGTTGTGCGCAGAGGTATAAATTCGTTTTCATTGCAGACATCGCGCCGAGACATCGAGAGGGTCGGTTTATTCCCTTCTCGTGCATACTTTATACATAGGCGGAATCGAACTGCCATTGAGGAAATAAAATTCTGCCGTGGTAACGTGCTTACAACCCTGATATAACAGAGAAGAAAAACGTCGTTCGTACACAATCTTGCCAGTCAAGCGTATGTAATAATGATATGCAGCTGTACAGTTTTCCTAGCGAGAGAACCGGGCTGTCGTACTCGCCAAATGTATCGCCAAGTGGCCTATTCCGTAGCGCGCAGGTGTACAACTTCGCAGTATAAAATGTTTAACGTTTTGCACGCTGAAGCTACACCTGGTAAACTGGGCGCTGTAGTGGTGACGGTTTACATACTAATTCGTACCACCCAGTGATCTTTCGCGTCCGCCGGAATCGCGCATGCGCGGGTGTTCTTGTTTTTCTCCTTCGCTAGAGAAACAGAGGCGTCAGCCGGAACCGAACTGACGACCTCGGGCCAAGTAGTGCAGCGCAATAATTTATGAGCCACCACGGCGGGTGTCTTCATGTGAGGGAGAGAGAAAAAAAAGCTTTGTTGTATAGACAGTCCTAGACCGGCCCATCTTGAAGCAACCTCTGCATACGCAGACGGCCAATCTGCAGCTCTTCGAAAAGTCGGCATTAATCCGAAGTCAGTGGGCCACCAGGTGTTCTAGAATCGATTTAATGTCTGGGACATGACACGTGGACTGCTCGTCACACCAGGAAGTAATGTGGAGCTGAGGAGGGGAGGCAGGTCTGGTAGATGGCACTGGCAGGAAAGGTGCTGTAAAAGTGTGGGTGGGGACGCTGGGTGTAAGGCAAGTGGGATGCCAGGGGATCCCATTATACAATGAATACGGGGTGGGGTGAGCATCGAGCTTGTCAAAACGTTGATACGGATTGACGGTAGAGGGTGGAGGGGGTGGAAAACATTGTCTACTGGCACGTAGCACACGTAGTTGCTATCGGCGGGCGTAATTTTTGACTGCTAAGTTGGTACTGGCTGGCTTTTTTTATCGAGGTAGTGGCTTTTCACAAACGATATCTCTGGGTGCTGATTTATTTTGATTGGCTGAAAACCCGCCATAGGCAAGCTGGAGAGGTTTCGTTTCCCACTTATTTATTTTCATTTTAACGGCGAAGTTGTTGTTACTGGGCGTAATTGCCGCGTTGCAAAAAACTCCCCTAGCGCATACCTGCTTAGGAGATTGGCCATAATTAGCCCCCACCCCCCCTTCCCCAGAAAAAAAACTCCTCTAGGGCAAACCCTAATCATGACAATACTTGCTCGGATCGAGAAATATACGTTATAGCGTACTCCCCTCGTTCGTTCATCCTTGTTCCGTCGTGCGCATGCACTCGGTACTGTAGAAGAGCCATCGCGCGCGGCAGTGTCTAAAGACGCTTTGCTTGGGAGAGGTCACTGCGGTCGCCGCATTCTCTAGAAGGCACTATGGATAAATTGGAGACATGGCTACGAGTGTGCCACTCCTTCCAGAGACGACTATACTCGGTTACAACTCAAGAACGGCACCACCTCATGTAGTGTATCACTCCGCCAAAGCGCCGGACACGTGACGTCAGTGCGCGCGCGTTTTGAATGGGGTTTGCTATGAATGCGTGATATCGTATGCCTCGTCTCACGCAGTTTGTTTGTCGTCACTGGAGTCGTTTATAAGCCTATTAAGTCCAAAAAATCTCGGGAACGGCTCACGCTATGTTCAAAATATTCCCAGTAACGCCCTACTTTCGCCGCGCGGAGAAACATCCGGCTACGGTGATAAGGCACAGCGGCAACTTCCGGTGCCGTTCTTAAGGTGTCACCGAGTATAGCAGATCCCGCCACCGCTGCCTCGAGCCGATGGCGAAGATCTGGTAGAAGTCAACAATGCTGAGGATGACTTTGCATCCACCACTCCCCGCGAAGAAGACGACGACCTCTTCGATGCATATGACGACGATTACTAGCACCACAACTATGCAAATAAACAATGATACTGAAACTTAACCAGGTGTCCGGCGATGCTCACCTACAACAGCTTCGCCGTTCAAGTCTTGCGCGTGAGTACAAGCTTCACTGAACGTTTTTAATGAAAAACATGGAATTTATGGTTAATGGCTTGGACAAAGGCATAGGCGGACCCGGAGAGAGTTCTCCGGTACGCACGTGTGCTCAGGCATTGCCGTTCATGTTGGCATGGCCAGGGACCCATAGAAGAGTTACCTTGTGAGATGCACGGAGGGGAAGGGTGTGGTGAAGGTTGTTAGTGTTGTGAGGATGTGCGGTGTGTCGAGCAATATTGCACGGCGCCTCGAGCTCGCGACCTGTCGAGCTCGTTACCTGTCAGGGCTCGTTACGTCTCGAGCTCGTTACCTGTCTGGGGTTTCGACTCGACGCATTTGACAGCGGAGGCTGTAGCGAATTCTCTTCCGATTCCTGCCCTGCAACAGATCGCTTTGACGTAGATGCACGAGACATACAGTGACCGAACCCATGTATACACTGATGGCTCGGTAACATCGTCGGGTTCTGCCGGAGCTGTTGTTATACCACGACTGTCACTGTGCAGCAAATTCAAGATAGCCAAACTTACGACATCCACGGCTACAGAACTTACGGCCATCCATAGCGCTCTTCACACCATCGAGCAAAGTTCGTGCCGCAGATGGGCTATCTTCTGTGATTCGAAGCCTACACTTCAGTCACTCCAGTCAGCGCTGTGCCGGGGACCTCACGAACAGCTCCTGACAGAAAAAAGAATGGTATACGACCGTGCTGCCCAGGCGGGTCATGATGTCACCCTACAGTGGCTTCCTAGCCACTGCGGCATTGTCGGCAATGAAAGTGCGGACGCTGCCGCCCGGCTGGCGCATCAAACAGCGACAACTGTACTCATCCCATTGTCTAGGACGGACACAGCTAGGGTCCTCCGCATTCTTGCCCGGGAAACAGCTATCTCCCAATGGTCTCCAGAAGATTTGACATGCGCACGCATTGGTGCCTTTGACCCGCACCTGCAACGTTCCCTTCCACTAGGCCTCCCACGGTCTGACGCAACTCTTCTTTGCCGTCTCTGGCTGGGGGTGGCATTCACAAATGCATACTCGTACTTAATAGGAATGGCAGCAAGGGCGGAGTGCGAAACGTGCGGCACATCGGAGACGATACGCCACGTTTTATGCGAGTGCCCACGCTACTCGCCTGAAAGAAAGAAGCTGTCGTCAGCGCTGAGGAACCTGGACTCTCTGCGGCCATTTTCGGAGGAAAAGATTCTGTGCCACTGGCCTTCTCAGTCATCCGCTCAGAAGGCGACTAAGGAACTATTACGTTTTCTACGGGCGACGAACTTGAACACTAGGCTATAGACTGAGAGCCTCCAGTGTCAATCACTGTCAGTGCCTCAGTGCTGGGCATACGTGTCTGGTCCAGCTTTTCCTCTTTTTTTCCTCTCTCTTTTTTGCCCATTTCCCCTTTCCCACGTGCAGGATAGCAAACTAGGCTCCAGCCAGGTTAACTTTCCTGCCTTTCTTCTACATCCTTCCTCCCTTCCTTCCTTCCTTTCAGGGCTGTACAAGTAAGCGTTCGTGAAGGAAACGATGGTGTCTACCGATCGGGCTTGGCTATGGAGGGCGATATCACCACCTTCAGTAGTTGTGTCGAAGCTGGAACCACTGAAGTAGCTTGCGGTTGTATTTGGTTGAGGTTAATGTTGCGTAAAACGTGGTACCGTGGATAAATGTTGCTAACTTTGAGGCAAAGTTTGTGCGGTTGGCGGCCACTAACTTAATCTTTCTGCTTTCGTGCAAAGCTTGCATCGGTTTCTCTCTCAAAAAAAAAAATGCAATACCACGCAAAGACGCGTCCAGTAACGGCTCCTCTGTCGCGAACGTGACCAGAGTGGTCGCACGATGCTCCGTCTCCTTTGGCGGACATGCCGAACGCACTCGGTGCGTTTTGTTTTGTTTGCCCCGAAGGCGCCAGCGGTGCCGCCCATCACGCCATCCCCGCAGCGGCCCGGTCACAGGATATTTCGAGAAAGTCTACGCTTATTTACGTAGGACGAAGGGAGAAAAAAGACGTTTCTTCAAACTGCACCAAACAGCATATGAAGCAGTGGAGGAAAAGAAAGCAGCAAAAGATCGAGGGAACACCTTCAAGACTAGAACATGTTTTCTAGAAGCCGTCAAAACACGAACGACACCCATTTTTTTTTGTTTCTTTTGTAGTTATTTCGACAGAAAAATGTCATGACTGTAATACGTCAATGGAGGTATTTGGGGTTAAAAAAAACTTGGAAAAAAAGGGTAGGAAAAGTTGACCCTCATCAAGACGGTGTTTTTGAAGCCGGGGTCGGCAGCAGGCGCCTGGAGCCAGAATGCGCGCCTTACGAACCCCGCTGTGCGACGACCTCGTAAAGCAGGAGGAGTGCAGTTAAACAAAGGAGAGGGGGGCGTCCCGAAGCTTGCAGCTGCTTTGCGAGTAGAGAAACAAAGGCACGGTCGACGTGCGACCCCCGTAACGGCCGGCTGCCCTGTTTCCTCGCGCTGGGAGCGCCGCCACGGCCCCTCTTATGCTGCAACGTCGTCGGCACGTCTTATTGCGCGCTGGGCGCGCGTGCCGCGTGCACTTCAACAAACAGGGTTCCGTGCTCGGAGCAGTCGCCCTGCTTCCTGCGAACCTTCTTTGCTTTCGTTCCTCCGCTGCTCCCTTTTGTTTTCGGCCTCCTTTCTTGATCCCGCGAGGCTTAGGCGTATGTGCCTGAAGAAACGAGCGCTCTTCCTTTCTCGCAAGCCCTCTCACTCGTCTGACGACGCTGGAAAAACATTCGCAAAGCAATTTAGCAGCCGGCAAAAGCAGGAATATTGCGCCCCAACGCTGGAAGGGCGGACGTCGCTCCAACGAAGCCAATACCAACGAGGCTATTGAACCGTAGTTGCTAAGATTGAACCTGTCTTCTGAAGTAAAAAGCCGTCGCAGAGCAACACTAAATAAACGCGGTGGCACTGACTCGCGTTGTTCCCACTTGTTTACTTTTCTCATTCTTAACAAGGGTTCAAACTTCA
Source organism: Haemaphysalis longicornis (assembly GCF_048455015.1). Classification (NCBI taxonomy): domain Eukaryota; kingdom Metazoa; phylum Arthropoda; class Arachnida; order Ixodida; family Ixodidae; genus Haemaphysalis; species Haemaphysalis longicornis. The sequence goes on along the minus strand of NW_027526335.1, from coordinate 45,440,110 downwards.
CGCAATGGCTGTCATGCGTAACGAAACCCCGTGCCCCCTTGAAACATAAAAATGGCCCTTAATTCCATCTCTAAATGTATCTTCCACTGGAAACAGCGAACTACTGAATAACACCCTCAAAGTCACTTTCTCGCCACTGTGAATACTGTAAATATTTCTGCAGATTGAGTTTTTAGATGTGTAGAGTCGTACCGTACACTGTTCTTCGTAACTATACATGGGCGCAGAACCGTGTCGCTCCGTTCAGACTACGGACGTCGCTTCCCGCGGATGTCCTAAGGTGCAATAAACGTCCACCGTCTCCTGCTTCATCTCTCATCCGGGAAAGCTTCTTTTGCGCGACAAAACATCAGCATCCTCTATATTATTTGAGACACGTCGGTTTCTCGTTACGGCAAGACACGAGTCCACTGAGCGCAACGTTTATATTAAGCAAAGGATGCTTCAAGGAACATTTACGCGTCATTTAATGTAAAAGGTAAGCTAACCTGTAAGGTGAATTTGCTTACTAAAACGCTGCAAACGCAGATGTGGTGAACAGGTTCCTGGGCAAGTGCTCAAAAATAAAAGCAACAGAGTAAAGTGCAAACGTATGGAGAGGAAGTTCAAAGAAACTTCCAGAGCAGACAAATATAGAATGAGGGAGAGGGAACGCAGAAGAGCCCAGCGATAGTCATTTTGCGGTGGGCAAGGAAGACTTAGACTCTCATCGGGGAGCCGTCCTGTTCGCGATGGAGACCCTCCAACGCCAGCAGTCATAGATGCTGCCTCCCCTACAGGAGGCTGGTATCTGCGACTAATTTAGCCGGCCAATAAAGATGTTGTTCTCTCTCTCTCTCTTATGCGGTTATATAATTCTAGGCTCCTCTTCACTCCATACAACCCTGTCATGAATCGGGTGTCGCGACGTTTGTTGAAGTGGTTAATCATGCCTGTTAGCAGTACGAGTGGCTGATATGCATTTTTTTATATATTTTAAAAAAACAAATCGTTTTAATCATCAAAATTTCATCATAGAATCATCGATATTTTCAATCATCAAAACAACCGGAGTTTTTTTCGATGATTAAGAAAGAAACACAAAAGTTAGGGCATACGTTATCAATTAGAGAACCCCTGTGTTCGTGGAATCCCATGGTTTGTACAAAAGCCTGTAAATAATTACAAGCACCTGTAGCGGCAGTTCAAATACGGGGAACGCTTTTGCGCTGCCCTTAGCAACGTATTCCAACCTTCTGTGACACTTCGGGGGGACACGTTGCATTGTCTTTTGCGTGGGAAAAGGTGAGTGCTCCGCTGCGATGACAGTTGCCTTGATTTAGGAAAACTGTGAGTTTTCCTAAAGCGACCCTTCGCTATAGTTACGGGTCACTTTACATTAACTTTACAGGCTGGAAAATACACGGCTATAGCCGGGTAGCCGCGTATTTTCCGGGAGATTGTTTTGGTGACCTACCGTGTTTCATCGCGAATTCTTTCAGTCCTGCAACTCAATGGTTCTTCTCGACCATTGCGAATAGGAAAACCATTACACGCCCCGGTACATTGGCACGCCGAAACGGCTGACCCCCAGAAGAGCCCACAATGTATTCACCGTAGCAAGTATTGAAGCCACACAACGAAACTAAAGAAGGTGTGGGTATTGGGGATCCACGCAACGCTGATCGTATCGCCAGGCAGCGTCTTCATCGCTAGGCAACTGGCATGCCTACGTACACGCGCATGCGTCAAGGATAATGTTCCTAATTTAAAAGCAATCGACCAGTGGCTCTGATTTATTGGCTATGGCTCTGATAAACGGTTGTGCTTTATTCATTCTGCACGCTTTTTATAGTCAATCGCTACATTCGGGGTAGGGGTGGGGGAAAGAAGGAAAACAAACGGAGTAACGAAATAACCTACCAACAAAACTCAGGGATGAAGCGGGGCGATTGTTCGTCACCGGAAGCTTTCACGGTATCCCTTTGACGTCGTCTATTGAAACTTTCCATTAGTGCCCTAATCCGACCTCGCCGCTTCCACCCATTCAGAAGTCTGGGAGCGTCGAAGCTAAAGCGCAAAGCTTGTTTAGACCGCGACGCAACACAGTGGATGGGAGGAGGAGGAATACCTTTATTATCAGAGGGGGAAATAAGTTTACAATGACGTGTGTTCGACAGCACAAACATTGCTTTTCGCAAGGAGACGAGAGCAAACATACTTGCGCTGGAGATGAACAAACAAATGGACGCATCGGAGGCAGTCAAAGGACCAAAAAAAAAAGGAGGATCGGGCGCTTCTGTATGTCGCTGTGGATCGAGGAACGTTCGTTTGCGGTCTGGGACCGATACTGATCTCTAGTTGCGCCCCCTCCGCTTTTTCCCTCGTACAGCGATGCGCTCCCTGATCGGGGTGCCCTTCCCGTGGGATCTCTCGCTTGGCAATCGAAAAGCATTTCCTTACGGTGTGCGCCCCTCCCGACGACCATTTTTATTTTTTCGCCCCGGCCATTATGTGCGAGCCGTGGCGGAACAATCTGCTTTCCGTAAGGTAAACACTCGGAGAGCGAAAAGCCGCAGCAGCAGAGACGGCGTAGCGATTGGGTCGCGGCAGTCACGCTGGCTTCCTGTTTTTGCCGGAGCAATTTTCGTTCGTGTCCTCCGGCCGGCTCTACTGAGCCCCCTTGTGCTGTTGTCTCTCTGGTAATCCATCTTGAAGGGCGTTAGAATAGGGAGTCTTGTTGGACACGGGACGACCATTTGCTTTCCTCTTCGCTCTGGGACTCCGTGTGATAGGTCGATCGACTATATCCCCGTTTGTTGCAGCTGTCAGACGCTGGCGTCTGCATCTGCCACGGTGGTGCTGTTCCTGACATCTGTCCTTTAACTCGTTCGTGTCTCCAAGACGGCGCTTTTTTTTTCTACGTTCTTCTTTCCCTCATAAACAGAGGTGTCGTGATAAGTGCATTACAACCCACCCCATTTGTCGCACTATGTCTCTATTAAGAGGACTGCCGGTGAACAATCGCCTGTCAGCATTATCGTTGAGATCGAAACAGGGAGAAAGCAGCCAAAGAAATATCTGTCTCGTGATAAATTTTGTGATGTTCTTGTTTTCGTTCCTGCTCGCTTTTTTTTTTTTTTTTTGCTGAAGCACATTTTAAAAAGAGATTTATCAAAGCCAGTTTATTCTATTGATGAACTTACAATCTGTAGTCTGCAGGAAGGACGATGACCATCATGGTTGTTGAAGTCCATCAGATATGATTGAATCCGATTGTAATCCGCAGTACGGAAGTATTCTGCTTGAATCAAGGCCGTGACAACTAAAATGCGAAATATCCTGTTTGGAGAGCAGCTAACGACGGTGGATGTCCACTTGCCCCCACGTCTCGAGCCGACTTTCTCCTTTCTACAAAACTACCAGGAAGAAGTGATTACAAAATGGCGATTATGAAAGCTAAGTGCACTAAGTGGATTATCTGCATTTAAGGTTGTTCTAGAGGCATCCCAGCTATTAAACGGACAGTGAAAGCACCATTTACATAACTAAACCCTGCTCCCCTTTACCCCACCGTCCACTTCTTTAGAGAGAACACTGTAACTACGCTGCTGCTGCTAATAAGATTAGTGTCGAGACGTCAACGTGCGTCTGAAATAAGCGTTTCCGGTTTACAATCGTGCTACGTTAATGCTCGAAACATTATGCAAATATATGCGCCAGAAATCAAGAACACTATTTGTGATGCCCGAAACTTATAACAATCGTCGCCTACAAGGTTAAATCGTCAACAGTGCTGTCCATTCTTTAAAACCCGCGCGAACGACACAGTTCACGTTCCATTGACCGTTATTTTCTTTTTCAATTAACCTGACAGCGTGATTCGGGATATACCCCTGAACTTCCGTAAGAAAGAATAAAGAAAATACCTACAAGAGTCCACAAAAAAGGGCAAGGGCTTGCATTAGACGGCCCATCTCTTCTCCACTCGCACAGCAGGTGCTGTCAGGCCCAGCGTTTGCATTTTTGTTATAAATTCTCTGCGCGTCGAGAGAGATGCTGTCTTCGCAGTTTTTTTTTTTTTTTTTTTTGCGTTTTCAGTTTCCACCCTCTTTTTCCCCCTCGAGACGAGTGGCCGTAAAAGTATTCCCGGAGCACACTCGGCGCTTGGAAACACTTCTCCCTCTCCCATTGATCCGCGAGGGGCGGACCGAAAGGGCCTGCCTGCCCAGGCCGGTCGCCCCAGACAAACACGAACAGCTGTACCCGAGGTCTGCCGCCGACGGACGGGCCTTTTTCGCGCATCCCTAATGAAGGCCCCCCGTACCGTTCTCTTACCGCAGAAAGCACTACACTTCGAGAGGGACTACACTCCGCCCTCCTCCTCATCCTCCATCTCCATCCTCCTCTCTCATCTTCCCTTGACGCGCCCGCGCCGCCAGCCGTGTTGTCGCTAATTAACCGTGCGCTTTCGGAACCGGCTCATCGGGGAAACGGCTGGTCCAACCTCCGCAGCCACCCATGGTGGCCTTGCGAGCCCTATCGTCAAGTGACCGCCTGCCACTACCTATGCAAGTGCTTTCTTGGATGTCGTCAAAAGTTTCACGAGGTTTGGTCAGCTCACCGCCACTCAACATACGCTCAGGGTGGCAGTATTTGTTTGATTTCGCGTCAAAACACAGTTATTCTGGATGAATCATCGCACACAGCGGTGGAAATAATATTACTTCTCGCTTCCTTTTGTAGGTTTGCTTTTGAGTAGGAGACCGTTAGGTGCCCCACCTAGTAAAATTGCGTCGGCCGAAGTGGGAAGCTTGTCAATCAAAGTTATAGAGCGAAAGAATGCCGTGAAACCAAGAAAGAGTGTTGCTGGGCAGCGCGTTCTCCAGGGGCATCAGACAGAACGCCGGCAGTATGTGCCCATGCACTCTTAATCTGGTTCCACGTAAGATCCACTTAGTAACTGGAACTTTTTTGCAAAAAAGTTCCAGTTATATATTTGGAACTGTGTTCCACATATCCTGAAAATTAAGTGGAACAGTGCCTCACATATTTTTGCAACTAAATTATGTGGATCGGTGTTCCAAATAAAAGTATGCGGATCACTGTTCCAAATAAAAGGGTAGTTTAAGTTACTGGAACATAGATCCATGTAAAATGATTATGGAATTTATCCGGTGCGCCGTTCCAGGTACCTTCAGGCCAGCTGTTTATATAAAACGGTGTTCCTATAGGCATTGGGAAGCTGTCTATGGGACTCCACTTTTCCAATATTTCTGCTTTCCTGTCGGTATACACCGAGGTCATATGCCAGGCTGGCGGATGCATTGGTATCAGCAGGAAACCGCAAGCACCATTTTAACACAGCCTTGATATATGACCCGCAGTGATACCAACAATTGGAAAGCAGAAACCACGGGAGCAGTGTGGTCCCTGACAGTTCCCAACAGTTGCCTATCGGAGCACAGTTCTATATAAAAGTTGGTCTGAGGCACCTAGAGCGGCACACAGTCTTTGGCTTCACCCGCAGAATCCTCTTCTGACTTTCAGCTGCATGTAAAACAATATACTTGCATTAAAATACGCACGAAACCAACTATTATGACTCATACACTGCTTCTCAATATACTGTACAACTTTATTGGGTGTTAGTATGCATACATTTCAGATTTGAATAGCTGTCTATTTTAAATTGCACAGAAAATGACCAACGTACAAGGAATAAATACCATAACGATAACACTAGGCTCCAAGTGGCATTTTCAAATATTCACCTTTACTCAAAAACATGGTTAATAAAGACGGTATTAGGGGCAACTGCTTCACAAATAAATAGACGTGTGCGTCTACCGCGGCACTGACACAGACATTATACAACAGTGATCATCAAATATTCTGTCTTATCAGATCAACCAAGGTAATTAAAAGGCGGAATGACTCATTGCGCTTGCCATACTATGTTTACGTATAACTGTTTGGGAAAATGCAGTTTGCTATTAAATTGTAGGGAAAGGCCTAAAAACAAGTCATACACGGTTGTATTATCACAAACCTACAACAGTGCAGTGCAAGAGTTTAGGAAAACAACGCTCGAGCCAAGATTAACGATAAAACATTTTGACACGAGAGGTCACATGTGGCAGTATGCCACCATTAGAACATGATTATTAAAGATAGTAGTTTCCTGACACCAGACGTAAGTGTAACATCAAGCTATTTGTAGGCAAAATAGACTTTATGAGCGTCCTGAAAAGGCCTGACTTAAGGCACGTTACTTGCCCAAACAATTTGTAGTTGTTTAAAATAATTCATCCCAAGAAATCTCACAAAACCCAGCGTGAATCTTATATAATTTTGCAAACCAGGTAGCTGGATGCATGTTACACAGATTAAAATTTAACAAGCAGACTAATTATATACGTCATCAATTCAAGCGGGAACAAGTCAGACATCCTTAAAGGGACCCCGAAAAGCTTTGTGAAGGTGGCAATCAAATGCATTCAGGTGGTAGAACCCATAACGGGGGATTTTTGAGCCAAGTGTGAGCCCCATACGTTGTACAGATAATTTGTAAACAATTTTTGAAGATCGCCTTTCTCAGCCGATGAGCGCGACGCCGCAGCGAGCCGACCGCGGGTGACGCAACGGCGACCGCGGGTGACGCAACGGCGATCGCTGCTGACGCAACGACGAAGGCGCCCCCTGATTCGCCCGATCGCCGGCAAGGTCGGCTGCCGACGGCGTCACTGTCATTGGCTTCCGGCTGCTCTTCCTCCTTCCTGCGCGATCCCGAGGCAAAGGCGGCAAAGGCGGGTCCGCAGTGATTGACGCAAGCCTAGGCACAGGAATGTAGCTAGCTGCTTTGAAGGAGGCAGAGAGGGAGGAGGAGTCGATCGGCAAGTGGGGAGAGGTGCATTTAATTGCTTCTGGCGCAGCTAATACTGAATGTAGATCAATAATTCCAACGGCATTGCATCGCTATATTGGTGCTACGTGACAATACAGGCCTTTTGTAACTTTTACAGAAGGCTTTTCTGGGTCCATTTAAGAAGCAAACAAGCCAGCGTTGAATCATACAGGTGACGAGTTTTACAAAGCAGACTTGAAAGCATTTTTTCCAGCCTCAACATTTTACCTTAGGTGAAATTCACAGTTGCGTGCTATAAAAACCCTCCCGTCTTGCTATCAGTGTAATTGTGACCAAAGCCCTGCTTCTGCCAAGCAAGAAATGCAGCTTTGTTCAAAGAAGAAAACTTGTTCAAGCCAAATACGCACATTTTCAATTCTTCTAGGTCATGGGTGTCAGTTCATATCCGGTACTAAAATTTATCAATGAAGGCGGAAGCCATCTGCGTAAATAATCACTGTCACTTTTGCATCAGCAGCAGCACTGCCATGAAAAAAATCTCATGAGCTACACTTGAATAATAAGGACGTTACAATGCGGTGCCATGAACTACATTAACACCCACTATAGATTCAAAGGCAGTCTGCGCATTGTGCCAATGATGAAAAATAAGCCACGACTTCAGTGTTCAGTTGACATGAAACTTGCATGTTTCATGAAACTTAAACCTCTTCATCTGATTTCACCCCCTTCATGCCTTTCATCTGACCTCCATCATGCCTTTCAAGAGATACTTTAACCTCTACCAATAATTTAAAATCCCAAGTAGAGCTGAACACTTCAAGTATTTCAACAGAGACTCCAACTTAAATGACACCAGGCCACTGTCAAACTTCTCATGCTTTCCAAGAACTCCCTGCAAAAGTCCCAAGAACTCTCCAAAGGCACACAACCATATGAACATGATGACACGATGAAAAAGATGACATATGCGGCGAAGAGGATGACCACATCCTGAAGTGACAATGCAGGCGGCGAATCCGTGATGTGTTTCTTGCGGGCAATATTGATGCCGCCAGTCCCTTCTCAGAATAACCGGGCCTCGAGAAGACTTACTGCTCACCTCATGTACCTTCAAGGAAACAAGAAAATTTTGTTACATGGTTGCTTTAAATGAGCGAGTTGCTCAGTCCCTTTCATAACACAGTAATGGATTTAAAATCAGTGATTTCTTGGGTTTTTTCTGGGAGTGCTGCTAAAGGTGAAAGTGCGCTAAAAAATATCACCACAGACAATCAATGTAATTGCCCTGATTCTGGAAAGTATCCAACTTTGCTGATTCGGTATCCTGAATATAAGGTTTTTTTTTTTATCCTTGAGAGGTTTCGTTTATTGATCAAATAATAATGACTATAATCACCTTTCGGCATTATATTTTACACACCTTCTCTCTGCAAAAAATGTTCTCTGTACTGTATAATGTGCTCCCTAGAATGCTGTAGTGAAACTGGCTTATTATAACTTACAGCTAAACGATGTTTCTACCACAAAGAAATAAATGGCCAGTCATAGGAAATCATAAATATCGCACTGTGGCAAAAATTCTTTTTTTGGAATTAGTTCCCCCTAAAATATTTCCCTCTCGATATGTATTATCTCCATGGTTCGTAGTGGTATGAGGCAGAAGTTGAGCTGACTAATGCTGAACTAGGCTGTTGCACAATTTTCTTATAAATCGCTACTATAGCACATTTTCTTGCAGACGTCACTTTCTGTGCTCTAAACAATTCCCTTTAAAAAAATTACCCCTTATTTAACCAACTGTCAAAATCCAATGCAAGCATTACTCATGCTACGCCCGTATTTGGGAGTATTATTGGTGCTACGGGCGTATTAAAAGCGGGACATTTAAATCCTCAGTTGCCACCGTACTGTTGTAGCAGCAACCACGTTGGGCGTGTCCGTGGTGCTGGCAAATCACAACAACTCTCAAGGTGTAAAAGCTAAATATTTACAAAACTAAAATACAAAATAGTGTTTTTTTTGGCCACTGTTGGAGCATCCGTAATAGGCGGAATGTGAACACAATGGCCAATATTGGCATTCACGATAACTTCTTAACACTGAGATTTTATTAGGACGAACAGACCCAGAAATTGAGTCTCGCAAAAACAAAATGCCAGCTTACCCAACCAAAATTAAGACCCGGGTGTTTATGTCAGGGCCGTCTCAACGTGCACTTCCAGGAACGTTTCGCTAACGTGTTCCGAAAAGCTCCTACTGTCACCTTGAGCCACAGGCCAAGCTGTCACTGAAAATAAGTTTCAAACCATTAGTTATAAAGAAACTACCTAAAAACGCGCCATGAAAGACCCAAAAATGGCAGTGCGTACTTACTTGTAGAATGCAATGATTTCATCCCGTGCAAGAGCTTCATGTGTTGCCTTCTGATGATACACTTCCAAGAATGGGTCCAAATACAATTAAAATGGCCATATGCATTCCTTGTACCACTGTTTTAGGTCTATCGTCGCCCTATTGCCTAGAAAATAAACAGTACAAAACTACCAGAGAATAAATTTATGCCTTGCTTTACCCAGGGAGCACGAGAAAATATTTAACAATGTCTGATTCGTTCCACAAAAGTAGAATGTCTTTTTTACAGCGGAAGCCCTGGTAATCTTTCCTTGCTAAACCATTTGAGATATGAAAATATTTGAACATACTTTAAAGCTCACCTGTCCTTGGTCTATGCGAACTTGTGAATATCTGCACAATATGCACAACTCAAAAAGTACTCTTTTGTGGCTTATGAGCTCCACAGGGCATTAATAATCCGCCACACTCTCCCCGACGACCCTTCAGCATGCCAAAGATGTCTTCAGCCAGTGAATGCCACAGCCATGACTTCGCAGGAGCATGTAAAGAAAGGAAATAATTTGTTTTCATTTTTTTTTTTTGCAGAGGAACACAAACATTTGTCGCAACCTATCAGTGGAGGGCCAAATGTCTCCACAGTCAGCCATATACTCTTTCTGAACAGGTCATAGAGTATGAATACATAATGTAGCAATCTGCTTTTGCAGTATAATTTCTACGTTCAAAGGAGAACAGAAATTGATTAATGTTTGGTGCACATCATGATGCAACAACTTTGCACCCGAGCGTTTTGAAAATTATTCCAACTCTCGAGCTGCCACTGACATTGATAGCATAAACTGGCAGGAATGGATAATTTTTAAACTTACTTTGAGACGTTAAAACTTCTTATAGTCCACACGTGAGTTTTATGGGTAATTATTCTGAGGTCTCAGGTTACCACTGACACTGACAGCATAGAAACGGCACTACACTTACTGCGTGTTTCCACTTGCCTTCCCCTCCACAAAAGGAACGTTTTGTTACAACGCTACTGCTCAGACAACACCTTTACCTTGCATTTCACTACACGTCAGGGAGCCAACTAACGTTTACTAGTGTAAATAGACCATCTGAATTCATCGAAGGCATTGGGAGAAACAAGGAACAACTACACACACAGCACAGATAAACGTAAGCAGTGCTGCCGCCAACGCCTTGAACGCACATCAACATTAGGCGGAATAGCGTGATTAGCACAGTAAATTTATGGCTCTCAGAAGACCAACACAACGCAATTAACACGGAAGTTTGAAAATACCGATAAGTCTAAAGACAGACGCTCCGACAAACATGTTGTGCAGTGTGTGCGCGTGAGACAATAGCGTGCGACTAACCCGAGAAGATTCAGTACGGCTGACAGGTACAGGGGGGAATTAAAAGAAATGCGAACAACGGAGCGCACAGCCTCCGACGCATGCTGCACCGTCTGGCTACAAAGTTAGCAAACTGCGCGCATGCGCACTTCTTCAAGAGAGTTTGAGAGTGTTGCCTGTATTTATGGGAGATGCTTGATCAAGAAGCGACGCCTGTCCTTTATTTTGAGGCGCCTTTTCACGCTGCGTCGCCACTGAGCAGGATGATCGTTGAAGGGCATCATGCTGTCTGCAATCCGCCTGCTGCGTGCTTGGCTCCGAATGTAGAGATAACAGGATGCTCAGTGGCGGCAGAGCATAAAAGACGCCTCAAAATGAATGACCGGCGTCGCTTCTTTATCAAGCATTTCCCTAATAGTAGGCCACACCCTCCAACGGTGTGAAAGAACTACGCATGCGCGCAGTTTACTGACAGTGCAGCTAGGCGGTGCGGCATGCGTCGCAGGCTGTGCGCTCCGTTGTTCGCATTTCTTTCCCGTACAGCAACCGTCAATATACAACTAAGCAACACCACACCATAAGGGGACATGCAGACTCGAGAAATGCGCGCACCAGCCACTTTCTAAATAGCACTAGCTAACGTACGCAGTCAGGAATGTCAAGCCGACTCTAACCCACAACACACAAGCTTAAGTGAATAACGGCCCCAAACGTTTCTCGCATCGAACAGGAAGCGGAGCGGCACGTTTATCGGACGCAGTGATGAACAAGTCAAAGAACAACAACCGTTACCAGAACATAAATAAGCAGCACTGACCTTTTTTGCTCCTCCAGGCAAAACTTCACTTCGTCGAACAGTAAATACAGCCCGAGGAAATGAAGAAATCCGCAGTTTCACGCCACAACTAAACTGGTAACCGTTCCCGCCAGTCTGACCGACAGTTCATTTAGTACATCAGGCGCATCAGGCGCATAACGCGAGCAATCGAGAAAACCGCTATAGAAGGCCACTGGTGGCGCTGCATGCGGACGAACGAAAACTAGCTTCCGTAAACGTTGAGAAGTAGGGGCGCTGCTGTCGTTAAAAGTGTTCACGCTATCGCGTTTTTCCCTCATCGTCGTTGTACCCGTTGCCGTCCCACTATACCATGCATCAACGCAAGCGGCGTTGCCTTGTATTCTTTCCTCCATGCTGTCAACGCATGCGCACGGCATGCCGCACTGAAGTGGCGGTCGTTTCGTAATCGTTTCGGCGAACGTTTTCTTCCTCCGTGCCTTTGGCGATGCACGCCGTGGCCAGTGACCAGTCCGCGGAAGAGATCACAAGCTCGGCACCCTTGGTCGCTTATATTTGCTTCCGAAAATGGGAGTAGGCCTCTAAGCGGACGTCTACGCTGCTCTGAGGCTGGAACAAAGAGCTCAGATAATAGCCAATTTAACACGTTAGTCGGGCTAAAGTTTCTCTCCGCGGTCCGTGAGCGCGTGCGGTATGTGTGCATAAACTTTGATGACAGCTTTATTTCTTTCTTTGCAGTGAAAACAAAACGACGCTTCTTTATTGACTGCGTTCTCTTGACAAGTCTTTCCAATACCAATAATATATACTTCGGCGCTCTTTGATACCCACGTTATAGAAAACTACTTCCGCATAGTGAATCCAGTGTGATTACGCGCTAATTAGCGAGTAATAATACATCTGCCCGTTTTCCAGCAGTTTTTCTTCATGAACACCAATAGTGCAGGAAAAGAGCAACGGGGGGACCAGCAGGAGAGGGCAGGTCATTCGGTGAGCTTGAATTACTACGGCAAGTAACAACATTAGGGTAACACTGCGAATTTTCGCGATACTGCAATGCATAATTTGATATAAGAATGCCATTTAAATATAAATATATAGAATGTAAGGCAGATGCCGCGGGGTAGATTTAGTTCTCCGGCTTTCGTGTCATTCTCCTCCTGCAAAGAGGCTTTCGTTTTTGCTTGTGAAAATTACTAGCCGGGACGAGACAAAATACAAAAACTAACTTCTAAGCATATAACTGCATGCGTAGCATGATGTGTGTGGTGTAAAATGTGACGCAGTCGGTTACCATTATGTATGTACCCCATCACAACATAAGTAACGTGGACTAAGTACCATTGAGCGCGTACTACACCACAGCGAGATGATGACTGAGTGTTGAACAAAAACTGCCGTTTCTGCGACGCTTTGTAAACCAAATGCATAAAATGTAATGGCCTCAACAAGTATTTCATAATGAAGATGTTCACAAAAGCACCACGAATTCTTCAGCACTATAGCAGCTATGGCTTTGCCCGAACGGCATATGGGGAAAGGGAAGACGTCTAGTCCTTCTCAAATTGAAGTCACTGGTGATTTACTTGACGCCTCAAATTAGAAAAAGACGATGTTCACGAAAGCGGTTTGGGTGCCGCAGAACACCTGGAAACGGGTTCCTGCAATTTCTTCTTTTGCCTAAGATATCCTCCTCTCGACATTTAATGCTTTGTACGGCGTTGACAAAAAAGTGGGATTTCGTTTTCTGTCAAAGGACTTCACTAAAACTACAGCTTAGCCGTATTATGAAAGCTAACTGCTGCAAGACAGTATCATAGATGTCGGCGAAGTTCATTAAATTTTATGTGGGGTGTGAGCGTGTATATTAAACGCGCCCGTGCATCTTGGGTCAAGAAGCACCTAATATATATGCGGTTCCTTGTTCCAGTTGATGCATGAAAGAGTGCATACTTCACTGCCGTGCACGAGTTATGTGGAACAAGACACGAGCAAAAAATATACAAACGCACTCTCCCCAAAGGTTTACTGGGACATAAGTGGAACAGTAACCGGAACCGCCGACATCGCATGACCCCATTTCTTCGGTTCCATATAAAAACCACGAACATAAAGAAAACAAGCTGACGGTTCCAGATAAGATCCACCTATATGCCTCGTTCCAGTTATTCTTTCGTTCGGATCCACATAAAATATATGGATCACCCTTTTTAACTGGAACATATATGGAACCAGATTAAGAGTGTGGAGAGGGCGGTAGCTGCACAGGACGCATTGAGAAAGACAGTATGGAGAGGAGGCTGGATAATGTATCGCCGCTTGTTGTTGTTTTTCCTTATGGCGCATACCCAACATCAGTCGTTAAACAGAAAGAGATTACTTCCTAGGTCTATTACTCGAGGAAAATTAGAAAAATTCCTTCCTCTTCTTCTCCTTCTTCTTGTCTACGTCCACTGCAGGGCAAATTCCTCTCACATAGAACTCCGATTATCCCGGTCCTGTGTAAACTGCGACCAGTTTATCCCAGCAAACTTCTTGATCTCATTTGCCCACCTAACTTTCTGCCTCCCCCTGCCACGCTTGTCTTGTCTGAGGATTTGCTCTGTTGTCCTTAATGACAACGGTTATCTTGCCTTCGCATTGCATGCCTTTCCCACACCCATTTCCTCTGATTAATTTCTACTTATATGTCCTTAACACGTGTTTGTTTCCCGACCCACTCCGCTCTCTTCTTGTCCCTTAACATTACACCTACCATATTCCGTCCGATTTCTCGCCGAGTCATCCTCAATTTAAGTCGAACCCTTTTAGTGAGCGTCCACGGATTTCAGATAGGTGGCGAGGCAGAGGAAGTGGTAAGCGAGCATATCTATTTAGGCCAAGTAGTGACCCCGGGATCTTGTCTTGTCGCATCTTGTCGCATCATCAAAAAAAAAAAAAAAAGGCTTTTTGGGGCAGAAGAAGGCGCATGGGGAAGCGTTACCGCTCTCCTTGCGCGCTCTATGCATCTTTCATGCTACGCCTCTAGAGCGCTGTACCAGGTTCGAAATGCTGCCTGGTGCGTTGTAAAACGCCGTCGGATACCACAAGAGGCTGTACTAGATAGGTTCAACCATGCTAGGTAAGTCTCCCCGAAACGCTAACAGCATTTCCTCACCAGACAAGGATTTAGCAACCCCGGTTGAGCACATTTGCTAAAAAGCTCCCAATTATTTATTTATTTACAAGAACCTTACAGGCCCCCGTATGGGGCATAGCGTAAGGGAAGGCAAAAAACAGTAAAAGCAAGACAAGAGCAAGTAAGCATAATATGTACAAGGGAGGCTAACCTTGCATTGCGAACACAAGGCACAAAAACACAACGACACTATCGGCCTTCAAGCACTTGATAGGCGTGGCTGCAAATCTTTGGGGGAGGCTTTCGTCCTGCAGTGCACATAACCAGGCTTAAGTTAAAGTTAAAGTTAAGTGACCCCGGATCCCAAAAATGAGGCAGAGGTAATTAGAAGGATAATAATAGGGTGGAGTGCATTCGGCAGGCAGGCAGGATATTTAATGGCAGCCTACCACTCTCCCTGAAGAGAAAAGAGTATAACAGCTGCATCTTTCCGGTACTCACCTACGGGGCTCCGGCTTATGTGGCCCCATCTAATTGTGTTTGCGCAGTGCATCGCGTCAGTTTCCTTAGTTTCTTGCAGTAGCTTCCGAGAACGAAAGGAGCAAGTACTTTGATCGATATCAATGCTCAGAGTCCCACTCATCCAGCTACACAACAACGTGAACGACGCCAAGTTCAACGTCCATCCGTTGATCCCGATGTGATGGTTAAACTGATAAAAATAAAAATTAAAACGGCATTACGAACTCTACTCGAACTTACGCTTATCAAATGACCCTCAATTTCCTTGTTGTTATCGTTCTATGATTTCGTCCAATAGGTATCCCTAGGCCTTCGAAGAAGATAAAGACAATAATAATGTACAGTATGTCAATTCACAGGAAGTTTAAAACAGTGTCTGTAGTGATTTCCGATGTGCCTCTCGAGTGCAGATGCAGAAAGGCCGCCCCAGATAGCTCCACAAAAACAGCATGTCTGCGAGAATAAGCGGGAAAAGCCCGCCTGCACAAAAACAACATTTTCAAGTTCAAATTATAGGGTAAAAACTGCATGCCGTGCAGAAACCGTGGTGTGAATTCTCTTGTCACCCCCGCTTCACTTTAAAATGAGCGCTCGCACGCTGCAACCTCACCCTAATGCCTCAGGGGAAGGAGTCACGCAGCATGGCGTGGAGACGTTCCGGTGGCATCGCTAAGCGCTAAAGGGCCTTTCAATTGCTGGGAGCGGCTCTTAATCACGACCTGGGCTGCAGGCAGGTCGCGTGCAGCCGGCGAACCTAATCTCCGGACCAGCCCGGCCAGGTTCTCTGCGGCCCTCTAACCGCAGCGTTTCGGCCGCAGTTACGTGCACCGTCGACCAAAAGAGAAAAAGGCTGGGACGAGGGTGTGCCGGAGAAGTTTACATCGTCGCGTGGACTACCTCGTGACATTGCGCTACGATGCCGTAGCGGCCTACGTAGAGCGCATGATGATGTCAATTTCGCTCACATTTGCCGTGTTCTTACACGGGATAACAACAAAGGTTATTCTCGTGGTACCAGATACCAGCACCTGCGGAAAAACCAGTTATTAGATAATCTCAGTCGTGAGCTTCCCGGAAAGGTGTCTTTTTTTTTGTTTTTTTTATTGATTGATTGATTTTAGGGTTTAACGCACCGACGCTACACAGGCGATGAGTCGCGCCATAGTGGAAGGCTCAGCGTTAATTTTGACCACCTGGGGATCTTTAATGTGCGCCTAAATCTCGAAAACACGGGCATTTTTGCTTTTCGCCTCCAACAGAAAAGCGGCCGCCATAGCCGGTAATCGAACCCGCGTTCTTGTGATCAGCAGCACAACGCCATAGCCACTGAGCTACCGCGGCAGGTTGCGGTTTTTTAGGCATGGACCTTTCCAAAATATTGTAGAAAGGAAGGAACGAAGAAAGGGGGAGGATTTACACCTGAGATAACTGGTACTCTGGTACTCATATATGTGAGAAAGAGAGAGGGTTGAGGGGGACCAATTTAATTTGGTGATTGTACGTACTTTCCTTACACTCATTAGCTCTGGCTTCGCATCTTCTCAGCGAAGTCGATTATCTGGTACATTGAAACAAAGCGTCATATGTTATATTCATTCTAATATTCCCGTTACATCACTGACATAGCTAACACCATCATCGCTCACGCATGTTTTTACCTCGCACGCAGCCTCACCTTTGACCCTGTCGATTTTCTTGGGCTTGGCAGAGCTGTGGGATTTCTTCGGTAGCATCGGAACTAGATTTCGCATGTCTGAAATAAACTAAGAGAATTAAACAAAATCTTATTTGAGGTCACGTTGCAGCCTCGGAATGTGAACTGCCGCTTGGCTGCGCCCAAATGAGACATTTAGTTCGAACACGCACGTTAGTTATTGCTTCATGAATTTGTCATAATGCCTCAGAACATTACTATCAAGGTAAATTTTGAGAAAGAATAAGAGAGGTGCCTCTTGGCTGCGCCAGAATGTTTCAAGTAGTTCAGACACGCGGGTTAGTTACACTTCATGTCCTTAGTAAAGTGTCTCAGAACGTTATCATCTTGGGAAATTTTGAGCAAGAACAAGGTTTTTCTGTGAGCTGTATCTCAAGTTTCGGTCTTCGACTAGAAGTGGCATCGGGCCCGCGTTTGTCCTTTTCTGTCTTCACCTTACGGTTCCCAGCGGTGCATGCAACTGTTCTTTCGAACGGGCCCAGACGGGCCGCATTTGTGCCGGCGAGCCCCCGTGAATCGCGTGTCGAGGCTCCGATCCGCTCCTCGCGGGTCTCCGGCCGCAGGCCCTATCTTCACCGCCGCTCTGGACGGCTGCATTCAAACAGGTCTTCTTGCCTTTCTTTTTTTCCGGAGGGAAATTATCGACCGTCTCGGGTTAAATATAGCGCACGGCTCTCCCCTTGCCAGCGGCAGCGTTTGCACACCTTAAGCAGGTGGCCGGCAGTGCTTCCTGAGCGGCCGCTAATCCCCCACGCCGCCGACAAGCTTGCTAGGTTCAATGGGCGGCTTCGCCTCAACCGGTGTTTCAGACTACGGCCCTACAGCATTTTGCACCAGTGGCTTTACCTTGCGTTGGTCCGAAAGTTACTCTGCGGGTTGGTTTGCGTATCAGCTGCTGACGTGCTCAATATTCTTATCTAAGTAAGCGTGTCGGGCCATACTTTTAAGATGAATTCATGCGAATTCGCCCTTTTTTTGTCCCTTTACGGGTGTAATCGCGCGCATAATCGCTGTTGACCTCGCAGGCAGTGCCGTGGGTGGAGCTTTATATACTGCGAAGCTGGATAAGGTGTGAGCGGGCTCTCGAATTTTATATGAGGAGGTTGCTCAGCCAGCCAAATTATACCACTCAAATTGCGGTGATTATTTCTTATTTTGAAGACTTTAGTCACAGTAGACGGTCAGTTTCTTTGGCGCCAGACGTTCGTCCACGATGCGCTAAGATGGCTAAAGGCGCGCTAATTTCGGATCAGTTGCGCCGCTTCCTTGTCTGAACGAAAGTGATTTCTACGGACAGATTTAAATTCCAAAATACGAAGCGGAATGACGATAACATTTTACTATACATGCGGATTGCACGCTCGTGTTTATTTCTGAAAGAATACCACTGAAACTAAATTCACCTGCGCGGGTTGGTCGTGCTTGCCCCATGTCTCCAACGTGAGTCCTGTAAAGCGTGCCGTTGCGCACGAACAATGTGCGTGCGGCAAAGCCAACCGTCAACACGGAACGAAAGAGCTGGTTGACGGGTGTCCATGTTTTGCGCTTCTTCAACGTTCGTACTCTCCTTTTAGACTTGTAAGATATGCATTCGTGTTCATAAAAAGTAGCCCTCGCTCTTCCTATTAACCGCGATTCTGTTTAAGCTGGTGGTTGGGCCGGCGAACGTGCACAGGAAAACCTCGCCGAGCGATGACTTCATCGCTCGCGCCGGCACCGTAGCTTTGCCTCGCCGCGCTCGGTCGGGACTCGTGTCACCACCTGTCGGAGGCACGGTACAACTGGTGCAAGCACGGTTTTGGAAACGGGTCGCGGGGTGGCTCGTTTACCGGTTGTTGCGACGAGTGGTGCAGTTTTGAAGATGCAAAGAAAATAATTAATGCCTAAATAAAAGAAGCCAAAAGGCCGTGAAGCAATAACGTTAATCCACCTATAAATTGTCGTCCCACACGCCAGACCATACAAGCCGAACGGTGGCCACCGAACGAGTTCAAAAACTTTGAGCAAACACTTGTCCCGCTGCGCCCTCTTCTACTCTTGGAGCTTAACCGCAAAGCCGGTGGGAACGCGTAAATTGTGCATACTCTAATGACCGATGGTTCATTGCTCTTTGGGGGGCTAACCCCGACTCAACGCAGAAAACTTGGCCGAGTCTCCAAGCATAACCACGCATAAACTTAGCCGAACTAAGAATAAGCTGGGTGGGGCCGCCAGCTTCGCTGTTTTCCCAGTTTTCGCGTCACTAGCGCGAAGCTGCCCCAATTTTTTTTATCTGCAATTAGTACTCATCCGTCGCCCACGGCCTCGCAACCTCCCTCCAATACCAAGAGGGCTGCCTCGCTCTCGATCGCTCCTGTACGATCATGCTGCCTCCACACAAAATCACAAAGGTGTTCCTGATAAGGATGAGGAACGGATAATTCCGTACGGATATTTTTATTCTTTCACATCGGGGATGCCTACAATGTTGTATTAGAAAATCCCCGATAATGAGTTACTTGTCAGTACTACGTCAATCTATACGTTGTTGACGCTGTTGTGTAATGATTTTGGAGAAGACTGGTAGGTAATATCTGATGTACGGACGTTAGTTAATATTATGTTTAAGAAGGGTTGTGTAAATTATTAAAGTGTTTATATATTATTAGTTATAATTATAGGAATGTCTTTCAGTCAATGGTGTAAAAGAGTGAATAAAATGTGAAAGAGTAAAGCTGTATATGGCTAGCCTCTATCAAATCACCTCCGTAGATGTAGATTAACACTTTTTCTCCTTACCGCGGTTGACGGCTTTCTCAGAGCTTATAAATATTCTGAAACGAGAAGGTTATATAGGCAAGATTTTTCCAAACCACTATATCTGGTAAATACTTCATACTTGTGAACATTGTTGAGCAAACAAAAATTGGGCATATTTGAGGCAGAACATCAATGCATAACTGGTGATAGCAGTGTTCTTTTAATTGAAAAAAAAAATGTATGCTTGATTTTTGTAGTAGCAAATAAAAATATCCCAGTCGAAAAACACAACAGAAATGTGTGTCGTACAACAGCAATATCTGTCGTTGCAAAACAATCTCTGTGGGAACCACAAGACGGTATCTTGTGCGACAGAGAGAGCTGCATTGCTTAGACAGCGCTAGTCCGAGCCTATGTGCCGCAATATCTTCAGTAGAGAGGGCCCGGCCATAGCTCTCCCAGAACCCGTGAGATTAGAGGTTAGCTTTTACTGTGGAGGACAGTAGTTGTTACACTTCCGGATGATACTGGTCATCGGGTTCTCCCACAGCTAAGGGGAGGGAAACAAAAAAATTAGGCGAAGAAATTAGGGCTGTCTCGTTCGTCCCGCCACCTTCACTGAATATTGACGCGCCTGCATGCGCGCGAACTTTGATACGGTGGTAAGAACATCCGTGCCCCTGGAATGAATGAGGCTTAAACGATACAGAATGAACTACAAACCAATTCAGTAGGTTTCCAAATAATAATCGCGAGCTTAAACGAGGATGATTATCGTTAATGGTGGTGGGGGTGGGGACGATGGAGATGGTGATGACAAAACCGTAAGCGTTTGAGGTAATAGTAGTGCAGATGATAGTGACGCCAACGACACGGCGATAATACTTTGAATGGTAATAACTACGATAAGTGTGATTTTCAGTACCATCCCACTTTTAATATTGTTTTCTCCATAAATGCTCCTTTTTGTTCATACTTCGCTCTTGGCACTGTGTATGCCGCACTCGGTCATCGGGACATAGTGATTGTTATTAAAATTAGGATCACACTTTTGGACGAATGGTGTCTTTCTCAGGAACGTAACAGAAGCATTTTAAAAATTGCCCATTTTTGCGCACATTAAGCTTCAATGTGAGCAAAAGGGAAAAGTTCAATTTCTTAGGGATGTTGGATTTTTTTCCCGCAAAACCGAGAGCAGAATGCGCCCAGTAACCAGCTTTTGATGCAAATACAAGGGGTTCTCTAATATGAAAATGGCACCGAGGTAAAGAAAACAGGATCGATAAATCGTCGCAGCTGGCTCGACGAGCTGCATTTGACAGGCAGCCGCAGTGAATATGCAAGCTTACAATTCCGTTCGGGTAACACGTAAACTATACCCATCCTGGCCCATACAGGCTTTCCATAATAACTTTAGCGAGCCGACCTAATAAATTACGCTGTGTGCGTGTAGTAAATAATGTACGCGTCTGTGTTTTAGTGGGGATCTAAAACAAATACGCCGCGGGCACCTAATATAAATTAAATTTAATCTTGTGCACCGGTTAGAGTAGCATCGTAATGATGTAATCGCTGACGTGCTACTAATCTTGGCCTCAGTATTTGGGTTATGTTTTTGCTTTGCCTTATAATAAGGGGGGCATGGCCTCCTCAGTCGTTTGATTGAATTTAGCCTTTCACCCGAGACACTACTTGTGGAATGCTTGTATTGAATAAATGCCAACTCAAACTCCACAATAATTTTGCCTACAGTCCACTTTGAGGTTTTAACAGGCTAGCGTATTGACTTAAAATGCATCTCTAAATCATGCATGTGAAGGAAAGAAGGAAGGTTGTAGAAGGAAGGCAGGAAAGTTGACCTGGCTAGAGCCTAGTTTGCTATCCTGCAAGTGGGAAATGGAAAATAGGCAAAAAAGGGAAAGGAGAGAAGGAAGAAAAGTTGGAGCAAGCAGACAGTTATCACCAGCGCTGAAGCACTAAACGTTCAGTTCAGTGATTGCCACTGGAGGCTTTGAGTCTATAGTGTGGAGTTCAAGTTCGTCGCCCGTAGGAAGCGTAAGAGTCCCTTAGTCGCCTTCTGAGCGGACGACAGAGAATGCCAGGGACACAGAACCTTCTCCGCCGAAAATGGCCGCCGAGAGTCCAGGCTCCTCAGTGCTGACGACAGGTTCTTTCTTTCAGGCGAGCAGCGTGGGAACTCATATAAAACGTGGCATGTGATGAGCACTATAAGTTATGGTGTTCAAGAATCGTTAACTTAAATTTTTAAT
This sequence comes from Haemaphysalis longicornis, assembly GCF_048455015.1. NCBI lineage: Eukaryota > Metazoa > Arthropoda > Arachnida > Ixodida > Ixodidae > Haemaphysalis > Haemaphysalis longicornis. Next base: position 45,418,391 of record NW_027526335.1, on the reverse strand, counting down.
GTTAACTGTCAGCAGCTTTGGTGTCGTGTCGTTTGTTAAGATTAAAAGAAAAAAACGGGGTGGGGCTCGTTCCTCTGCTCAACCTGAAGTCATTTACACGCACTGAAGTGGGAGGGGGTATTTATATTTTTAAATTAGGCTTACCAGTCTGGTAGTTTATTGCCCTGTCAAGTAACGACATGCGGCCAGTTGTCGTCACGTCGCCAGAGAGTAGAAAGGGCTTTCTACGCGCACCACGCATGCCACCCTTATCAGGCGAACGCTTGGATGTGGTTCAGCAACTGTGAAAGCGGGAAGCTAGTGTTCTTTCTCACCGGATTGGGTGGAAAGAGAAAGAGATGTGTAATTAAGCCCTAATTCAAAACGTGGGTCTGGTGCCCCTCGCTGGTTTCGTTTTACCCCGGAAAAGTGGTTGGGGTTCTCACTCACGCCTGCAGGATTGTTACAACGAAAAGTTTATGCGACGTGTTTCTCAGGCTGGGATCTCCGTTAGCGAGCAATCTAATCCTCACAACTCGCAGATTCCGCGGGGAGTGGAAGAGAAATGTACAATGTCATTCATACCATTATTGACCTCTACTTTGTCTGACTTATCCGAGTCAATTGCACAACGAAGGAGGAGACATTAGCTCAGGCAGCCGCCAATTACACTCTTATTGGCGAGCAATTCCGGCAATGTTGACCTGAATCTCGATTCGCTTGCTCGATTAGCTTGTACTGGCACGAGAGATAGCTCGTACCAGTATGCATGGGGACCATCCCTCTTTTTATTGTGCAAGACATAGTGACTGGACTGTGTATTGCTGTTAAGATGTCGGCTGTGTTCAATGCGGCATTTGTGCGCGCTGCACGCAGGCGAGCTCGTTCTCCGATGGACGGCGCGAGTGGCTCGAGTAACTGGACGGGCGTCGGCGACCAGGACACGGGCGGCGGCCTGCTGCCCACGAGCCCGTTCGCGGCGGTGTCGTCGAGCGGCAGCGGCGGCGGAAGCGACCCGCTGTCGACCTCGACGACCTCGACGCCGTCGCCGTACTGGTACCACGCAGGCGGGCGCGTGCTCTACACCACGTCGACGCTGACGCCCGAGGCTGCGCGGGCGCAGTACTATGCGGCCTACGACCCCATGACGGGCCTCCGCATCGCCGCCACTCTGGGCGCTATCATCACCCTGTTCACGCTGTTCCTCATCTACAAGAGCAAGTGTCGGCCCGCCAAGTCCAACCAGCCCCAGGAGGGCGTCTAGGGGCAGACGCCGAGCACTCGGAGTTCCCGGAAATGCTCCCCTGTGGAAGGGGGCGACAGGAACTCTAGTCACGGAACGCTTGCAGTGGGGAACCGCGGTTGCTAGACGGGAAGTGGAGGGCCTAGCCAGTTACCGGGTCTCTTTGAAGCTGCTCGAGTTGGCCATCTCGTGCGTGGTGTCGATCCCGCTACGACAACTGCGCAATGTTAATTGATAACGAAATGGGACAGCGTACTGAGAGCGTATCTCGAGCGCGTAGAAAGCTGCCCAACTGGAGTTGAGGTGCCCGCGTAGGACAAGCCCTTTGTGTCAAGAGTTCTGTCATCATCTCCTCGTTTTCACAGAAATCATCACCTGCTCTCTTCTTCATTGTTTGTTACAACTAAGATGTCGAGTGCGGACGGGTGACTTTTTTGAATGCTGCTTAATTCCGCCGCGATTTCTGCTATATCCCCGACCACGTGCACTAACCTTTATGGTCTTGAATTACGGATCACATAGTATGAATAAGAAACTGGTTTTATTTGTTGGGCACTGTAGAGGACATTGACATGTTCACCAAATGTTGTTCAGTTGTATCCTTTCACCGAGGTGAGAAACCTGCGTTTGTGAAAAACCTGGCATTTGGCAGCTTATTTCTCAAGCTTTGTTTCTGGGCACTGCACCATGTACAAATGTTCCGGAAGAACAATTCTATATATTACAAAAAAAATCGCTATGATAGTTTATTATAGCTGAGCAGTAATAACTTAACTCCAGCGTGTTTTCCCTTTTTTTTTTCTTTTTTTCTTTTTGCCGAAGATTTCTTTTCGCGTCCTTGCGACGCTTTGTAAGCTGCCTCCCCCGCATTGTTTGTTTTCCAGTGAAGCAAATAGCGTACGCGGCGGAACAAGACCACCGACGACGATCGGGCTGCGAGGTGAAGGGCAAGCGCGATGCCCGACGGGACCCCGAGTACCGCGAGACGGAAAACGCAAGACGTCGGCGGGGCTATAATCCCGCTGAACACTTCACTTACGCGACGGCGCGGTTTAGCAGGAGTCTGGGGTCAACCGTCGCTTGTGTGGTGTGTCATTGTCCGTAGTTCCCCGAAGACCTCAATCCAGTCACTACGGTAACCCACAAACAGCTCCTTTGGTCATCCAACTTCATAGAGGGGAATGTCACTGATTTTTTAACTCAATGTACGGGTACGGTTCATTCAAAAGGCCGATTTGTCCCATTAACAATGGTGCCAATTTTAACGCAAGCGAACTACAACTAGGCGAGATATCAAGGAAACAGCGCAAACAGTGGCGGCTCACCAACCCCTTTCTCGACAGGTACCAAGAAATATAATTTTCGATAAACAAAATTTTCTGATTTTTGGGGCCCCTCTAATTCATTTTGAACAACGCATTGGAATGCTAGCATTCAGTTAACTTGGTGACAACTCTGTTTAAGTATTCTCCTATTACGCCAGTCTGGTGTAATGTAGCGAGAATGTTTCTTCATGTTTTAATATTTTTTTACGTCTTCCTGCAATAAACCGTCCGTAGGCACTGAAATGAAGTTAAGTGAGTTACAAAAAAACTAGTTTTTTTAAAGTGAACACAGTCGTAATTTGTCTTCGTCGCCCGTTTAACAAAAATCCACACTGCCTCTGGGGTGTAATGTATATAGAAGCGAACGTTCCAATGCAATTTGTAATCAGTGAAAAAGCATCTTTTATGGATCTGAACAGGAGAAACTAACGTCTGTTTATGCATATTGGTTGTTTCGATACAATTTTGTTGAAATTATTAAATCAAATATTTTGTTTTTATGGCCTATTTCCCATAAACAAGTCCGTTTTCTATGTCCCCACTGAACTCACAACAAGTCCCCACTGAAAAGATGCAGAACTCACTTTATCTACAGACTGTTCGCGATCGAAGGTTCATATGCGCACGTGCCGCAAGCAAACAGGTCGTAACACGTGCTTGAAAGGTGGATATTGCCGTGAGAACAGTCTGCGCTGCCTTTTAGCATGCAATGTGAGAAAAAAGTAGCGCACGGTTCCCTCGAGTTGCACGCAGCCAGTGCGATAATGAAGGCGGAAGCCACACGCGTGTAGTCGGCATGTTGACGCAGCCTGTCGCATCATTAAGCTGGTTGCCATCGGTTCATATAAAGACTGTTAGCGTTCGCGCGTTGTCAGGACATCAGATGTGTTGGCGAGGTCTGGTCCGGCAGTCCCACTTGGTGTGAGTCTCTGCGCACTCGAACTTGCAATCTTTCCTTCCTGTCAAGAAGGCAGGGGGAACAGCGCTGGCGAGTTGACCTTGTTTCAAAGCACCTGACAGGCTTGGCATCCGTTTGAGACTTGTGCCGGCACGTCTCCTTGAGCACGTATCCTTCAACAGTCAAGCAATTTAATGTTTCTAAGCCCCTTCGTTGATTAGGCAGGGACGGAGAGGATGTTAGAGCCCCTCGCTGCGCAACTACACCTTCCTGACGTTTGCGAACAAACCCTAGAAGCAGTAAGCTTCCGAACCAGTTTGGGAACCGCCGGAATTTGAGGTGCCATCGGCTATCGCATGACGCAGTTTCATTTTTGTTATGTTGTTTTCGCTTCGTTGCGTCTTATTTTTGTTAAATACGCTTGCGTTTAGTTTTGATGTGCGCTTTAGTTATTTGATGTTCAGTTGCCAGCGATGTCAGTGCCACCGTCACATGGCGCTTTGAAGTGGTACTAAAAGAAATACAGATCCCTGAAGGGGCTAGTTATGCCAGGCTGTGGAGGAATATCAGGCAGCAAAGAACCCGTGCGTTTGGAGACTCACTTATTATGATAAGTCAGGACATTGTCACTAAATGGTATTCAAAAACTGTCATAAAGTGGGCGGCGTTTCGGCCGGTTTAATGTTCCTGCTACCTTCTTCCCCCCAATCGTTCCTGTGTGTCCTTGTGGGGCTCGTGACCTGTTGCAATCAACGGCTAACTTTAAGCGGTTGGTCTGGGGCAGCAAGTTGCTGTTCTAATCCAGCACTTTTACGGCTCCCACGTGGATTATTATATGCAAGAGTTGTTGGTTCAATGCGTTTGGCACTGAGCTCCAGGCATTGTTGTATTCTAAGACTGGTCCGTCCGCGGAAAAGTTGGCTAGCGTTCGCTCCTGGTTAGTAAGGTCGTGACTCATTATCAAACAACCGTAATAAACAAGGCGGAACGCGCAGTTATGACGAACACCGGAAATGAACAAAAAAGGGGAAAGCTACCTTTTAATCCCGTTTTCCTTCGGTTGCCCACGTTCCTTGCGCTTGCTGTCTAGAGAACTGAGTAGACCAATTGTCATTGTTAACCGAAATAAATATTCGATAATTCTGCACAAGAATGGTGTTTTTGCTAGGTCGTCAAGTGCGAAGTGTGCAAATCGCAACAAAGAACAGCCTGCCAACTTGATGTGTTGCATTCAAGAGGACTCTGCTCTTCTGGATTTTATATAAAGAGCTGTGAAGCTGCCTCCATGTTTAACATGAACACTCCTTCCAGTTAACGCTGCACGTAAAGCAGGATTGAACACTTTTTCTCCCACAAGATTCATTTGCGATGAGTTTTAAGCAAAAAATATTTAATAAAAGTGGGGGTCCTGTTGGTGTTAAGTATTACTTTAACAACTAGTACGAGGTGCTGACACCGAGCACTAGGTTAGCCCAAAGTATGACATGTTAAGCAGGAAGGAGTCTGTACATATAAGTTCTAGTGGTGTCACATTTAAATGCAAGTTGAATTGGCTAAAATTGTGTTTCAAAGTGTTGTTTTTGATTCCTATACCAATACGAAGCTAACGCAATCAGTGTACGCAGTGTTAAACCCTGAGAATTTACGTGCGTACCCAAACTTTTCTGCTTGACGTTTTATGTGTACCACAAGGATTGCGTACGTCTGAATGTTCGTTTCTTGACGTCGCCTTGAATTGTGCGTGAACTACGGAAGTCTGGTTCGCCGTCATACGTTCCACGGCGCAGTTTTATAGCGTTTGAGCTTCGAATCCCTAAATGTTATTTAAAACCTTCCTTACATCATAATTTAAAATTTATAAGAGTACTTCATATTTCTCTTGAGGGTCATTGAAACCATTTGACCAATTATTTAGAAAAAAGGAGCAATATCAAGGTATTTAAGTTCCCGGGAACTATTCTCAACTTCCTAAAGGCCAGTTTAGAACCAGTCACGTGCATCAGTGCAGCAGGGTGATGTTTACTAAAACAGACGTGTAATGCAATTGTGCTACACGCCCATTTCGAAGGTCTTTCGAAGGGCTACCAATGGCTTGGCTGTCGAGTGGCACATTGCTTATACATAGGGCGCAATTGTGAGCAAGTAGGGAATTGAAAATGGAAAGTTTCTGTGTAGCAAAGGTATATGTTACTCAAAAAGCACCAGGAAATCACACCAGTAACATCTTTTGTTTTCTAATTTTGTTTCAAAAGCACAGTCAAGAGGAAATGTGTACGCCTAAGGTGATGTGGTAAGACCTTTGTTCTCAAGCACGGATGCTCTGGGCTATGTGGGGAAGACGGGAGAGTGGGGGCGTAGGCTGAGTTTGTGTTGTCGGGGGCTGAGGTAGGTTAGTTCGTGTTGTTGAGGACTCAATTATTGACCTGGAGGGTGGTCCATTTAGAACTTCGGCGGTCCTAACATGAAGCGTACGACTCGAAGACGGACATTGTGCGGCGGGCAAGATTTCTACCTACGGCCTGCCGTATGCGCGCAGGCGTGGTGCAAAGACGTCTGCCTCATCGTCTACGCCCTCCGTCATCGTTTCCAGAGGCGCTTCCTGGAAACTATTGCAGAGACAGGGCTCTACGTGCACCTGTGTGCTGTGCGTGTGTGTGTGTGCGCGCGTGCGCGATCCTGTGACTCACTGATTTGTGTGCTACGTGGCGTCCGTCATTGCTCTGCGTTGGACCCTGTGACCCGTGTAAGTTATACTTGTTTCACGGAAGTGTGTGTCGGGTTTTTGTGAACTCGGATTGGATGGTGACATAGAGCCGACGGTTGCCCTCTGGTTGACTCACTGGTACGTTGCTCGGTGTGTTTTAGTGCGAGTAATCAAGTAGTGATGGCAAATAATTAAAAAAAAGCTGTCTGCGATAGCTATAAAGGGAGTCTGTTAAACAAAATTAGGATGTTCACGCTTACGATGAAGCGAACTATAAACAAAGCCATTTAAGAAAACCTGCAAGAGTTCAACTTCGAAGTCTTTACTTTTATTCCTCAAGAAACGGGCGTGCAATAAGCACAGGGTAGTCCATATAATACAGGGTGTATAGACACATCTAGTAATTTAGCGTATGGCATCTTCAGGCGTATTATTAAGGCTTGGCACTGTTATAAAATTCTGTTAAGAGAACTAGCGCTGAGTTGATTTGCTTCAGGCCATCCCACCGAATGACGGCGTCTTACGTGGATGTTAGTTGGATTATGTGTTGCATTATGCAGGTCACCTAGAACTATGAACTTACTCGGCATGTACGCTACTGTTTCTTTTTGAATCTCTTCATGGTCAGGATGGAAGAAAAGCAAAACAACAGTCTAAAGTACCGCGCACCCTCAAGTGTGCGATGTTAGTTGTACTTTTATTTCGCCCGTTTTAACTTCACCGTCTCGTTTATGCAATTTTTTTTTTCAGACGTTGCTTGTGTTTCAAAATTCCCACAACGGTTCATCTGACGGCTAATGAGATAATTGTCTACAAAAATAAAAATATATATATATCTAACTTAGGAAACTGCGGGTGGGTTCCCCTGCGGTTGAATACAAAATAAACCAAGGTGTGTGATAACCTACATTCTATTTTGCGAAAAGCGTTCGCACAATGTTTACCTGGAGGCCATGATATAATTCAAAGGTATTTTTTATGGCAACGGGATTACAGCAACGGCGACTTCAAGTTCGCCGTGCCTACGTGAAGTCGAATCTGCCTTCACTTTCCGAGTTTACTACGGAGATACTGGAAGCCTGCCTTAAGAAACCAAATCATAGAGTCAGCGATTGTAAACAAATGGTGTTTCCGCGTCCGAGATACATTTACGCTTTAAGGCGCACTGTGCGCGGTTTGAATGAATTAGAACGCCTTGTATTTCTTAAATGTGCGCCGAAATCGCGATACAGGAACCTTTTTTTTTAAACCTTCACCACAGAAACTGCCATGGCGGTTGGGATTTAACCCATGTCGTCCTTCTCAACAGTCCAACGCCTTAGCCACGAAGCCTGCCCGCAGACGGTAACACCAGAGACCAGCATGTTACACTTCTTTTTTTTTTGGCCCACATCGAGAATGTCTTTTCTTTCTAATTAGAAGCACAATCACCCCCCTGCTTGCCACATCTGTTTACCAGACGCGTTAGGACTGTGAGTAATTCTTTACACTAATCTGAAATCCATCATAATAATCACATTAGCGAAAAAAGTGGTTTTTGATGCAATTATCACCGCGGCTTAAGCTATCAATCACGCTTTCTTCATCGCATTACACGCGAGCTAAGGGGAAGCCGTACCTTTCGCGACGAAAACTACGGAAAAAAGGAGCGACCTGATGAGCTTCCACTAAGCTCCGAAATGAGCGCTAAACCACATTTTGACAAAAAAAACTAGAAAGCAGCAAATTGAAGGATGAACGAGACAACATCTAAGGGATATGTAACGGCTAAGAAACGTGTCTTAATTAGCTAGACCACAATTATTCATCTTTGTACGTATTCTTTCCCTCATTGGCTTCCCCGCCCATGTTTTTTTTTAGTTCCTTACAATTTTACCAGCGTTATTGCATTATTTCGCTTGGATAGCAGATCTAAAAAAATAAAAAATGGCGCTAACAGACTAAAAGCACGCACGTTCTCAATACAGAAAGACGTCTTTCAAAGAAACACACGCCAGATGCTAACACATGGATACCAACTCACGCCTTTCGAAGTTATTTCGTGTGCAAGCGCAGTCTTGAACATTTTTATGGCGACTGCCTGTTTCATCCTATCCCACCCATTGTCCAACTTCGGGGCTGGTGCTTGATATCTATTTCGTTCGCACGAAAACCGACAAAGCGGGTGCTACATTTGACTTTTCTTCTTTGGGCAATCGTAATTAGCTTTCGCATTCCAAAATCTCAAGCACCTTCCTCGCTCTAAGGAAGGTAAGCTGACTTATATCGCCCATGCCACTGTTCGCGTGAAAGTGCTGCGTTATATGCACCTCAGAAGTGCGCCACGCAGTACTTCCGTGTGCAAACCGGCATGGGTAATGTAAGTCAGCTTGACTTCGTTTAAGAAAAAGTAGAATTAAGTATGCACCCGAGAAGTATGCCTCGCATTTTTAACGGAAATGGGGAAACAAAAAAGGGCACGGAAAATCTTCTGCCGGGTCTAAGAATGCACCGTGAACAAATTGCAATCCATTCGCTTAGCGCTGATCTCGTGCAGTCCGTTATTTCTTGCCTCACAGAATCCTCAAACAAACAAGAACAACGGGGGGAGGTGGTTAGGAAGAGGTAATTTATTTTATTACCTTTCAACTTCCTTCTAATCTCCTAATAGCAGTACAGGCGGAAAGCATCAGCTTCCGAGGCCGATGCAAAGGATGCTGACGCACACTTCATTTCTTCCGTCTTCTCCTCTACCTTCGCTCGGCAGAAATTTGCCCAGCGAGGAGGAAGAAGCTTCCAGCACATGCGGCGGCCTCGGTTTGGGAAGTTACCTGTTTTCCGGGCACTTTCTTTTTCGAGAAACAAGGAGGCGGAAAAGAGCCAGCGGCAGCCCTGAAAATAAAAATAAGCGGCGTATTTCAACAGGCAGACAACCTTGTCAAAACAAGCAGCCACCCGGTCGCTGCAGAAGAACAACGACGTAAACAGCGGAAGGGGAAGAGAAATTTACCAGGCAGATAGATGAGTGATGCGCAGGCGAATTATCAGGTGGAAAACATTACGACCGGTGTTTTGCGCACCAAAGCTACACCTTGGCTTAAAGGGACCCTGAAACACTTTGTTCAACTTTTTTTTAATTCTTAAATGCATGCAGAGCGTTTGCGACCCCCTGTACTTAAATTAGGGGGTCGCAAAGTACCTCAGCCAAAAATTACTGCTTTATGCCCATCTGATAACTTGGAAACTCGCTCAAAAGATTTTTCTCTCTTTCCCGGTCTTGACGTTCTTCGACGGCACGAATTACGTCACTGAGGCCATATAGCGGCTGTTTGGCCGGTTTTCCTTCAGTTGCAGCAATGAACGCTTTTCGATAGCAACTTTGAAAATTAAGCCACAAAAACACAGCAGAAACGGAAGGCGTATCTGGTGCGACGAGCAAATCACGCAGTGCCGCTCCGGGCTGGCGATAACCATAGCTCTCGCAATGCTTCCAGACGCGAAGGAAAAGGTGAAAGCGCTTATCAAAAGTGTTGCAGGGCCCGTTTAATGGAACACGGGAGTGCATTTGTCCAATTCTTTTCAGTGGCTGCAATGTGCAGTTTAAGACATGCACTTCATTGTTTGACTGCTTAGTGCAGGTCTAACGCCTCTGTTTACATGTGATGGGCCGAACAAAAGAAAACACCGTGCGCCGTTCGCTGGCGCCGCCCTAAACAGCCTAACGTAATGACGTAACACTAGCGTACTATGTGTTTTCACGAAATATAAGCGTTCAAACCTTTCCTTTTTCACCCATGTAATTATTCTTCGGAACTTTCTTTTTGTTGTTCACGTTCAGAGTGTATAGGCTAAACAAGCTGGTGATCTGCTTCAAACTTTAGTGCATCGCCGTGAACGATGTCCGCAAATCAGCGAGGAGGACGCTGCGAGTGAAAGGACCTTTTGCAGCACGCGTCTCCCGTTAACAAATGCGTGTAGATTTGCTGAGAAAAACCCACTGGACCCCCACTTTTGAGATTTATTCTTATGAGGTAGTTGGACAAAGTTCACAAATAACTTCAGTGTCACATCAAGTAGTTAAACACGAGATGACTATAGCGCTCACTACCAACAGGCTTTTAATAACAAAGTAAAGCTTATATGAAAACATTCAGAAACACGTGACAGAGAAAGAAAACATTGTGCTAAATAGTGTTCAGCCTTGCGTGCACAGTGGCCTGCGTACTATATAAGTAGCGTCACCTCAGTCGTCGACAATGGAGTTGATTGCACACTGTACAGCCTCCTTCCTTACGGATGGCGTAGGATTCCCATGTACCGCGAGTGAGCTTATATAAAAACCTAAACATAATTATAGTGCACTGAAATCAGTAGTTAACATTACATCAAAGTAGTAGTATCTCTAAAACTTAATGATTGATTGAACACAAGTACTGTTGGAACCTTGGCCTCGCCTTCGCCTCCGCCATCTAGTCTTTTAATTATACGCACATTCTTTCCAAATGAATATTAATCACACAAACCACAGCAGCACAACAGAACATTAATAGCAAAAAAATTGTTTGCCTGCCCTTTTAGAACAAAATTTATACTTTCCCTACGTAGAGACGAAAAACAGGCCTTTCCCTTTTCCCCATTCAAAAACGACAAGAAACGAAAAGCAGAAGCTTGGAAGGTTTAAACCAGACATAAGGGGAAAAAAGGAGTTGGGGCGGAATAATAAGCGCTGAAAGGAGCTTTAACGTCGGGTGCCAACCCCCATAACGTCGTATTCAGCGTTTTGCTTCGTACGCGATGAAGAGCAGAACGCTGTTCGCGCACATCAGCCCTGGGGCCACGCGCGACGAAGAAAGAACCGCGAAAACCGCGTCTGAGAGAAAGAGGGGGAGGGGGCTCACTCGTCTCAGCAAGGAAGAGTGCTCGACTGTGCAGAAATTATCTCAATCTCGACGTACATGCTTCCGGACATGGCCGCGGAGGAAAGGCTCCGGCGGGGGCGTCGAAGACGGCGGCGCCGTGAAAGTTATGCAGATCTTTTACGAGCTCGTAAAAGAGCGCCCGGACGCTCGTAAACCTAACCGCTCACGCGCCATCCCGAGAGGCCGAGACATCGTCGCCGCCGAGCGAGGCTTGCGCGAGGAATCAGGAGGGAGTAAAAGAGGAACACCGCAGCCTGTTAGGGAGGAGACGCCGCGGCTAAGGGGAGCCGAACGGAACATTGGCTGTTCTGCAGAGACAAAGACGGGAGGTCTTGCATGCGACGCCGTAAACTTGCTCCTGAGCAGACGCACTCTAAAGTAAGCCTGACGCTTCGCGTTGCCGGCCCGCGCGAGCTCGGGCCTTGTATCCGTGGTTTGCAGAGTATCCAATCGCCGTTAGGACACTCCGCAGTTTTTTTTCTCTGTTATTTCTTCTGATTGTGACCGTCGATTCTCGATTTTTTTTCTGTGCGCTAAAGCTGTAAAGCGATAGATTAGCCCAATTCTTGTGGCCGGAGTTGTAGCGTATGCGTACTTGTTGGGCTTTTGTTCGTCCTGTATTCTGTAAGCGTTCGCGCTCATGGACTCTCATTCCATTCCAAAAGACTAGACCGGCTAAAAATTGCTCAAGTGCTACAGATTCCGCGCTGCGTATAGACCTTATCTGTACCGTACACATTTATTCGTTCTCTAATTGGATCAGCTGCCAAACAATTATTTCCCCTTGGTTTGTTCACAAAAAAGGAATGAGAAGAGAAATTAGTAGATACCGGACTTCCAAGCAAAGTTTCTCCATTTGCGTACTGCAAGCAAAATCTTCATCTGGAGACGCCCCTAAGATATTGCAAGGTGGCCATATTAAAAATTGGCGCAGCTCGCACTATAGTTGTGCAAGGCTTGAAAAACAGCAGAGCTGGTGGCCCTTCTTCTTTAGTCGTAGACCCGGCTGTTTCAGCTCATATTTATTTCGGAACTTGCCGCTGAAAGTTCTCCATGACTGGCAGGCCCCGATCGTTTCGTCCGCAGGCTTTCACATCTCTCCCAAAGTGGACCGCTCTAGCGTGCGCTAGAACCTGAGGCCAAGTCCAAAGCCAACGCCCGCGCTACGAACCCAAAGGAAATGCTATGCGTCCGGAAGGCGATCACAACTCAATTGGTTAGACGCCATTTTCATAACGCGAGGGACCCAAGGTCCGATTCTGACCACATGATTGGCTGTACTTGCTATTGTTCTCCGGCGCTGCTAACCCCGTACCCCTCGGGCCTTGGGGTGGCCCAGTGGTTCGGTTCCCGGTTTCATGGCGTAAAGGCCCCGGGTTCGATTCCCGGGACCTCCGTCACCGCGTTTTTTTCTTGGGGTTTTTTAGTGTGGCATATGGACAAAACTCGGCCTCAACTGCTCTGCTGTTAAAATTGACATCACATGGGTAATGCTGGCGCCCTGTTTGGCTTTCGAAAAATTGCACCAACCATGGAATCAAACTTCCGGCAACTTTCGGCGATGACTCGACGGAGGTATCACAATTCTGATATACACTCGCTTGTATTTCTAAATGTTAACATCATTTCGAAGCAAAATGCTGCACCAAGAAAGGTGAAGCCTTAAGTATCACGAGGAGCAATTAGTAACAAATGTGAATTGATTCTATTATCTTCATGTTTTTTTGTCTGTGAATTTGTGAATGCGTTGTACAGCCAGGCAGAAAAAGAAGAACCGGATTGGTAGCGTATAAGCCACTCAACCGAATGACTACTGATTGGTATATTTAAATACCATTAAGCGCATTTTAACTGCCAATAAGAGGAACACCATTTCGGGGTATAAGTGCGTTCGATAAGATGCAATAAATCATTGTATAAGAGCACCTGTTTCCTAAAACTGAAGTGATGTTAAACACTCCACTTGCCAACAGCTCTGTGTCGCCACCCATCCGACTATCATCGCGTTGAACGTAGCACCGTACGTTTTCTTTTTTTTTTTCCCCTCTTGCGCAAGTATCGCCAGACCACGTAACGTTATATACGCTAGGCAGTACCTACGCATGCGTGCACGTACGACAACCAACTGGCAAAACAAAACTGGCAAATCAAGATAATAACCGACGCCGAAGAAACGTCAGCTCCTCAAAAACGGGAGCTGGGGATGTATTTTTGTATGCTTGGCCCAACCCGACCTTCCTTGGAGGTTCTCTCAAACTGGCCGCGTCGGTTTCTGGCGCTGGGCTACGTGCTGGGGTCCAAGTGGTGTTACGTGTGTGTGACTCTATCGTTTGCCTGTTTCTGCCTGCGTTATCCGTTTGTAACAGTGGTTGTAAAGTTGTTGTTTCTACTCCACGATGGCACGGGATGTTCAGAAAAATAAAACCGCCTTCTGGCAGGGGCCGTTTAGTCTTGTCTGCTTTTTTTTTATTCTCAGAGCGGCGCCGTGGGGTTCCCTCGCCTTGATTTTGTATCTAATGTTTGTAGAGTTTTAACCCAAGCATAACGGCGCTGAAAGCTACGCCTGAGCTCTGATTCTGATGACTTAGTGGAGGTTTGGTTATTAATTTAGACCACCTATCTTTAACGTGCACGGGAATACCGCATTTACAGGAGCTTTTATAGCTTGCCGCCATAAAAGAACTGCCAAATTCACCGCTCACAATCGAACCAGCTATCTTGTTCGTACTAGTGTAACAGCTTAGCCGCTCTGGATTCGTATGTTGACATGTTTTGATTGTACACATCTATTTCAGTGTTGACCAGCGTCCAGCCCGAAACTCGCAACTTTTTGTTCAACTTTTCTTCCTTACTAAGACCTAGTATTGTGACTTGTTTTCCAGCCAGGGTATTTTTGTGCTTTTTAATGACATGGACGCATTGCCGTCAGTGGTATATTTTACGCTTCCTTCGTTTCATGGTTCTTCGTATGAAAAACCTGCCCAGCTCATCGTTTGAAATTAGTCTAATAAATTATTTAAAAAATAGGTCGTAATTTTACCGCTATATTCCTTGGCATGAATAGCACTATAGAATACCGGTAGAATTTTTTTTTCTGGTCTCCAGTTTACTTCGCGTGTCGGTTGTAACGCTATTTTACACCATTGATGTTCGTTAGTCCTCATGCGTAAGATGTACACTAAGCGCCTTTATGGAAGCAATCGATTGGAAAATTAGTTGAATAGGTACGCCAACTTGGTACAAACGCAAATTAACAAGCGTTCAAAAAAGCGAGCTAACTAATGCTGTTTTCTTTCTCCCCCGTTTTGATTGCTCTCCTCTGTCTGCCTAAAAGGGTGCAACCGATAGGCGACCAGCCGTACTTATCCGTTAAAGTACACTGTGTAGGATCTCGCCCAAAGTATACAGCGCTGTCACCCTGAGCTGCTGCGCCACGTCACGGGCTGAGTGACAAACAAAAATTTGGGAAGGCCTTTTTGAAAAAAAGACGTAAAACTACCAGTTACAAACGCGAAGACGAGAAAGCCAACAATGAATGGAAGGCAAACATCTCGGCTTTCTTTTCTAATAAAGAGCCTTCTCTCAAAAAATCCCAGGCATTTCTGACACAGGTGGACACAGAATGCCCTGCCCTAATCTTTTTAACGTTTGATACGTGCTTTGTGTTGGAATGCTCTAATAGAACTTGTATTTTATTGACACCTAACTTCGTGCCAGTCTTTCTTTTTTGGGGGGTGCATGGCACCTGAGTGTTTCATTTGCAAACAACAAAACTGACGATTTATTGCGCTGAAATGCTCCTAGAGAACTTACTTTTGCCGTACAATCACCCCCTGTAAATTTTTTTTATAAAGTTGGCTTTTTCTCAGTATTAATCTAGTTGCAATCAAGGGTTCTGAGAAACCTCAACGTGACTGTTCGGCACGCACCTTGGTTGGCGCAAAGCCCGGGTACTCTCCCACTTATAACAATCGCTTATTCTACTCCAACGTCCTGGTTCATCCGCATGGCATTGCAGAACTGGAGAGAAAAACGGGGCATTGCAAGGTAAGGAAGGACATCATTGTTGTTCATACGGTACTTATGTGCATTGTTTCGCAGTGTTTTTTTAGATTGCAGAGCGGCAGCCTCACCTGTTGGCAGCGTTACTATCGCCATCACGAACCGCATCCTACAATCATCATCAGGGGTGCTTGGCCTTCAGCGTCAGCGGTACCACGTGACATGGACGACACAAGACCGCGCGTTTGGGCGTTTCCTTGTAATCACCGAACTGTAGCTCCGGCTGGGCTTGCACGCCGACAAAAAATTTAGGAGGCTGCAGCCATCTACCGAGCTCCTTCCTGCAAACTCATCGTCGTCTTCGTTGCAGGTCATCAAAGAGGATGCCAAGCGCAACACGCCTCCCTCAAATTCATTCTAGTTTACGGCAAGATATGTCATCTCAGTACAGTACGCAATGGGGACTTCCTCTGATTCTCATTTTATCGACCGTATCGACCGTATCCTCTGATTCTGCGTTTATCCTTTTATCGTCCCAATTATCGAACGTATTGTGAAGACAGTTTCCGGATACGTTCTATATTTTTGTCTTCTAAACAAGTCCTTTTTTAACCATGTCGGAGGTCTCTTCATCGTTAAGTTATCCCGGTTTAAGAAAGTAAGGTTTAA
Source organism: Haemaphysalis longicornis (assembly GCF_048455015.1). Lineage (NCBI taxonomy): Eukaryota > Metazoa > Arthropoda > Arachnida > Ixodida > Ixodidae > Haemaphysalis > Haemaphysalis longicornis. The sequence continues at coordinate 45,402,673 of NW_027526335.1, read as the reverse complement.
CAAGGAATCACATGAAAGGAGCTGACGGGCCACTTAGTACCAGGTAAAGCAGAAAAAGACAAGACAGCCGGCAAAATTTTGTCAACAGTATGTTGCTTCTAATCAGTTCGGTACGAATCGAGCCGACAACGACCACGTAAGGGGAAGGAGTTTGAATTGCATGCTCACTCATTTTCTTCTTTCTATATCCTCGCGTATTTTAGAGCGCTTGGCCATTCAACAGCCCGTTTACTAACGGTTACTTTTTTGCTCTTCGTTGGCCCGAAAAAGAGACAAGGATAATCTGTTTAACTCTGACGCTTTTGTTGCTAGGTTTTCACTTCCAGCGGCCCTTGGAGTGTAATGACACAAACTGAGAAGACGACTGTAAATTTCAAGTCGCCGGATTCTTGAAGGGAATATTCATTATACCTGGTTAAGTGTATGAGAAAAAAATAGTATAACTCGCTTCAGTATGAGCCAGAGACTCACTAAGGCAGATAAATATTTTTGCCATTCGTATTCGTACGCGAATCCACGTTTGGGCGCCGCGCGAAGGGGGGGCAATCGAAAGTGCACAATGTACTCAATCCCAAATTCACACACTCATTGGCTTGAATACATGGCTGCCGTGCAACTTTCTTCGTTAAAACCCTGTTATCGCAGTTACGTCTGCTAGATTTGATAGCGCAAGGCTTCAAAAAATCCCACATTGGCCACACACCTCCAGACCCTACCACTTGGTCTTCCTTTTTTAGTCGTTTATATTTTGGATGTTTAACGCCCCGAAGGTATACCTCGGCGACGAGGCGCATCCTGGTGGAGGGCTACGGATTAATTTAGAACATCATGGGCATCTTTAACGCTCGCCGAGGTCCGTAAACACGGGCGTTTGGGTTCCTCCTCTCCGTAAATAAAACGGTCACCGCGGATGTGATCGAACCCGCGTCCTCAGGTTCAGCCGCACGACGCCTCAGCCGCTGATCCACCGCGGCGTATACTCTCCGTTTTGTAGCGTGAGCTATACTGGCCGAGGTTAAGCAGTTTCGCGTGGCTCCTGGAGAAGCATGCTGCGCATACGCGGGGAGCAGTGATGTCACACGGGGCACAGAACGTTGCTCGCTGCACGGCGTCTCTCACGCACCCCGCGCCCAGCGTCTTCGCCGACCTCCGTTCCGCGCTGGCGGCCAGGTCCACCTGATGATAATGCCAGGGGTGGCCGGGAGTGGAACCGATGGCTCGTGCGTCGCAGCAACACCGGAGTGCGCCTGTGGAACCAGCTTAGCTCTGGGGCGATTGGTGACGCTGCGCCGGAGCCGCTCGATAAATATACATGTGTCACATAATGCGTACACCGTGCGTGTGTCATTGAAGCAGCAGTAAGCATGATGATCAAGCTAATCCTAGACAACCAGGAAAGCTAAGAATAACCAGCTGAACCTCATCTCACGCTACGTATATCCTGGCATAGCCGAGCTAAGCCACTGCTAATTTTTTTTTTTTTTTAGGAAGAGAAGAAGGCGTCCCGGGAACCCCCCAACGGGCGTCTGCGGTGTTATCGAACGGACGGTCGGGCGACGCGCCTGGTCAAATATGCATGCAAGCCATCGCTTCCAGACTGCCCAGTGGTGGCGAAACAGCGAGGCGAGAATCACCGCCTGCGAGAAAACGTACGCCGCGATGGGGAGGAAAAGAGCACGGCGTCCAACTGGGAGGGAAGGGGCTATCGTCGCCTTCGATGCAAAACTAGGTTTTACCGCTTTGTTCGCCCGGCTTACATCCTTCCTTCCCCAGTCGTTTCTCAGTGTTCCCGTCGAGTGGTCGACCATCTTCCACTCTTTTTATTCCGGCGTTCACCTACGCCGTCCACATACGAACACGCACTTAGTGGCTCATCCTTCCGTTTGCTCCAAGGTGAGTGCGCAGCACACTTTCAGCTTCGGACCGCCGGGTTTGGACTCAGTTCGACTGTGGCGCGGACGCAAATCACCTCGGCTGCATTGTCTGCAGCGACAGGGTTTCCGCCTTCATTAAGGGCCGCAAATATTTGCATGCAAATGACCCCATTAAGATGCGCATGGGAATGCGTAAAAGACGGAAGCATTTTATGCGAGAGAATTAAACTTTGGGCACATTTTCTTTTTCTTACGTCCACGTTTTTCGTTTACCCAGCAATATTTTTTTTTTCGCGGTGATAGTAACTCGTTAAAACCCCGCTTACTCTCGCGACGTTGTTGTGCATCTGGCACCATTATTTCTCGCGTGTGTAAGCGGATACGGGATCCTTGTCTTTTCCGACCTGTAAGGCATTCCTGAGCGGCATGTGGTTGGAGGCCTTTGACCACTTCTGAACAGTGACCTTTCAGCGCCATCACATGTTACCACTGTCTCCATTGATTGGTCCTATCTAGTACCGATCAATCGCGGAAACGTCAAGTGACAAGCACAGCCGGGAATGGTCGGTTTCCTCAGTCCAGGACCCCGTTGGAGCCGTCTCAGCCATGAGAATGAGTCGAAGCTGAACTTCGACGCTCGAGCGGGCCAGTTCTCCCACCCACTGCTCAACCGAGAGACAGAGCTTGGAATGGGGCTAGTTGGTTTTTGACTCGGAACATTGCTGGCGCTGGGCGGAACAAGCATGAAAAGAAAAAGACTATCAGTTGGTCATCGATTGCACTGACGGCTACAGAGATGGCACTACTCGACAGTTCGTAGGCCAACGCATGCGCAATGACAAATTTTGTAAATATTTTCATATTTTATATATTGTATATAATGTATATTGTATATAGAAATATTTTATATATTTTCACATGAAGCATCACCAACTAGCCCCATTCTACGTCCTTTTGAATATTTATTTTTGTCGAGAATGATTAACCCTTCCTGTCTCGTCATCTGACTTGTTTGTTGTGATTAAAAAATCAGTTGGTAGTGTGAGCTTCACTGGTGTGCCGCCTAGCGCCAGCAATGTTCCGACTCAACCGAGAGGTTAGCAATCGCGGAAAGTGAAGGGTTAGGATGGCACTCAACCACCATGTGATACATAATGCAGGACGCGCTGTAGAATTGACTCTTCGAGTCGCATTGCATTGGCCAGATTAAGCGGAGCTTGGTCGGATGGGGGAACGTGTTAGTTTGGAGGAGAAGCCACCAGCGCTCCTTTTTCTTGCTGAGAGAGGGGTGGCCCGAGGGAGCGTAAGTCGGGATAGCGTATAGAATACCGGGTTACCTCCTGGTACGCAGTTAAGGGGATTGTTGTCTCTAGCCAACTCTCTTGCGGTGCTCGGCTGATTAGACTTCGAGCAGTGTCGTGAGAAAAGACATTACTACAGAAAAAAACGTTAACCCCTGTCCGGGCAATCGATACCCCTTTCTTTGGAGGGTTCTGGTTCAGAATCTTTATGGCAGTGTGCAAGATGCGGCCTTGGAGGTAGCTCCTACACGCTTATTGAAAGTTCGTGATTACTACTTCCGCAGGTGTCTGCGTTATTGCCAGCGCAATAGCTGCGCCTTCGGCCTATAGCGTCGTGACACGAGAGTGAGACTCGTAACGTGGCGGTCTTTATTCGTTACAGCGGCAGCCATGGCTCCGTGTCGTGAATAATCTGCTCTATTGGAGCCATAGTTTTTCACAGGATTCTAACTCATCTCTCATGGAACATCGGGTGCGTGTTTCTCGGCAACGGGGCCACTCTGAGGCTTCGGCGTATTTCCGTAAATTAAAGAGGGCGATCAGGGATGTTCATGCCCAGCGTCAGCAGAAGGGCCCTACCCGAATCCGGTCCTTGCTAGCCGATAGCGCTGACTGAACACGGAGCCCTCAACCAGCCAGTTCACAGTGTTGTGTACTCCAAGCTTGATAAAGATCAAACTAATTCTCCGCGTCAATCAACACAATCACCACTGGGTGCGCAATTTCCTTTTTAGAATGGGGGCCCGTCATGCACGAGTGAGATTTTTACGCAGCCAATAATAACCGGTCATTTTGGAGACAATTTGCTGAATGCTATCCAAATACAGCTTTCTATAAAAAAAAATGACGCAGTTGCATTAGTGGTGCAAGGCTGGGGAAACAGCAGTGCTGGCGGCCCCTGTGACTTAGCGGCCCCAAAGTATTGACTTGAAGACGACGTGAAGGGGGCTGTGTTATTGAAAAGGAGGAGAAGGAGGGGAAGGACACCGGAACAAAAAACAACTACCTGTCTTCTTATTCGACTTTTTAAATGCAGAGCATTTCTTTAACTCACGATGTCACCCGTTCTAGGCGTCCGTAGTAGTCCGCACCCCTCCCCCTACACTATATAAAAAAATAATACTTACCGGCGCCTGGTTTCGATCCCACGACCCTGCGGGCGGAACGCAAGGTACATGGTGCTCTACCCACTGCGCCACAAAACCGACACAGAATGAAAGGCTACGAACGCGCCTTATATCCTTGACTCATTCAAACTACATCAAGAAGCTGCTGATACAACGCATTCACTACCACCAACTCCCCAAACACTAAACGTTAACGCAATACACCCACCCCCTATGCGACGCATTTACTCGAGTCCCCCTCGCGGGGAGATGGGCCCAATTTTTTTCCCTTGTACACCAATTCACCCTGCGAATTCTAATAGAACTGACCTTGCAAGTTCTAATAAAATTGGCTCGGCCCTAGGACCGAGAACAGAGATTTTTTGTGTTATCTACTTTTTCCATATGCTGAAAATTGTTGGTCCACGCTCGGTCTGTCACTGGCGATAATTTTCTGGATGCTATCTATATACAGCGCTCTGTAAAAATAACTGGCGCAGTTGCCCTGGTGGTTCAAGGTTGGAGAAACAGCGGAGCAGGCGGCCTCTCTCCCTTTGTCGGAGACCCGGCTGTTGCCCCCCACGTGGTTTTCCGAACTTGCCGCTGAAAGTTCTCCAAGTCAAGCAGGCCTGGATAGTTTTGTCCGCAGGCTTTCACCTCTCTCGCCAAGTGAACCGCGTTAGCACAGGCTAGGACCCGCGGCAACCGGCTTCGCGAACTCGGCGTCTGTAGCGCCAGCTATTTTGGGCTTCGCACTTCAGGCGCCAACGCACGTGAACTGGTGAGGAGAAGAGCCCAAGAGAGATCACGCCACGAACGCTCGGCAGTGTTCTCGAAGGTCGAGCTGGCCTACGCCGTGCGCTCCTCACGGTGCGCACGATCACGTGCGCTCGGTCGGTTTTCTTAATATTTTTTTCTGGTAATTCAATACGATGGAACTGAAAGATTAAACAGCGCAGCTTTTAAAGAGGTCCTATGGTGTTTTGATATAAGACGGTTTATATTGCCCCAAAAAATCTCCTTCCCAGCAATACATTTGTGTTTAAAGGTGAAGCTGACCTTAACAAAATCGGTGTAAGCTTTGTCTTCGTGTTTTAGTAGAAACGACAGGTTGGCTAATTGGTGATTTTACATTGTTAAACAGAGCTTGAAGAAAAGGACGATAGACGAAGAGACTGTAAGCTGGCTTTCCCGCATTGTAAGTTGCGCATTGAAGCATGGCATTTTATAGAGGGAATGGGGTTACAACCCCACTCTGCGCTCCTCTCCACCGTCGCCACCTCTTTCCCGATTCCTCGACTCGCGTGGCGTCTCTTTCCACCTTGACATTGTATAAGGCCGCGCGCTCTTCCACGGCCACCTGTGCGGCTCACTAGAGGCTGCGCCATGATTGGCGTAGGCCGCGCTAAAATGAAACGTCATTGTCTCTACCCACCAATAGTCCGTGTCCTTTGTGCGTGAAGTGATCTTAATTCGACGTACCCAATCCGCAATACAGCTAAAGCCCAGAGTTGCAAATCCCACCAAACCGCCAGCTGCGCTGGGTTTCCCTCTTTCCAGGGTATTATTTATTGCCGCCCTAACAACGTCTGTAATGGCCGTATAAGCTAGACGCTCACTGTCGTAAGAACGGAACACAAGAAGCAGACGAAGCTGGCAGTCATATAAAAATTATTTGCTCCTGCATCGTGTCGGCTAGACGCGAGCGTGCGCTTCTGCATTCAGACACTCACCGATTTCTACTTCGTTTTCTCCAGGCGGATTTTCGTTATGCTGGGGAGGCGCGTTCGGGAGATCGCCCCCGGCAACGTTCTTTCGCCAGCTCGACCCAGTATTTCTAGAAATCTCCGAATTGGGACGCGTCTGAGCGTTGCTTGACTTTCTTTACTGATAGTGACGGAGAGAGGATATGAGCGTGCATTTGGCAAATAGAATGCACGACACCGCTGGAGGGTGCTCCAATTAACGGCGTTCCCTCGAGGCATCGGAAGCACTTTGGAAACGAATAATTAAATGTCCCAATGCGCTGCCCGCGCTGAAGTTTGGCCTGCGCCAAGCAGCCACAGAGAGATTTTTTAGACGTGTGGTGATTAATTTATTGTCACCGACGCGTGCATGATGAGATAGCCGAAGAACAAAATCTAGCCAAGTTCCCTCGGGTATGTTGTGAATTCGCTTCCAGCCGGAAGTGGTATAACAGCCTCCCATCCAGCTTACACGACTCGTGTAATGCGCGTCGGGGGTTTTTACGGAGAAGCTGTATATGCCTACCTCGGCAAATTTTCTGCGTCGGTGCGTATACACCATCACGTCGACAAAGAAAAAATTTTCGTCTCCTGAGCTAGTGCAAAAAAGAGAGTCTAGTCTTGTAAGTATAATAAAGTGTCAAAATCCATGATTATGTCCTATTGTTTATCCTACTACCTTCCCAGCAAGTGTCAAGTCGAACGACTGATGATCCTGATCCAATGCCCTCATTGCGGCGCTCGTACGTTCACCGCCGCTTTAGGGAGCCGCTTAGCAACCGCATCCGTGTAAAGGGCGTAATGAGCGTACACGACTGCAGCGTCCAATGTGTGTTCGCCTATATATTGACGTCACCGTACCGTGGTGACCTTATCGGCACTCGTTCTTGAGCAGTTCCATGGGACGGGCGCGTATCATGGGAACGAAAGAGAGAGAGAGGAAGAGGAAGGAAAAGGGGATGAGAGGAGCAAGGAGGGGAGGGGAGGTGACGGGACTAACATTCTCAAACGGCCCATCGGATGTTTTTGATCTCGTGTGTCGAGAAGCAGCGGTGTTACAAGCCTGTGGGAAATAAAGGCGGCACCCTGAATGCAATCGTTGTGGCTTTTGCTCTGTGAACGGTGGCGCGTTCGCGCTGAAAGCGAAGGCCTCCAGGGACGAATGGAAGAAGTCGCGCATACGGATGACATCATGCCTTTCTAACCGCATTTCTGGTGCTCGGTACCCGATGTCTTGGTTATTTTAGCGCATAGTAAACGCACACAACCACATTAACCTACCTATTTCTACTCCCGCGATCCTCAAACCGATAAGCTCTCTAGGCCTTTCTCGCATAACAAGCCTAGCTCGGGTAGCGCCGCCAGGGGAGGATCGTTTCTCCATTAGCTCACGAAAATGAGAAATCTTCCTCCACTCCTAGGGGAAGAAACGCGCTCCTCCCTCTTAAAAAGAGAAACTTTCTAGCTCTTAGAAAGCAATATATGATACATTCCTGTTTCACCCTTAAGGGATAACTACCACACCCTTTTTCCTTAGAATGCTCCACCTTAATGCCTCGGCAAGTTATAAATCCATATTCTTAATGTTCAAAGGGCAGAAGATAAAAATGTGTGTCGTATCTTTCCACTGGTCTTTGCCTTCGAGGCTAGGAATTTTAATAATACCAAATTCTTATTATCTGTTGGCTAAAGCGCATGGTTCAAATAAAGTTCTTTTTTTTGTGGAACTGCGCGCTTGCCTAAACGACCATGAAATCCGCAAGAGGCACTGCGGCTGTAAAGGACTTGACACATACTGGAAAATAAATAAGTTTATATGCCACATGCAAAGTCCAATTTTAAAGGCGATAGTATAGCCAAATCTAAACGTCTAAGTCCGGTGTTAATGTGAATACTTGTCAAAATTGCTGAACAAGAACAAAACACTACGCAAATATAAGGCACAAAATCAATACAGGAGTGATGTGTGCAATGTTCATTTATTTTAAAATTACGGATGCATGATTTTTGCGCTACCAAATGAAAAATTTGCCGCATATCTGCTCCTTTCGTTGCAAATGTCGTCAAAAGACGATGGTCTTTGTAGACATTTGCAAGAAAATGCCCCCCTTTGCTTTCCCGCTCATCTCTTATGCTGTTCCTGTTCTGTCGCGCTCATCCCAAGGTAAACACACTAAAGATTTGCTCAAGGCGATTTGAATTTACCGCGTTCCACTGCTACAGGCAGGGTTCCTCGATGCCAGCGCTGCGGTACGGTGGAGACGCGCGTGAATCGAGGCGGCCGACTTCAAAGTTTATAGAAACCACGTTGCCGTGCTCCACGTATAGTGCCTAGAAATATTCTAGGCACTATACTCCACGTGCGTTCCAAGCAGAACGTGGAACCGAGTTTGTGGAACCTTTCGTTGCTATTGCCGCGTGATTTCTCATATGTCGCCAGGAGGTGGCGCGGGCAACTGCAGGCGGTGGTTTTCTGCAGTAGATGTAGATTATCATTTGCTATCGAAAAACCATGCATCCATAAATTTTTTCAAATAAAGGAACATTGTAAATATCCCTTGTGTATTAATTTTCGGTCCTATATTTGCGTGATGTCTCGTTCATTTTCAGCAAACTTGACAAGTATGAACATATAAACCGGGCTTAGACGCTCACATTTGGCTGTGAGTATATAAGACCATTGCGCAGTATGCAGTTTACTTTGGCCGGGTGGCTGAATCGAGTCACAGACAGACATACGGACAGAACTGTGGTACGTTTTGCAAGTTATTCATTGTTCGCGTGCAAATGTACAAAGGTTACATGGTGTATGTGCTGTTTTTATCTGGGGCTCGACCTGGGAACGCACGAGTAGAACTAATCTTTTCAGACGTGTGCGTGATGGTGGTTTGTCACTATCGCATCTTTTTCTGCGACAAGTAGTCAATAGATTTTATTTTTTGCGTGAGGTGAAGGACCCCCTACTTCGCACTGTAATTCAGGTTAGGTTAGGTAGATTTCTGCCTCAGTTTGTTATTACGTCATCTTTGTGTTATACCGGAGGACTTCACGGATATCTAAAGGAAGTCGTACAGGCAACACAATTTGTATGTTCGCGTTTTTCCATGGAGTATTTGACTTCAGTGTCGAAGAAGAAGTTGTACAAAGATCTCGTTGAAATCTGCTTTCCTGTGCCACTATACAGATCCATGTTTCGAAGTGGACCAGGACAAAATGTTTTGAAACGTGTAAAAGCAATGGTTGTTCCGCCGGGTGTTAAAACGTTTTTCTTTAAGCTTCATGTTGGTGTGCTCCCGGTTAAAACGTGGATGCTTGAGAAGGGTTTGTTCGTGCCCTAGGGAGCAGACTGCTGGCTATGCAAGAAGCCAGAAACTGTTGAACATGTATTTTTGGACTGTTGGGATGCGGTCTTTTTGTGGGATGTACTTCAGAGAACTTTGAAAAAGGAACTCCCCTTGGATCCTCATGGTATACGGTTTCTGGCAGTTGAGAACGATAATGGAGTGCCTTACGACCTATTGATGTTGCTGGTCCTCCACGGAATATGGAGGTCTCGATTGGCAGCTCGTTACTCGGACGTTGATGGACGGCCCGCAAGGCAGTATTTCTGTGAAAGCGTTCATCGCATTGTAGAAATGTGGAAGGGTCAACCTTGTACATCCGAGTGGCTGCAGGAAGTAGAGAAAGTGTTGTCTATGCCCCGTTTTTAGACATAACACGCTGGCTTAGGCAAAGCTAGCGTTTGTTATCTGTAGCACGTTTTTGTGATGTCTGAAACCGGTAATAAAGGAAAAAAAAAACCGACAGACAGACCAAAATTTCTGGGTTTAAGTAGCCCAAGAAAGACTATCGTATTAAATGCAGAGCATTTCAGTAACTCACGATATCACCCGCGTTGACATCCGTAGTCCGCACCGTCGTTGTCCCTACTATATAAAAAAAATACTATCTGGCGCCCGGTTTCGATCCCTCGACCCTGCGGGCGGAACGCAATGTACATGGTGCTCTACCCACTGCGCCACAAAGCCGACACAGAACGAACGCGCCTTATATCCTTGACTCATTCAAATTACTGCTGACGAGCGAGAGCGCTCGTCAGCAGTTGCCACAAGTGCAACAACATTAACGTAACGCAAACTACTTAACGTCGTGCGCCCCCGGAAATGCTCTGCGTTTGATCGTGCCCCTCGCGAGGGGGATGTTTTCGTGTCCACCGCTGCATCCTCGGGCCTCGAGCGCAATCTTTTTGCTCGCTACAGTAGCGTACTAACAACAGCCCTCTTGTGTGAAGCGGGGTGCACGCAGCCGAAGTTCAGGTAGCGGCGTGTGTGTGTATCCTTACGGTACACGCTGAAACTTAGCCTCTGGCTATGCCGAGACACGAGAACGTCCAGGAACGGAACTTTGTCATCGGTCTCCTCTTCTAATGTGAACTGAATGGCACGTTCCATACTGTTGAGGTGGGCCAGCAAGCTGTTCGCCGCGTCTTTCTGAACGACGCAAAAACAATCGTCGATATAGCGGAGGAACACTTTCGGGTGAGGGGCAAAGAAGGCTAGCGACCGTGCTTCCAGCGCTTCCGTGGTCGGGTTCCAAGCTAGTTCTCTGCCAAGCGCGCCTTTATTTAATACTACATCAACTGCAGAAAACCGTTGCCTGCAGTTGATGCGCTACCTGGCGGCATTTAAAAAAATGGGCCATCTCCCCGCGAGGGGGACTCGAGTAAATGCGTCGCATAGGGGGTGGGTGTATTGCGTTAACGTTTAGTGTTTGGGGGGTTGGTGCTATCACGTGTACACCACGCAGCTATCACGCCGCTAGCACGCCGCTGAGTCGCCAACGCACGCCGCTGACGACGTAGTTTGAATGAGTCAAGGATATAAGGCGCGTTCGTATCCTTTGATTCTGTGTCGGTTTTGTGGCGCAGTGGGAAGAGCACCATGTACCTCGCGTTCCGCCCACAGGTAGTGAATGCGTTATATCAGCAGCTTCTTGACGTAGTTTGAATGAGTCAAGGATATAAGGCGCGTTCGTAGCCTTTCATTCTGTGTCGGCTTTGTGGCGCAGTGGGTAGAGCACCATGTACCTTGCGTTCCGCCCGCAGGGTCGTAGGATCGAAACCAGGCGCCGGTAACTGTTATTTCTTTTTATAGTGTAGGGGGAGGCTGGCTGCTGCGGACGCCGACGCACAGGTGACATCATGAGTTATACAAATGATCTGCATTAAAATCAGACGGCAACAGCAACGAAAGGTTACACTAGATAGGCTCTACGTCCCGCTTTCAACGCTCGTGGAGTAGGGCAACGTGGTTCTATAAACGTTGTAGCAGGGTGCCTCGATTCACGCGCGTCTCTGCCGTACGGCAGCGCTGGCATCGGGGCACCCGACGTGGAGCACTAGAATGCGGTAAATTTAAATTGATTTGAGCAAACCTCTAACGCGCTATATTGGGAGGAAGGAGTCGGGAGAAGAACAGCATGAGAGGTGAGCGGGAAAGAGAAGGGATGCATATACTTGCCAAGGGCGCAAGTCGACTATCGTCTTTCGGCGACATTTGCAACAAAAGGAGCAGATACACGGCCATTTTTTTCCTTCGCTGTCTCGTTTTCACAAAACAACATCCCAAGATGTTTCCGCAAGATTATGAGATGGCAATCCTTTTCAAATGAACAAAACACATAAAGGACGAGGAAGCTGTCAGTTATCAGTACAGCGCAGATAATTGAAATCAGCTGAATAGAATATGATTGCTTGGTGAAGCCAACCCTATTCCTTAATTTAATTTTGAAGAACTGTTTGGCTTTTTCACCTCCTTTGTGGTATCTGGCTGACTTTCAAGCTTTTTACACCGATCCTTCTATCACAGCTTACCGTTAACGTAGGAGGCTGCGCACGCACGCACGAACGTACGCACACACACGCACCATACAATCCATTTCCTGTAAGTATCTTTAGATTTTTATCTGTGGGTGTCTGGATTGTCATAGCGAGCAGTTCTCAAAGACGAAATCATCGAAGTCGAATTGTATCTGCAATATTTCCTATTTGTGCACATATTTAGTTCTCGGTTCTATTTCGCTGTCGGCATTAAAGTATCGTCTTTAATGTCCTACGCACGACCGGCTTTATAGATGACGCCCTGCCCATGCTCGGCGATTCCGCGTACCGAATTGGTTATTGCTTGTTTGGCTTTTCTTTAGCTCTTTCCAACGCCACTGCACCAGCTTGCGCTGCGTTTTATATATCCCATTTCTCCGCTGTATACGCATTCGCTTGGCCTGCCGTCATTGTTATTTTGCCTTTTTATCGCTCCGTGGGGCTCAGTCTTTGCCGATTTACCCTGGAGGAAGCGCGCACGCCCTGTGAGATCGACGGTGCGCTTAAATTAGAGTATTTTTAACGCGAAATGGTTACTTGGCTAAGTTGGCAAAAGCATGCACCCCGCTTCCGTCTTCTGAACGTGCACCCACCCGTATATCGTCGACAAAAAAATGGCTGCGGCTTAGCTCAGCTAACCTTGGATATGCAAAGCAAAAGCTTGGCTTATTCTGGTTGAGTCTTGGTTTCGCTTGGTTAAACCTTTGATTTAGCTGTATTGCCAACCACGTCTCAATGCCGTTCTGTTCCGTGCAACGCTCACAGGAGGAGGCCGGGCGAACGCAGCGTTCATTCATGGCGAACGCACCGTTCTGTTTCGCCGGGTGCGAGACGAGTCACGTTACCCGAAACGACCCAGCGCCGCATGCATGGGAGGCTGCGGGGGTGGGCGGCTGCCTCGGCCGCAACGGCGGCGGCGACCGTTACTCGTTCTGCGCGGAACGACTGAAAACGTGGCATTGTGCGCAGCACCGAAAGCGGGCCCGGTGAATCACGCGATGCGCTTCGAAGGGTGTGTCACCGGGGGTGTGGCTCCGGTCAAAATGTCACCTCGCGCACCCTCGGCGAAAAAGCTGGACGAAAGTAGTAAAGCTTTGCTTTAAAAGCGCCCAGAGCTGCTGACCCTTGGCTAAAGCGTTCCATAGCGTTCCACGCGTTTTGAGGTGCACGCACATAACAAAGCATAAAACTCAAAACAAATCAGCAAGTTTTGTTCAATGTCGTGAATAAAAAAAAAACAAATGCAATTTTTTTACCACGTTTCCATAGCTTTGTACGGATGCAGTGGCTCAAACAGATATCCTGAAGATAACTGGCTGTTTACGCAAATTTAAGCCTTCCCTTCGAACGTTTGCACGTGCATAGACGAGCTTGACGTTAAAAAAAAAAGCTTATCGAGGTAAAACCAAAGCCGATAAAGTTTCCGAATTGTTTAATGAACAAAAATTCTCGGAAATAAAAAATTGTTGTTGAGCAGGCAGGAATGGTAGCAGTGTGGCTTACTTGTGTACGTTGAACTTTGCTTAGATAAGAAGGGGTTATAGGCTAAACCGCAAGTTCTCACTGCTGGCCGGTATTATAGGTACCGGTGGGTGCAATCAGTGTTGATTGGTCCGGCCGCTACATTTTAGGTGAGAAGTCGCATATCGCACTGCTAGCGGAGCAAAAATAGCGAGGTTGGAGATTAAATCTGGCACCACCTGACGGAGCGCGCCGTCCCTACACGGCCATATTTAGGTACGCTGGCTCCCATTGTCACCGGCTGCAATGGGCAGGTCACTGTCGATAAAGGCGATCATGGTCGAACGTTGGCACGCGTGAGATGCAGTAGTCCAAACATACGTTGACTGCTCACAGTAAAAAATTACAATGTACCAATTTCCCAATAAAGGCTGATCTCACCACATGTGTTTTTCTTACATGGTTATCTATTAAATAATGCTACAGATCCCTTCAGTACTTTAAATTCAGCGTATGCTTCTCGAAATCCGGATTTCTCAACGTCATCTATTGCATAAATCAAAATCGGTAGTGCGGTCGTCGCTGTTTCATAAGAAAAAAGCGCGCGCGCAGGTAATGCCTAACAATGTTATTTCTTCCAAGGAAGGAATATCCATAAAAACGACTACTCTGCATTCGGCGGCGCATCGCATTTTGTAGTTATAGTATAAAATTTTCGACTGGTGCCCGAAGCACACCTTCAATAAACACCGGCGAAGTTAACTAAATCGCGACGAGTAAGTTTTCACGCGAAGAGCATTAGCCAGCAAATTACACGCATAAAATAAACAGGAGCAAAAACAACGCGCCGGATCGGAATGTATCGTAGAAAGCTTTAAACAACAGTGGGTGATCAAGTACGAAACGTTGAGTTGTCGGGTAGGTCGGCAACAGCGCGCCAGACACAGAATGTACATCTAAGCCTCCATAGCGACGCGCCGCTATCGCGCGCTAACCCTTTCAGTTTCCCCGTTTTTTCCCCCGATCGTTCTAACGCTTGTGTAAACACGCATCAGTAGATGCACCACGAGGACGTGTATGTCGGTGACAGTCGCTGTTCCTCTTCAGTTGCAGATTTTGTTTGTTTTGGTCTTGTTATTTTCATGTTTGTCTATGCGGCATCAAATCCACTAGGCGCCAGCCACTCATGCAGGCCTGCCGGTGTTTTCCAACTCGTTCCAGACGGTTCCACTCTCCGCTGTGACATTCGCTGAGAGTTGTCCTTTTTTATTTTCTAGCCACTTTTTGGTTCACAGCCTTCGATCTGTGGTTGAGTGCCTGCTTTAAAAGACACCCGCGAGCGGAGAGTTATGCTTCGTAGCGTCCTTCAACAGACGAACGTACAGCTTCAAACGGGAGGGCTTCCGTTCTAGCGTGTCATCTTCTTTTCGCTGTTCCCTATCGAGCCATTCGCACGCACAGCGCATTGATCCGGAACACGCGCGCAAAGAACATATAGAAACGACCGTTCTTAAAACAATTCTGTCGAAGCAGCGGGAGACGCGCGAGTGGCGCACCAGTGGCAAATAGAAAAAAAAAATAACGGTATCTTCACTGGAAGAATCCTAGTACATGCCAGTGACCACGATATGGATCGAAAATTCCATAGCTGGGCGGACCGCCCTGGTCGTCGCACTAACACGTCGTTTCATTTTGCACACTCTCCACTCCTCCGCGGCCCCAGGATTGGAAACAATCAATAGCCACTGCGTCGACCAAGTGGCCCTTGCCGCCGTATAAGGGCCCTTGGCGGTGGGCTTCCCCTTCGGCAGCCTTTCCCTCGCTGGGCGCTGGCCTATTGTAAGCTTCCACGCGTCGAGAGCCCCCAGTATCGAGCCGAGTCATGCGTGCCCGGCACGAAGATCCCGACCGCTGTTTAGGACACTGATGTCGTCGTAGACAAATAGCCCCCGGGACGCTAACACCGGGGACATCTCGAAAGCCAGACAGGGGGTGATGTTCCGATAGGAAAATGGATGTTGCCTTACTTGTCTGCGGCTGCACGCAGGCACATTCGTTTTGAATCGGAATGAATGTTAAGTAGGAGAAGATACTGTTCCGGTCGGCCGCGCACTTGTGCATACCTCCAGTATGGCAGCATCTGCACGCGTAACGCGACACGGCCTGCTTGTGTGAAGTTTAGGAAGGTTGCTCCTCAGGCTCCCTACAAGATGTAAAAGCCCATTGCTCGCACTTGGTGACATGTCACATTTGCATTCTAGTGATTTTAAAATGACAGCCACCCCATTCAGCGGTTATAAACAACACAAATAGATGTCTGTACACATATGACTACGTCTCCTTGCCTGCACTAATACCCATTCACGTAACGCGCTCCGCGGCGCTTCTCATTTGTTACTTCCGTCGCAAGAACAGCGGCTACAATGGCTGCACCCTCGTTTCTGCAGGGAACTGCCCCAACGTCTACCGGTACGTGCGCATTCACATAAGACTGCAGCGCATTGCTCACCGCTGTGCAATGGTTAAGTCTCTGAAGAGAAGTACCGCATTTGTGTTGAAGCCTCAAAATCGCAAAGAGCACCCGTTCATCCGTCTTAACGTCAACCTTCACCGCAGGTGTTCAGAGTCTGCAGTGGTGCATCCTCTGAGCACCATTTCACTTCCGGTGTAGTCTTACGATCGAATTGTGTTTTGTTGGGCCAGTTAGTTAATGGTATTATACTAGAAATAGAGCACAATAAAGACGGGGGCCAAGAATACACGTAAACGGGGCGAGCCCTCGTCCTGTCTACGCTTCTTCCTTATTCCGGTCCTTTCTTGCGCTTTATTTTTACTTAAAGACGCTTGTACACATTCACATAATGCCTCGCCAGGTTACATTTGTTAGGGTTACTTACCTTTAGAGTTACCTTTGTTAGGGTTACCTTTAGGGCTACCTTTGTTAGGGTTACTTACCTTTACAGTTACCTTTGTTAGGGTAAGTTTTGGGTTAGGGTTACCTTTAGGGTTACCTTTGTTAGGTTTACTTACCTTAGGGTTACATTCGTTAGGGTTATCAGGTTACTTTGTTAGGGAGTACCTTTTATACACCCCTGCGGGGGACGCTGTTTAAAAGTAAAGCAAGTGGAGGACGGTTTGGCCGCGCCAACTCCGGTGTATCAGTAAAAGAGCTTACATCCCTGATTTAAAATTCCTTTTATTTCCGTGCTTCGAGATGAGGGACAAGGAAGAAAAGCTGCACGTGCAGCTTGACCAGCTCCCCCCCTCCCCCCGGAGTGAAATACAATATGCCATGTGAGGTTTTAAGCAGCGTACGGGGCAAACATGAAACGGCACAAGTCAGAGAAAGAAATAACACAAATAAGAGGAAAACAAACAATCGAAAGTTTTTGCAATAACAGGAAACAGGAAACACTCTTAGCTGCACACAGTTTTTCGCGCAGTCGTCATAATAACAGAAAGGGCGCCGCAGTCCCGATTACACGCATATTTCCTTGAGCTGGGGAAAAAATAAAATGAAAATCAAGAAACAGTTAAGTTCAAAAAATATATTTCCATGGACATGCGTAGCACAGGGAAATGCAGGAACTGCAAGATGCGACCCCTTGGCTTCGTAGGGAAAAGAAGGTCCGCAATTTCTTGTTTGGTGTCATTTCGATGTTAATGTTGTTTGTGCGACAAAAGTTTCGCGATTCCGGGAGTTTTTGTTTCAGAATTTGGGTCCAGTAATTTGTCCTGCAAACACTACTTTTCCAGATTTCATCACTTCTTGTGGGATACGGATTAATTTTTGTGCTTAGGAAGGACAGTTGGGAGGTGGTAAAACGTTTTTATTGAGCAGCCAAGGGAGATGGAAAGGGACCTGGTCAGCCTCCTACGTCCAGGAGGCCGCGAGCCTGCGCCGAATCCAGGGCTCGTTGCACCAGGGTGATTTGATGCTCCCGCGCCGAGCTGGTAAGCGCAGACTCCCACTGCTCAAGGGAGGGTGAGTGAATGGGGTGGGGTTGGTGGGGACATGAATACACAAGGTGGTAGGTTGTGAGAGGGGTGTCACATTGTGGGCAGTTGTGTGGAAAAATGGACGGATATATGTGGGAGAGGATGGTGTGGTTGTAGGGGGTTTCTGTTTGTAGACGCCGATATATGTGAGCTTTGTGCTTGGAGAGACTCTGGTGTGGAGGAGGGTTTGTTCTTCTGGTGTGTGTGTGTAGTGCGCGAGGAGGGAGCAGTAGAAACCCCTCCTTCAGGGTTTGTGGTTCGTTAACGGCGGCGAAGTCGCTGCGGGTGTTCGGCGGTGGTGGTGGCCAGTGATGAGACAAGGGAACGGCGGGATTCGATGAGCAAAACGAAGTTGGTTACAGGGTTAGTTTAAGCATGGCTGTCTTGGCGATCGACCCTTCGAGTTGCGCCCTAGGTATCAGACCTTAGCGGTCGACTCTGGGTTACGCCCTAAACGGCAAGGTTTTGACGTGCCCTGAGAACAGAGGCTCGCTGGTCCTTGATGACCTCAAAGATTACAGCCAAGTCTCCCGCTAGCCGTTATGCCCGGGAGTATAATCCCTCGTGTCCAGTGTAAGCCGGACAGCACACCTGATTGGTCAGAGCGACATCTCGAATCCCACTGATCGTTGGGCCAAACGCCACCTTCCCAAACTTCGCGCACTTCCCTCCTCTCCCCAGACGGAGCGGACGCAGGAAGACACGCACACGTACACGGGGCAGCTTTACCACGGTCAGGGTGGCCATTGGGCGCCGCAGCACTTTCAAAAGTCGCCGCCCGGGCTTACGCACTCTAAGCGTAACACGGTGGCCCCGAGGCACGCAACCCCAAAACGGCGCCTTAATTAGGCGCGCCCTTTCGACGCATCTGAAGACGGGAGCTGGGCTCTTCAGAACTAGGCCGGCGGCCGCAAAGGGAAGCAGGGGTGGCGCTTACAAAGGACGTCGTCCTGGCCTAGGCACTGTGAGAGGATTGATTGATTGAAGACACGTTTATTCCATTTTCTTGCGCTTGCGCGCTGCTATGGATAGATGGGTCGGTAGGGGATTGGTAGGGAAGGGGAAGTGGGAAAGGATAATACCGCCATTCACTGCGTCAGCGGCCTGGACGCAACACTATGGTCGCCTGGAGTCATAGCCACCGTACTGTCCTGCGCGTCGCCACAAAGCCGGTCGCCAACGACTGGTGCTGCGGGGTCCAACAGAAAAAGCAGCAAGGCGCGCCACAAGCTAGTAGCGTACCCAGCAGGAGCTTTTGGTGGCGGACAGGACCAGGACTGGAGAGACGTGGGCCAGGGTCCAAGTCGCACGTTGGTGAGGGCACGGTACCGTGGAATACTGTAGCGGGGGCAGTCCCACACTAGATGTTGTAGGTCTGCCCTGGTATGGCAAGTGCTGCAGGTGCTCGGGATACTGGGAGCGGCCCCACGGCGATGAAAACGGTGGAGCAAAAACGGTGTGAGCAGTGTTCCCGTCTGAATCCGTCGGATGATCACAGGGACACGGTGATCTCCGAAGCACTCAAAAGTCATTCCGAGGCGTCCAAAAGGGGAGCCGCGCTCACCTCCCAAAAAAAAACAATTACGCGGCGGTGGCCATTAAGAGAAGCGGGGGCGGCAATGCGCGCGGCCTGTCAGCCCGCGCATCTTATCTCTCAATCTCTCTTCCTCCGCTATGCCCAAAGACGGCGGCAGTCCTACAGGAGCTTGTAGGTAGAGTCCAGTGGATTTAGGATTTGATGGTCGGAGATTAGGCGCCCGGCGGTGTCGGCCCTTGCGGTTGGGAGTGCCCGGGTAAGGAGATCACGGGCTGCGGCATGCGCCGCCTCATTCCCTGCAAGGCCAGCGTGGCCTGGGGTCCAGACGTTCGAAATTTCAATGTCCTCGGGAAGGCGTTGGAGCACCGGGAGGGCCTGGGGTGGTGCAAAGCCAGCTTGATACAGCGGACAGGCTTGTTGTGAGTCCGTAATGATGGTCAAGTATGGTTGATGCTGGTGTGTGGTAGTTGCATGGGCGATGGCAAGCGCTTCGGCTGAGGTGACCGGCAGATTTCGATAGGTGACGGCTGTGGCCAGATGTTCGTTCGAGTCCACAGTAACTAGGGTGGTGCGCGTGTGGTCAGGAGTTATAGCAATATCCGTATATCGTGTTTGGGAGCCGGCGCCGTACCGTATATCGAGCATCTTCACCTGGGTTTCGCCATGTCCTCGATTGAAGGATGAGTGCATCTGTTTGGGTACCGGGTTAACCTTCAGGCGTTGATGAAGGGACAGGGGAATGCATTGGAGTTCTTGTTGAGGGGAGGGGGTGGGCCAGCCAATGTTCTGGAGAACGCGTCTACCTGAGGGAGTGAGGGCGAGGCGATGGAGGTTGGACGTCCGCTGTGCTTCTAGTAGTTCACTGAGCATGTTGTGCAGGCCGAGGTGAAGCAGACGCTTAATGGAAGTATAAGTTGGGAGTCCAAGGGCATCTTTGTGCGTTTTCCGGATGAGAGCATGCAGCTTGTTGGCTTCCTGTGGTTTTAGGTTGACAAAAGGGGTTCCGTAGGTTATGGGGCTGACCAGCCATGCTTGGACCAGGTGGCAGTTGTCTTGTTCTTTGAGGCCGTGACTGGATCCCCTTATTCGTCGTATTAGGTGAGGGAGCTGTATGACCGTTCTCTGTAGCTGAGGCAGGAGGATGGCGCCGGAACCATCGTAGTGGATAGGCACACCCAATATACGGAGAGTGGGGACAGGGGGAATGGGAGAGGCCTGGATGGTAACTTGCGGATCGGGAGTAGCCACAGCAGTAGCCACAGCGCAAAGGCGTTGGATATATTTCTTAAAATCTTTTTTTGCAAGACATGGATTTTATGTAGATTCGTTACTGCTGTCTAGCTGGATTATTGGATTTAGCGTGTCGTTTACTCTAAAGTGCACGCACAGATGACCCAGCCGGCGTTATTTCCGTGTTGACACTGAGCGACCATGCGCTGGCAAAGCAGCCACGGTACCACTTGGTAACGCAGCAGCGAGGCTCCGGCCGAGAGCAGCGGCGACGCGTCTCCGTAGCGGATCATGTGGCGTGACGTCACACCTGCAACGTTTGCGCTCCCGTAGCTTGAGGTAACTGCAAGGCTATGAATGACTTTGCGAGGCATGGCATGTTAGAGCTTTCACTTTAACAACTTCTACATCCCAATTCAGAGCCAACGCTTCTGGTTGCATCAGCAGGGGAAATATTTGATGATAAAAATGTTGTAAGGCGCAGAGGAATGGCAGTCATGGAATGTAATATCAGGGTGAACCTTCAGTTTATTTTTAACTCAGATATTTGCGATCTACATGGCACTTCGACTGCACTCACGGGTCATGTATATAGAACCATGGCAACGGCCACCCCCCATCCCTGCAATGCTTCGGAGAACTAGCAACAGCAAACTTCCGACAAGTCACCACGTGGAAATTTTGAAAAGCCGCCGTAAAAAAAATTATGTATTTATTAAGGCAAATTTGTGGTTGACCTTAAGGCATCCAGCGTCACTTTCAAACGTCATTGAAGACAAAACATGCTGCGAAAACCGGTTATATGTTGGAACGTCGCAATGTTTTACAAAATTCAGGTAACAATATTTGTTAGGAGTTTTCTCATATATCATCGAAATTAAGAAATTTTAAAATTTTCAAGACTGTATGCAAAGGCGCAAGGATTCTGCCAGGTTGACACAAAATAAGTGATCCTACGTGTTGTATCTAAGTAAAAGCAAAGACAAATTATATTACAACCTGCGAGAGAGCTTACGCTGTTGAAAGTACCTGTATTCAGCTCTAAAATAATTGAAAACATAAGCTGAGCTTACTCAAAAAGCCGAGTCTAGCAGCGAAAAGGAAAATTCTGGAGAACTATTCTTTTCGAACGGCCAACAGAAGCCGAGAGAGATTGTGCAAGAGGTTCTCATAGAGTCCGCATCGACAGGAGGGCTTTTCAGCATTCCTTTCAAACACGAACAGAACCTTGCCTTTTGTTAACATTCCTTTTCTTCGGTCTCCAGCCCTCAGATCGGCCCAGTCTTCCAACAAAGCAACTCAGTGGGGAGGCGGCTATCGACTTCAAGCTCAGCGGGTCAGGAGTTTTATTAATGCCTGATCCGTTAGGGCCACCAGCCGATTCCGAGAATTTAACGTACTTGGAAAACAGGTCTTCACCTGCACTCCTTTTTTTGTCCTTTTTTCGCATAGCCGGTACATATATTTTCAAACAGTTCTGGTTCATTCCACACACAAATGAAATATAAAGTGGTTCTATTGTTCGGAGTTACACCATGATGAGATGCCGCTCCACGAGGATTGTATAAAGTGCGCGAAACTGAATGGAAATTTAATCGAAGGAGGAGAGCTACTCTAAAAGCACGGGACTCTTGAGGGTTTTGGGATTTGTGTTTCGCGCTACTGTAGCACATTACAAAATTAGGGCATTGGAGTCGAAGCAGTGACATTAAATGAATAATTGAATGAATGAATGAATGAATGAATGAATGAATGAATGAATGAATGAATGAATGAATGAATGAATTTATTTAGGAGGAAGATGTCGAATGGGAATAAACTAGTGGGCGTGTGGTGTAGAATCCCTCCCGCCGGCGAATTTCCAGACAGCCATTAATGTTTCTTTCACATCACTCGAAGGCGAGTAATGTTTTTTCTTCTTTTTTTTCTTGTTAGCGCCTAATACGTTTCCTACTGTATTTTTTTTTTTACATTTGGATGGAGGCCAAGGCATTACATAAGGTATGTCACGACGAGCGTTTACGAAGTTGACTAAGTGTGCATGGATATCGGGCTGTTCACTATTTTTAGTTGTTACCTAGGCTTAACCTTGCAAATAAAAAATATTCAGCTACTTCTTGCTAAAGAGCATTGGCTATATATCCGCCTATTTTAATTTTTAAAGCTGTTTATGATTCCGCAATTTCAAAAGAAATCTAAAAAAATGGATTTATACCTATTGTCGTTACAAATATCGAAATCATAATTTTTTATGGTTTGTTACACATACATTGAAAAACTTGAGGGGGAAAAAACCTAATTTGCACCGTTTGTGACAATATAAGCTTTGGAAGCTCCAAAAACTATACACGGCATTTTTCTAATTCAATAAGTTTGCAGGGCTTCTAATTACTGTCATAAATTAGTGCTTCAACCACGCGCGCGGCAGGTTTTCCTTTGCAGAAACTGCAGCCAAGACTTAAACAGGGCAGGAACGGGTCTGAAGATAAACAAAATAAAAAATGGAGGGTTGCTGAGATTTCAATTCACAAATTAAGTAGGCCAGTTAAACTCCTTCCTTGCCTAAATTACAAATAGCGTAGAAAAGCACAGACAAAGATTTTAGTTTAATGAGATCCCTGCACCATTCCAACGCAACAACTCTTTACAATGGAAACGGTTTTCGTGCAACGGCAGACAGGCTTTTTTAGGCGGAAACTGCCGCCTAATTTTTAGCCTCCCATTCCGACCAAGAGTTGAAGCGGTCGAAAAGAAGTCCTGTAAGACCATCTTGCAAGTGTAAGACCGCGTTTTCTGTTATATTTCCGATGCGTAATCCACACGCAAGGTCTCTGTTCTGTGTTCGCATTCTACGCACCTCCAACGGGTTGAAAATGTTCTCTTCCAATCATCATCCTTTTTTTTTTCGTCTGCATTCCCCACTAATGACATCGGCAAGCTGTTTTCCTTTGAATATGGCATGCTTAAGACGGTAGTTAAGATGTGAAACGCAAAGCCGGGCCAAATATCGCGTATAATTATGTCCGCATTTTATCTAAGCATACAATGTGCGTCTCTCCCTAACGCGCATTTATTCCTAGCAACAATTGCAAAAGTTTCAGAAGAATTTATATTGCCTCCTTTGACTGTAGAGTACGCATAGATTTATATTGGGTGAACGATTTTCGTCTTCATTATTTTTTTCTTCCCCTAAAGGCGGGAAGACACCCATTTCTCCCAGGCATCCGACGCCGGATTTCGTGCGGCGAGAACTCGTTAGGTAGATTACAAGGCAGCTCTTCAATTTATCACGTTCGTCGCCAGCAGCCATTAGACACCGAAACCCCGAGAAAAAGAGCCGAACATTCGCAGAGGGCAGACGGGAAAAGAAGTCCCCCAAGCAAATTCTCAGACGGCTGTCGTTCGTTCCGTGTGGGAAAATAAATGCCGTGGCTCACCCTCCCCTCCTACCCCAGCGCGTCCTTCTGCTCCGTTTCCCAGAAAATGATAAGGAAAAAAAAAGATCACAGAGGTACGTGAGCGCGTTGGACATAACGACAGGAAAAGTTAAAAACACACAAAACAATTAGGAACTAGAGAGGATGAGAAAAACAACGAGAAACGAAGCGGCCGCTCAAGTGGTTCATAAACTCGCGGATGGCACGTTCTTATCGGAACGACTGGCTGCGTCCGGGTCCTGCTTCCGCTGTCGAAGTCTTCGAGGTCGTCCACTACCGTGGACGCGCTGGCGAATGGGAGAGGGTTAAGGCTGGTCGCCGGATATTGGGCGGACGATGTATGCAGTTGTTGGCGGTATGGCGCAGGCGTACAACGACAAACATGAAATAGAAAGAAGGGTAGTCGCGCTTATCCGAGTGTTTGCCGGCGCACGGAACGGATGTTCGAGAGGTATGAAAAATAAACCCAAAGCGCTGCATTCAGTCGGCTGTCGTTCACTGGAGATTCAGTATGAATCCACGTTGGAGTGGAATTGTCGAGAATTTGTGGGCGTGGCAATAGGACAATGTTGTCGATGTGTCGAAAGCACGCGGGTATGCGAGCCCAAGGACGCGGCTTCGATTCCCGGCCGCGGCGGCCGCTTTTCTGATGGAGGCGAAAAACGAAAATTCTCGTGTTCGAGATTTTGGCGCACGTTAAAGACCACCAGGTGGTCAGAATTAATCCGCAGCCCTCCATTACGGCGCGACTCATCGCCTGCGTAGCGTCGACGCGTTAAACCCCACAATCAATCAATCAATCAATCAATCAATCAATCAATCAATCAATCAATCAATCAATCAATGTGGGTATGTATTTTTAATGCGACAGCATTACTTAACTCGGGAGGTCGAAAGACTGGCGTTGTCAAGGACGAGATACGGCACAAAAGATGGTCGATGGATGGCCCACAATATGGCTGATTCAAAGACTAAAAAACAAAACAAAACAAACAAAAATATCAAGATTTATGGCAAAGCTGGGTGCTTGTTGGTTTTATTTGATTTTAAAAAGCAGTAGGAAGATGTGCGAGAGGACGGGTAAGGCCCAACACAACATTATTACATCCTTCTACGCCGA
The DNA here is from genome assembly GCF_048455015.1 of Haemaphysalis longicornis. Taxonomy (NCBI): domain Eukaryota; kingdom Metazoa; phylum Arthropoda; class Arachnida; order Ixodida; family Ixodidae; genus Haemaphysalis; species Haemaphysalis longicornis. The sequence goes on along the minus strand of NW_027526335.1, from coordinate 45,377,985 downwards.
ATTGGGGGGTTACTCATGCGGCTTAGTTACACTATTTCATTTTTATTTTATTTCATTTGTGTAATAAAGAACTTCGTCTTTTTACCAACGAGCAGAAAAATGTCGGACCAATAGCCGTAGATGTATACAGTTGAGGCCTAGCAAAACGTTGCAGCAGCGAAATCAAGAAACTAGTTACCAAACCGGCAAAAACATGTACAATGCATGATGCAAAGACCCTCATAAACTGCGAGTCTAAAAGGTGAACACTGAATAAGTTAGGTAGTTATGACTGCTGCCTCGAACTCCAGTAAAGTTTGCGGATATTGCAAACACCAAACGCACGTCGTCTAGTATCCTCCCAGAACTTGTCTTTCTTGCTGCTACTCCCCCCCCCCCCCCCCCAAAAAAAAAAAAAAAAGAGCCTTGCGTATCAGGAGCCAACACTTTCTTCTCCAGCTAGTTTACGGCCGTTGTTGTTGTTCTGGAGGAGGGCGGGCATACTCATCTCGCCTAAAGCTCGAGCATGACCCTCAGTGCGTCGTCGCAAATGGTCGACGGCAACTTACATCGGGCGAACGCCCAACCCGCAAGGATGCAACGGCAAATGGACGGACGTCCAGCCACTTGGGCGGCAGCGCGGCACATGACCGTGTGGCGCGCAGACGTGCTCCCTGCAGGCGTGCGTGTTTGAGACGATGGGGAGGAGGGCGGTCTCTGGTCGATATCAAAACAAAAGCGGAGAGCGCTATCTCTCGGTTTCGTTTCAGCTTTGCGTTTTTTACTTTGCAAATAAATAAAAGAAAGACTCGGACGGCACCGGGAGGACAAAGAACGGCGTCTTTCTCAATTTTTCTCAATTCTATTTCAGAAGCCGGGCTCGGCGCAGCTCGGCTTCCAGGACGGCGGCGAATCGAAACGTCTGGAGGAGATCTCTCCAAGCACGTCGCTCTGTACGGAGCCTTAATGTGGACGCTGCCCGCTTAATGGAACGTGCTCGAACTCGCTCGCAGCAGCGGGCTGCTTTTAATTTAGTTCCTCCGTCTTCGATCCCTTCCGTTCAATTTCCCCCTGCAGCCGTGGTCGTGCGCGGCCGCATTTGGAAGCGATTGGCGGCGCAACAGCCGTGATGCAACTTTGATGATGCCTTGTACCGCTAAGCTGGCGGTAATCACTTTGATGGACATAGGAGGGCTTGTAGACGATGCTGTACGAAATACGTTTGCCAGAGGACAATTATTTACCTGGTGGCCACATTTATGCGAAAGTACTTGCGGCCCGTTCAGCATGCGAGTATGGTTCGGTGGCGTGACTAAGATATGTTACTGAAGATCTATGGTAAAGACCATAACCCATTGTCTGCGAACGCGGTGATGCGCTTTTCTGGCTTTCTCCTATTGGCTGCGACGCGTCACGTGGCGGCGAACGCAGGTATTTGGCGGCGTGACGTCATCACTGAGTACGCGACGGGCCGACGTTGGGCCTAATGTTACGCTTGGTCTAACATCATGGACTGGTACCCAAAGACTGAAGTGCAATGAGTTGTATGGCACGCGCCGTTAGGCTCAAGGCTAAGGCAACCTAGGTTAAGGCTGAGTATACGCTTGAAAACAATCTCATATGCACATTCAAGCGGATTGGCCAGTGACGATGACAGCTGCCATCAGAGACTCACTGCCTATTCACTTATTCTGATTGGCTGCGACATAAACATACCCACCCGCACATACGCTTTCGCACATAACAAACGTAAGGAGTCTTTGGTGTCTCTTATTCTTTTTTGCTTCATTAGCCTGCTGGTCACTTCAGCAGCTGCTGACCAAGTTATGTGTTGCAGTTAAATCCAGCTTCAGAAAGGCGCTCCTAATCGATGTACGGCCACTCTCAAAATCGTCCACTAAAACGGGGCCGCGGTGAACATATCCCGGGCTGACAGCCTCGTTCCACCCCGCGGTCGGTCTATTTATTAGGTGCGAAGCCCCTTAGGACCTCGCTTTGTCCGTGCCTTGGCGTCCGTGTACACAATGTTATAAACCGAATATGTGTATGTCAGCCCACCTAAAATGTTGCAGGGTTGGATTAAATCGGATTTGGATTGGATTGGATTAAATTGAAATGTATCAGATTGGATTGGATGGGAATTGTATATGCTGTACACACGCGTTCTCACTCATTCACATGCGCGAGCGGGCAACGCCACGGGTGTTTTACGGTAAGAACGATACCCAGTGCTTCACTCACTCGTCATGATTCACTTCGGGGAGATGCGTGAATGTTTTCTGCTTTGGTTCACTCCCCAATTCCGTTCGAGTAGGTTCTTTTTTCGACAGGACCGACTGGAGCTTCTGGTTCATCGACCTTATTTTTTTCCTCGCTTTTCATCTTCGCGATTCTGGTTGAGCATGGCCACGGGCAACTGAGGGGGAGCTACGTGTTGTCATCGTTCTTTCTTGGGTGTCGTGCTATGCCTGTACAGTAATGTGCTGAGAACGAATTCGGCGAAAGTACGGGGGGTTGTGCGCGTTTTTGGCGAGGTATTTTCCCGTCCCTTCCATGGCCACTTTCAGTCTACCTACCCGGGCGCTCGACACCACTTGACAGGAAGAGGGTGGAGGATACAGAGGAGTGATGTAAGGGTGGAAGGCTTCGCGTGCACGCACATCAGTGATTGATTCTGACAGTATGTTAGAGCACAGAGGCGCTTGGAATAACGCATGCCTTATAGCGGTCATTGTTGAACTTTTTTTTTATTTTTTATGTGGACGCCTTTTTCTGGTATTCTATATTATTTGTTCGCAGGAGCAACACAAGCGGCTTATGTAGAACAACACAAGGTGCAAAAACATACCGACCCCGAAGATTGTTTTTTTTTTTTTTAATACCAGGGCTGAACACAAAATTTCGTCCCAAGAGAAAGAGAAAGAGAGAGAGAGAGAGAGAGAGAGAGAGAGAGAGAGAGAGAGAGAGAGAATTTTAAAAAAGGGGAGGGAGTCTGTGAAGTGCAGAAAACGTTAAGGAAAGCAGGAAATAAATATCCAATTAAAAATACAATCTTCGATATGCAGTGCGCGTTCTTCAGATAATTTCGTAGTGAGAGCAATCATCGACGCCCTAGAAGCTAGGCTCATACCTTGCGACAGAAAAATATTTATCGGTAGTCGTCACGTAATGGTATGGAAATTTTGTTGCGTCCCCAATACTCCCCACCTCCCCTAAGCCTTCGTTACGTCGGTCATCATTACATTTCCCATACAAATGACGTCTATGAGGTCCACGCAGTCTATGAAGCCTATGACACCCACGAACTACTCTCAAGAAAATGCAAACGTTAAGAGACGCATACATACAGCAACACCCCCTCCCCTTATTAAAAAAGTTGTATGTACAGTATGCATTAACAAGCACTTGCTAATATAAAACACAAGAATTTAGACACGTATACTAATAACGTGGTAGAGCAAGGCTTATGCCAATAGTGAAATATTAATTGAACGTTTCGAGGACAAAAATTACAGGGGGCACAACTTCCCAAGAGCACGAAGGCGAAGGTCTATTTTTACTTTCTATTCAACTGGTGTTGAACTTTGTGTTGAACTTTCCCGTTGCTCTCTTCGGACCACTGAATCGGAACGCCGGTTACGACGAGCGTCATTTCGAGCTGCTCTACCCTCTTGCGCCGTGATGTGCTTTCTCGGTCTTCCCAGCCCGCGACTAGCGCCCGGAGCGTCGTCAGCCATAGCGGTGTAGAACGAAGCTCTGAGCTTACGCGGCGACGTGTACGAGGGGCGTCCAGAGCGGTCTGCGGGAGCCGCAGCCGCCGCCACAACGCTAGTTTTAAAAAGCGTTTCAGCTATTGAGTGTTCTCTGTCTGCTGAAGCAACAACTGGCAACGTGCTGGCGCTGGCTTACTTCTCGACACACATGTCGTTGCCGTTTTGCTTCTAGAGCGCGCTGCTGAAATCCTGACAAGCTTTGTCACTTTCGCTACTGCAGCTGAATTGGCACACCTACGACGCCTCCCTTGGTGTGCTGTTAAGCACGCTGCATTTTTGCACTCATGCTTTTAAAACTCGCCGCACTTTGCACGTCTGGCTCTGTGTTTGCTTTTTTTTTTTTAATTGCGAGATATTGCCCTACGGCATAACACGAAGTTTTAAAGGTACAACATTGCACCAGTTTCGCGCAAAAATCCAAGAAGAAACCGTGATCTATAGATTCCGGTCTTTGGTAATGGAGAAAATATCCCGTTAGTCGGCTCCTTAACTGCACGCGCACTACTAACGCGCACGCTTTACAGGCGCACATTTAAAGATTTTTGAGACGGTGGTTTCAGGGACGCCGACGAAAGTGTCATTAAAAGTTCCTCGGCGAAAAGTGGATAATTATCCTCTCGGGAGGTTCTGATTTTTGTGTGCGTTCGTTTGAAATCTGTTCCGTTCGTCCGGAGAACGCAGGAGCGGGAGCAGTTAAAGTAAATGGGGCAGCAACTTTCGCCTGTTTTCGGGCCATATATATCTAAGCTCTGCCTCTCCTGGCCTGAAACGAACGGCTTTGGAAGATACAGCACGTAAAATAACGAACAAGCGCACGTTTGCTGCATCGACGTTGGAATTAATGACCAAAGTTCTGGAAAGAGCTGTTTTTTACGAGTCTGTCTTCGCTAGCGAGCATCCGATATTCTCAGAAAATACGAGAAGTAGCAAATAAGCAATGAGACGGGGAACCCTAAGCAAAAAAAAAAAAAAACGGCAACGCTACTGCATTCCCCTTCGTATTTATTTAAATTTCTGCATTTGCTGCAAGGTTATTTAAGACACATAAGCTCGTGTCGTGTTTGTGTAATGCGTTATGAAAATTTCGCCGCAAACTTTTAGGCCATTCTGCAGCTTCAAATTTTCTGTAAATCTTTATAAGGCTGTTTTTATTACCTTTGAAAAGTTACAGATGCCCTGTGAAGAATATTTCCTACGCACGGCCGAAGAATTAAGACGACACAAGTCATTTTTAGAGTGCCGAAAGGGAGTGAACGACAAGCATTGTGCGGAAAGCTCTTGACCTCAAATGCAGGCGACAATGTCAGAAAATTCTTGAGAAAAGTGTGATAAATCTTGCGGTGTAAAACAGCCACAGCTAACATTAAGGTTATTAGTAGTGAACAATGCAAACCCTTAGCCCTTTATTACGTTAAACACAGTGTTCTGACACTGTTCATGTCACAAGGCTACGTGCATGAACAATTCTTCGGCCTAAAAATATACTCTTGTAGCTTTCCAAGTGCTCTACCAGCCCAATCGAAATCCCCGCGACTTATTTTACAGCGAAGCTGCTAGTGGTACGTTGGTTGGCGTTTTAAAGCGAAAGTTGTACTATACGCCATGCTTCGCAATGGCGTTCATCGCGTCGCAATGAGCTTGAGCCGCCAGAGCGAAAGTGTGGTAGGTGTGACGTCACGCCACGTTATCCGCTCCGGAGAGGCGTCGCAGCAGCGCTCGCTTGAAGCCTTGCTTCTGCAGTACCCTGCGACTAGGTAACGGTTTAACGGCGGATGCTTTGCCGGGGCTTGGTCGCTCAGACTCACCATGGATGGCGCACCGGATGCGCCATCTGTACGCGTGCTTAAGCTTCCGCTTGTGATTACTAGGTTTACAAGTGTTAAGCTTGTTTCATGTAGTTTGTTGATGGAATACCCTTTGTTTAAGAGAAACTTGTCAATTACGAAGGCTGAGCATCTCTTGGTAGATATCTTGGAAAAAACAATTGTAGCAAAACTTACCGCTAGCATGACTATCTCATTGTGCCGAAGTTCATTTGCTTCTCATAATTAATCTGTTTACATTTTAATTGTAACATATCCGGAATTCTCGTCTGCTGTCAACACGTTGTTTCTACGGGACGAGCGTAGCTAAAGAAACGATTTAAACTCCTGTTTTACAGGAGCTATCCTGCGACCAATTATATGACGTTTGACTTCCGAAGTGACTAAAATACCCGTGAGGAGTTTCAGCTCTACCGGTATTGTGGCTAATTACAGTTTTATTTCAATTAACATGATTCTGTCGCTCCTAAACCCTTTCAGCAGGATGACAAAGTTGCTGTAAAACGTACAGCTCCATGTTTGTCCGCTAGGATAGAACTTGGAATAGGATAAAACAGTGAGGGAGGAAATGTGCGGCCAACAAAGGAGGACCTACCGAGACAAAAAAAGTACACCCTTACTAGAACCGACGTGGCCACCCGGATGTAGCTTACGGCGGAAACCTCCCATATTCGGAGAGACCTTTGTCCTGCGTTAGCCTTAAGTGGGTTGATGCACGTAACAAATGTTCTCACTAAAACTGTCCAACTTAAATTAGAACGTCTCAGCGAGCAATGGAGCAGAAGATGATATGTGTAACGTTAAGGGACAAGAAGAGAGAGAAGTGGGACAGGGAACAAATGCGGGGTAAGGACACATTAGTGAAAATTAAGAAGAATTGGGTGTGGGAAGGGCATGTCATGCGAAGACAAGATAGCCGTTGGTCATTAATGGTAACAGAGTGGATCCCTAGAGAACGCAAGCGTGGCAGGGGGCGGCAGAAAGTTAGATGGGCAGATGAGATCAAGAAATTTGCGGGGATGAATTGGTCGCAGTTAGTTCAGTACCGCAATAATTGGAGAATAATGGGAGAGGCCTTTACCCTGCAGTGGGCGTATATAGGCTGGTGTGGTGATTATGATTATGATGATGATGATGATGGGGGTGGTGGTGGTGGTGGTGGTGGTTTTGGTAACAAATGTTGCCTCTTACTGGTGAAGGTGACATCATGACGCATTACCACCACCGCTTTTTCAGTAACTGGTGATGATCCGCTACAAATTAACGTAGGAATGCGCACCAATAGTTCGACCCGCTCCTCAGGGACGTGGGGAAGGAACGATGGGCAGAAGTGCGCTCCCGCGCCTCATCGGTCATCCGGCTCTTGAACGCAAATAATTATTTCATACGATAGCGCGAAAATGGGAACATCATCTCGTTCATCCCACTAGAAAATAATGCACATGCAAACCAAATAATTGGTTACAAGTAACATAAAGCATGCCGCTTTTAAAACAACCCCCATGTCTTTCTGTGACTCACCCGACTTACAAATAGAAAACACTTTGGTCGATTTTCAACCTATTCTTTGCCTCTTCCAGGAATCCTCTAGCCAGTGCACGTTGCTCAAAGCTGAACACTCTTAAAGGGACCCTGCAACACTTTCGATAAACGCTCTCACTCTTTCCTTCGGGTCTGCAAGCCCTGCGAAAGCTACAGTTATCGCCAACACGAAGCGACACTGTGTGATTTGCTCGTCACACCAGATACGCCTTCCGTTACTGTTTTGTTTTTGTGGCTTTATTTTTATTTTAAAGTTGCTATCGAAAAGCGTTCACTGCTGCAACTGAAGGAAAACCGGCTAACAGCCGCTACATGGCCTCAGTGACGTAATTCGGGCCGTCGAAGAACGTCAAGACTGGGAAAGAGAAAAACATCTTTTGAGCGAGTTTCCAAGTTATCTGATGAGCATAGAGCAAGGATTTTTGGCTGAGTTAATTTGCGAACCTCTAATCTAAGTACTGGGTGTGTTGGGTGACTACGTTCTGCAAGCATTTATATTTCAAAACAATTGAAAAAAGTATTATAGGGTCCCGTTAATCTTGCTTTTAGGTCACAAGAAAATAGCACAAGTTCTTGGAACTGCAGGGCGCTTACCAACCCAGTACAGCCCAGAGACGGGAAATCGAGATGGAGGCGGTCATGTCGCCTATACGATCGGCGCCGTCATAAGAGCGCCCCCGATACTTCAACTGTTTGCCTAAAAGCGTCCCCTTTCACGCGCCGGAAAGAAGAGGCATGAAATGTGCACGCGTGAGTGACATTCGAGACAGCGCCGGAAAGGTCGGGATATAAAAATGGGAAAGCCAGGTCATCTACGACAAGGCTTCTCCCCCTAGCGGAGGCGCTTACACAAACGCGGACCATTTTTGAACGCCCGCAGCCCAATATTTTCGCGCGCTGCGTTCAATTATTCATAAGATTCTCCCCGCGCCGTATGCCTTATTTTCCGCCACCGCCTGTCGGGCACAGCAGGCTCAAAATTGAATGCGGAACAAGCCTTCTCCCCGCCCTCACAACACAAGATGGAACAAGGCTTCCACGCCAACGTAGACTCGCGCCAACAAAACGTCCTATACCACACCTTCGTTTCCCTACAAGCATGACCCGTAATTTTTCCTCCTGCAGCAAACAAGGAGCAAATGTGGCACGTTCCTCGCCAATCTCCGCACAATCAACGTTGGGTCGCAAACATTCTGACGAGTTTTTCGCGTGATTCCCCGTCGCGTTTGCGGTACGTTAGGGGGCCTAAAAAGAGGCTGAATTAACAACGTGCAGGTCCTGATTGCCTTTTTATCACAGCACTAATGAGCTGCAAACAGAGTTTGTCAATAACAAAGCTTCAGCTACAAGTTGCGCCATTGTCTGCTTGATAAAGCTGAAAAACTCACGCTCTTTGAAGCAAGTTTTTTTGCAGTATGTCGGTCAGGCAGAAATAGTTTTAATGGGGAACCAATCACTAAGGTGGAATTTTCCGGTCTTGAATTACAGTTACTTATCAGCTTTATATATTCAATGCAATTTTGAAAGAGGAACATTGTGCCAGACAAAATCCCCCTTTCCGGACCACAAATTTATTCCTGAGTGGTACGTAGATTTTCTGGGAGAGTAATCTGATTTTTATCGATGTTGTTCTGGAAGAAAATGCCTCGGACACTCTCTGTTTTTGCCAGAAAATGTTTGAAAACCCCTAACTACGACACATTGGGGCTCGTCGTAATGCTTTGTTCTGTTTTTCAGCCCTCCAAAGCAAGGACAGAAGCTCGCATGAAAAAAAAAAAAAAAAAATGACTGCAACTGGTCGTTGGAAAACATGGGGTGTTTTTGTCACCGTCAGCCTTTCACTTTGTCCCGCTAATGCGCTTGAACCTTGTTTTGGCCATTAACTGAACGACGCAGAAAGCAGAAGGCTCCTCCGGAGCCAAATTACCCGCACGGTGCAAGCGTGAGGGGTTACCGTCGTTCTGTTCAGCTTGTGCCGCCAAATTCATAGCACTTCAGATTTTTTTGTTGAGCCTCAAGGTATGCCTCGACGGCAAGTAGATATCGCAGAAAACAAGGATGCGAATACTGGGGATGCATGTTCAATCCAGCCAGACGAGCACCCTCACCCAGGCCTTGCTCAATGTCATTTCGACGCAGCCGTAAGAGTGACCAAACTAGTCACAAACCAAAGCCTCGGAAGGTGAGAAGAGTTCAGACATCTTTTCTTGCGCGGCGCTTGACAATGGGCACAGCGCCATACGGCCTGCCCTACACGAATTTCTACGAAGAACAACTGGGAGAAGGTAATCCTACGAAGGGCGTACAAGACGGCCCTCAAGCGAGTGGTATGTATATATGGACAGATAAGCTACTGGACTTAGTAGCCCACATCACGTCTTAAGGACTCAGAGAATGCCAACTTAAGTACAGAATCATTAACTCGCAGGTGAAGGCCATGACAGCGCTCTTTTCAGGTGAGAGGCGGAGGTTCTTTGGTGAAAAGTATTAAGATATATTTCTAGAGCTTTCTGGAGCCTCTGTTGTGTATTTAGACGTGACCTTGCTGCATTCCAAATGCAAATGTCGCCGGCGTAAATTGCGACCTTCACTTCAGGAGGAAGCACACGCTTTAGATTAGTGTAATGTCGAATAACCGAGGGGTCAAAACCGCTCCCTGAGGGTCCCCTTTCTTTATACTGTAACATGACGTAGGACCTTTCGGTGTGCTCATAAAAAGCTCTCGTCGTTCCAAGTAGCTGTCAATCCATGCATACAGCCTCCCCCAAAGACCAAGAGCAGCAAGAGACTCTACAATGGTTGTATGAGAGACCCAATCAAGCGCCGACTTTATGTCTAGATAAACCACTGTTGAAATGTGCCCGTGGTGTAGTCCCTCTTCTAGGAACACCACGAGAGCAAGGATGTTGTCTATAGCAGACCAATTTTCTTCAAACTCATTCATTTCCGGTAGACAAAGGTTCTGGCTTTTCATGTACCAAAACATTCTTTTAAAAATAATTTTTCCGTGATTTTGCCAATACAGGTAAGTAGTACTAGGGGACGGAAAGAGTATTGTAGGCTCCTGTCTACGATTTCTATTCCTCAAGTATCCTCTCTTAGTGTTTCTGACACAGTGCCATCAGCCTCCGTACCTGCCATGGACATTCCATTTTCTATAGGCGAGCTGAAAGCGGCAATATCAAACATCAAGAAACGCTCCTCTTCTCCGGGTGGCGACGGCATAACATATGAGGCGATTTCTCCCCTCTCTCATCACACCCGCTTACGCCTTCTGGGGTATTATAACTCCACGTGGGTGCGGGGTACTGTGCCTGCAGAATGGAAAAGAGCCAAAATTACAGCAATCCTTAAAACCTGAAAAACACCATTTCTGCGCTGGTAAAGTCCTACGAACTGTCACATAAGATAGGCAGCATTCATGATTCGCCAACATCAAAACATGCTTAAATGGAGCAAAACTGCCCCTAAGTCGAACGTTTCACCTTAGGAAACTTCCTTTATAATTTATACAACGCATTATTTTTTAATTTTATCTCTACGTAGAGTGCCGCCACCATAGGCAAGCATCACAGAGCCGCATATAACTTCTTGATCATTACCGATATTGGGTAAATATGCCTGCTTTCCTTGGCCATATCGAGAAAGCTGCTGTGGCACCACAGAAGAAGTTCATTTTTGCTACATAAGCATCTGTTTCGATACCATGCTATGGCGGGAGATCTAAATAAAGCAGCTTTTGCTGCGTTAACTTCCACTGTTTCACCAAGGCCGTCTGTTGTACAATACGCATGATCACCATTTAGATTGGCTCACGTTCTGCTGCGCCTGCCGAATTTAAGACTTCTGTAGAATTAAATGCTTACAAAAGTTGCTCAGAATAAAAGGAAACAAAGAACAAAAAACTTGGAGCACTCCTACCATCTTCTTGAAAAAAATTTTTTGGCGTCCCAAAAAGCACTTAATTCGTGCCAACGCTACCCGGCTAGTGGATCGAGCCAGCTGCACACGCACAATGCAGCGCTTTTCCACAGGGCAGCAGTGCCAGACCTGAGCAGACTTCTTGAGTATTCATTAACGCTCTCTCTCTCTCTCTCTCTCTCTCTCTCTCTCTCTCTATATATATATATATATATATATATATATATATATATATATATATATATATATATATATATATATATATATATCTCGCTCTCTCTTTCTCTCTCTCAAGTATAATTCCATAGTTTTCCTATTTACGACGCCCAGCCCGCGAGCCGCCTCGAGCGCCCTTTGTGGGAAACAGCTCGGCGATAGGCGTCGTCCTTCAAGCAGGGTCCGCCGAAAAAAGTCAAATGGCTGGCAGATGCGTTAAGATATGGTTCCGTTAGCGGACGCGGGAAATTTCGTTCAAGAGTAGATTACAGGTAGAAAAATTTCTACAATAAATCCGAGATTTGGGGTTTGCTTCTTGAGGCTAGAGCAGGTTGTTCGAGAACGAAGAGCTTTGTATAGAAATACGCCGTAAACATGGGATAAGTAAACAAGAAACGGAATCGATTCCAGGCATTTTGTTAGAATATGATATTAGCCATCGAAATCCACCTGAGGAAGACACGTCTGCCTTCCAGAGGCACTCTGGTTTAAATCGTGCAATATGCAGAAAGTAAACTACAAAGAAGTGGGCGTAGCTAAAACGGGATACCGGGGCATGAAAAGCAGAGAAGAGGATATTGTATATTCCCAGAGACAAGCCGCTATCCTCCTCCTCACTTCGGCACACCGTCTCTCTTCGGCCACCTGTACGCTCCGGCGATTCATATCCTGATATAAGATTACGTGTATTGCCTCTTAGAATGTCTTACCAGCAATGCATTTGTTTTTAGAAGTGAAGTTAACTTTAATGAGATCTGAACAAGTTAGGTTTTTGTAAGCTGGCTTTTTTCACATTATATGTTGCACACTGGAGCCTACTTATTAACAAAAAAATGGACGAAAAAGGGCGTGACTGTAGCGGAAGGAGACCACCGATGACGTTTGGGCCGCGGAAGCCAAGCGTTAGGGGCACTAAATGCTGCGATGCGGAAAACGCAAGACGTCGGCTTGGCCGCTAGGCGTGGCTACAATCACCCTGAACGTTCCCCTGCGTGGCGTAGCGGTTTTATAGAGAGTTTGTGGCACCCATACCCCACAAACAGCTCCGCTGGGCATCCACCTTCGCAGATTGGTTGGGCACTGAATTTTTTTGTAGCTTTTGTTTCCGTTTTTGCACATCTAATAGCGGCAGTTTCATCAAAGGTGGTCGCGCCCAGCACTGGCAATGCTGCCACTGGTATAGTTCAAACACAAGTGTGAGACTAGCCGCCTGACATAACTGTTTCGCCAGAATGAACACAGTGGTATGAGAATGACATAGGTTGCGCTAGGAAAGTCGTGTTCGGTTTCTAGCGCCTGGTCGTGTTCTTTAGGCTTACGCCCTTTACATAGACTGACGGTATGTGAGAGTGCTGAAGCACTGCGCTATTCCCACGTCAGCCGCGAGCGTACGACGTGCGAATCCCGACGACGAGCGGCCTTTAGAACAAAGACTGTTAACAAGATCTTGATTTCTGCCTGGATTCGATGCCGTGAAATACAGCAGTGCTTGCGGAGTAGGGACATGAAACCTCGGCACTCTTCCGCTAACCCCATCGCACCCTAGCGCTCACAGCAATACCAGCTTCACTCATGAATCACGTCTTTGAGTGTTTCATAATTTTTTTTTCGTTAAATATTTTTACCGCTCTGGCATCCTTTCTGACATATCTCTCGAGTATAGAAGTGTTTGATTTGACGCCGGACAAAACATATATCAACCGCGAAGCTCTTTAGCAAATCGCGATTTTTCGTGACCGCAGTTAAAAATACCAAGAAATTGCGGAGCGTGCGCAAGTGAGCGCCGCCCTCGCGGCGGCCGCCCGGCCGGTAACAAAACCAGGAAAATGCCTAGCGCTCGTGTGTGCGTGCCTCGCGACGACCGCCCAGCGTCCCCGGCGCACGTTTGTCAAGCCAAGCAAACCTCTTAGGGAAACTGACCAAGATTGGCAAAAGAAAAGTCCAGCGTTCGCCGTAATCGTGGAAACACTTGCACGGGACGAGAAAGACACGTAAGTGCGTTCGTCTCCAAGGTGATGTCCAATGATTATCACTTTCAAAAAATGAAGGAAGTTCACACTTATAGCTACAGAGATGCAGCAAAGACCGTTGCGGCAGCGAAGAAGCAGCAAATCGGCTTCAATCGGGAGCTTAAACCTTCGTGAGGGCCGTGAAGGTTGCGTAAAGCTTCGCTACCTTCAAGTCTTACACGTTAGAGTGAGCTTCCGTCAGTGTTTATTTTACACTGGGCCCGTCAATCACATTCGCCAGTGGTCGTGTCTTTTTTACTGTGTTAGCGCTTTCTTCGTTCTGTGTTTTACACGCTTTAAATTTTCACATTCGAAATTTGAGCCAAACCGTATGTGCTTGACTGGTAGGGCCACCTACCCTACTTCAAGCGAAACAGCGAAACTACTGCTGGTGTGTGGCGGCAGCCAGCGAGTTTTAGGGCGACTAACGTGGTGGAAGCCTCGGAAGCGCTCCAAAAGGTGGCCAAGCTTTCAGAAAACCGTTTTGTCGTACGTCGTTTTTCGAGGTGGTGACAACCAATCGAGGTTTTAATGCGATTATCATTCCTAGGCTACTTCATCCAGTTGTTGCTGTGCAGCCATCTGCCTAGCTTATAAATGTCCCGACGCTCTGAGAGAGGGCAATAGCCATTATTTGACTCTCCTGCCGAGAAATGTGGATGGAGTGGCAAAGGGACGAGAGGAAGGGGCCTTCGGGGGAGTGCTTTATGGGGACCCAAGGAAAAATGTGGACGCTAAATAATGTTCAGGTCGATGAAGGATAGAAAGGACGCCCTGTTCCCTTTTTTCATTTACACCACAGTGGTGGGGAGAATTAAATGAATATGTGCGGTCGTGCGCGTGCGTGCGTGCGTGTGTGCGTGTGTGTGTGTGCGTACGGGTGGGAGTGTGTGTGTGTCTATGTGTGTGTGATTGCGCGCGTGCGCGCGCGCGTGTGTGTATGTGTGATTGCGCGCGTGTGTGTGTGTGTGTGTGCGTGTGTGTGATTGCGTGCGTGTGTGTGTGATTGCGCGTGCGCGTGTGTGCGTGTGTGTGTGTGTGTGTGTGTGCGTGTGTGTGATTGTGCGTGCGCGTGTGTGCGTGTGCATATGTGTGAGTGAGTGTGTGTGTATGTGTGTGCGTGTGAGTGTGCGTGTGTTTGTGCGCGCGCGTGTTGGTGAATTGATTGGAAGTGAAACATTCGGTTGATGCGTGCACTCAATATCTTACTCGTGAGTGCGTGTGTGCTTCTCCATGTGGGGCTGCCCTAAAGACCCTTTCCCTCTAATTTCCTCCGACGAGCAGTGGGAGGGGGCGCTGGGTAGCTCTGACCTAGGGACACAACTCTCCCTCGTGGACACGGCTACGCTAGTCGCCGCCAGGCTGGAGCCTGCGGCCACCCCGACCCCTTAAACCTACTGCAAATAATAATGTTTTAACTCTCTCTCTTTTTTCCCATTCCAGTTTTGTTAACAGACATGCCATATTTCCAGTTTCAGTTTTACTAATGGAGATGACATAGTATGTGTGTCATTTTGCGCAAGTTGGCAAGTTTTGCGCACTAGAATGCAAGTTGGTCAAAAAATAAATAACGGCAGACGCGTTTAGCTGCATTCCTATCAATGCATAAACCCGAAAGTATGAATCCAAAATAAATAGCCGAGAGAAGTGCTCTAAAGTAAAGTAAAGTAATGAGATGACAAAAACGCTGAACCCTAGCCATATTGTAGTTGGACTTCTGACCACCACCTGAACACGCAGGCTGCCTTCAGCAGCGGCGAAAGGCTTTACCCTCAACGCAGCTATAATGTGACTCTTTTTATGTCAGTCATTTTATTTCGGGTTTTCTCCAAATAGTGTCATGCGTAAGCCATGAACTCTCCCTACCTCCTGAACAAGAATGGGATGCACTCAGGATTCCTGCCATGCAATCCAAAGTGCTCACTGAACCCTGATGGCCCAGTAAGCTTCCTGTATTAGTTCAAGAAGTCACTGACAAAAAAAGAAACAAAATTACCTGCTGCAAGTCTGAGAATCCAATAACTGATGAGTTTGCAGCAGAAGGGCATCGATGCTTGCCGTCGAACTAACTAAAAAAAAAAATCACAGGGACGCTTTACTCCATGAACCTGGGTTGTACGCATGCCTGTTGGTGGGTTTGTTCAACTTGCGGCCGGCGTGCACTGTGATGTGCGCACAGCCGATGGTAGATGTGTGATCGGCAGCTGGCGACCGATGTGTCCACAGCATATTCACGAAGGCTTTTCTAAACAGACCCCGAAAAAGGGGGGAGGGAGAGGCGGAGGTGGTAACATTGCTGTGCTTTTGTCTGTACTTTATTTCTGCCCCCAACACTGGTGATGTGCATACGATCGGCAGCTTGCTACCCTGTGTCCACAGCGTGTGGCCTTGAAGCTTTCATCTCCAGATCTTCACATGTGCCTCTCTCCCTGTACGGTGGCGAAAAGTGATGTCGCCGTGTTTTATTCGTGTCTTATTTTTGAGGCGCGTGCGGTTTGACACTGTGCGGTGCACCTCTTTCCTCGTATCCTGCTCCTTGCGTGCTACTCCATACCTAAGCTACGTGCGATACCGCAGCTCCGCGGCATCACACATTGTATCGCATATTTCACAGACAAAGCGCTGAAGTTTGCGCGGGGAGACACCGATTGTACCAAACACAGCCTGGAGGTACTATATGAAAAAAAGGCCTTTTTCCCGAATGGGGTAGGCTTGATACTTTTGTCAAGGCACTAATTCCAGCGCTATCGTGAATCTATAAACTTACCCATGCTCGATAAGGTAACTCATGTTTTGAAAAGTGTTATAATTATGTACCCTGCTTGCGCTTAGTAACCCTGATGCCACGTTCATTTTTATGCTTGCCTGAAAAGTTTGAGCCTTTTTTTCTGACGACACCTGGCCACCACACATTATTTTTACAATAGGTGTTGTCCCGATGAGGTTTCAATCCCCAGCAGCTTCACGACAGTAAGTACACGTTTTTTTTTTGTGCTCAACGACATTACCGGCAAAAAAGACACCTGGATATAACTTGTAATGCAAATGAGTTACATTACATATCCAAACAGTTGTGTGGCTCAGCATGTCTTTTTCTGTGTTTAGATGCCGTTGTCACTGCATTGCACAATAAGGGCGTGCTTTTTTTTTTCAAATACGTTACCTCATTACAAGAAAAACAAACGCAGATAAACTAGCGCCACGTTCAAACTGTTGTTACATCTGACATCTGTCTAAGCAACGGTACTTTAAGACAAATTGTGCGCATTGCCTGGGGCTATCCTGTGGGGAAGGAGATAACCAAATACTACCACTGCAAACATCGTGACGGCACATGCGCACTTTGCGTTGATGCGTAGTTCCAGGTTCTGCCATACAATTTGAAATGTTTTGCATTTCAGAGTGCACCTCGCTAGGTTGCTGAGTAGCTGCCATCTCTGTCGATACATATAAATGAGCGTGCACAGCCACAATATATTTGACATCAGTGAGCTTGCTTCTGAAAAAAAAATTACACTATGTTCCCGTGGGGGAACCCTGAGTAGTATGCAAAGCAGCCATGGGGTCGATTCAAGTGCCCATTAGTTTTCAGTTCGTCGTTTCCGTTAGGTTGAGGTACGTAGCTACCGTTATATTCACAGTTTGGTTTCCATGGTAACTACCACACTTTTAACTTACCGAAACTACGAAATGGGAAATTGCGTTGAGCCCATGGCTGTCTTGCATACTACTCAGGGTTCCCCTACGGGAAGACGGTGTAATTTTATTAGATGCGACGGGGCGATGTCCCTCCCTTGTCGTTGTTGCGCCGTCCACACCCCCACTGCGCATGCTTGGCTTGCTGAACGCCCGGTGGTGTCTTACCCTTTAATGGCTCCTGGAGCAACAGTGTTACCGGTGTCTTCCTGGGCCAGCCCGAGATGAGCCGAGCATGCGCAGTGTGGGTGTGGATGGCGCCACAACAAGGGAGGGACATAGCCCCTACCAAGAGATGTTGGAGCGACAGTGTTTCCGGTCCCTTCCTGGGCCGGCACGAGACGAGCACGCTTCCCCTTAAAGGGCTCCTGGAGCGGCAGTGTTGCCGGTGTCGTCCTGGGCCGGCGGAGGGATGGACGATGGACTACGGACGACGAAGCCGAGAGCAAGAGATGCTTTGCATCTAAAAGCCTAGCTGGTGGTTGTTCTCTTCTGCTTCCTCCTTTCTGCTCAAAGATTTATGGTATTGGTCACATCTCTCAAATGTTGGTGTGCCTTTGCAAATGTTTACGTAAAATTAGTTGTCTTACTATTAAGAAATGGTGCGGCAACGTAAAGAGAGAAGCAGTGCTTTTAGCGAATCGCCGGCTCAGAGATTGAAAGCTTAAAATCAGTTCCTTTGTCCTGCCACTGGTAAAATCAGAGGATGCAGATAATGGCGGTATTGTGGAATATGCACGCTCTGTGACATTGGTCATTAAGTGATGACATATTTCATAACTCATTGGGTCAACGGTTGTGGTACGTGCTTCTGCAGGTGCATGCTGACGTCACACCGCGGAAGCGAGTCCCAGAAACAACCACAAAATTCGAACTACTTGATTGCCTGTCAACTCTTCGGCCTTTGTTTCATAATTCGTTCACACCCTAATTAAAGTGCAGGTTCGCCCGCACTATTGATACTAATGCATTTTGTAAGTCATAAATAGTATTAGCACTTCTACTATACCAGAGAACCTGCTACATTTTCCTGCAACCAGGGCTTGTTTTCTAACCAACACAGGGGCATTGACAGCTTGACTTCCGAGTTACTGTGGCTGAATTACCTGAGCACCATGGCAGGCCCCTCGTGATAAAATGCCGACACACATCAATAAATAACATTTTATTTCATCCAAATAACACCTCCTACAGCTTTTTTGTTTGCAAATTTTTATTTATGTCGGTTTTTATGTTCCGACCAAACTTCGTCTTTTTAACAAACAGCAGAATAGACAACACAAAGCAGCAGGACTACGCAAATACCCACGCGTCTCCACAGCTTCTGCAAAAACGCACGCACATCATTACAGAGATAACATTTGCTAGATAATGTTTGCAACACAGCAGACCCTGATAAACGATGCACTCGCACTGTTAAGATTTGGGAAGCTTTTACGAAAAGCACCAAACGCGCTGCAGCAGTGAGCTCACTAGCAGTTATGTCCGTGGAATGTGTCGACTCAGCTAAAAACCGACGCTCGTATTGTGTGACGTGTTTACGTGAGCTGTTCAGAATATTGCGCGCATTTGAGACATGTTATTGAGCTAAACCGTACGTAATGTGATTCTGTAACTCTGGCATCGACTAAGTGCCTGGAAAACAATAAATCGCTTCTTTGGTAAAAACACGTTGCCGCATTCTTCATCAACCTGTTCATGGATAGGGTGGTCTGGGAGCTAGTGACTCGTCACATGTTGTAAGCTCGTGGTTTTCCCTGGATTTGACAGATTGATAATGTGCTTCGCTCAGGCTTGCGAGTTTTATTTTTCAGCACTTTCGTCCTTGTGCTATACAACTTCCATTATTTAATGCACCTTGATTTAGGGCTGATACGTATTAAAAAGGTCTCCAACTATAGAGCCCCCAATCATGCCGACAGCACCCGTAAAACCATGCACTGAATTAAGGAACGGTGAGTACAGAAAACAAGAATGGTTCGTTAGGAAGATTGCCATCTCATAATAACAATCATGCCAGTTTTTTTAATACAACTTCAAGATTTTAGCCTGGTAATATGTAAAATAGATGAAATAGCGGCAACACACTGGTCACGTTCTCAGACTGCTCCTCTGATTAAACAGGGTCTGGTATGTTGCTGACAATTCCTACCGTCAATAAGCATGCTTGTGCGATTGTAGCGGTGCCTCTGGTTGCGCTTGACTTCACTGATTGAATGTTTCCATAGAGGTTGCACGCTGATTACTTTGTTAATGCTATTAGGATTATTGGGCTCTTCACCGGGCTTGCTGGTGTGTGGGTATCTTGCCGTCTTCTTTTGGTACTTCGCCAATAACATCATTGCTGATGTGGCGTAGGGTGAAATTTGAAAGTTTGCCGAAATTGGTGGCCTCTCTTTCTTTCACTCCCTCCCTTGTGAAAGCAATGTCTTTAGAGGCTGGAATAAGATTGAGTAACCTAACCGAATCTAATTCTTAAAATAAGGCGAGGATGCATGTTGCCTTCCTTGTCCCTTGAGGATGCCAATTCTGTTGCAGTCCGTAGGTGACTCGTCCCAATGAATGCAACATGTAAACCTCAAGGGCAGCTACATATCTTAGGTAATGTGTGAAAACATGGTGCGTTGTCAGTTTGTGACACAGTAGGTAACTAGTATGGTACTTGCTGCGTTTAAAATATCTATAATGTGCCAATCTCCTTTTTTTTCAATAATTCATAACATTCACTCACGCACGCATTGATCATGCCTTAAATTAAGGTTGAAATATGTTGTCAGCACGGCATTTTACAGTCAAAAGCTTTAAAGTATACTTATGCATTCAAATTGGCATTTGGAAAGGTCTGCTGGCAGCACGTATGATAGGCAAAATCTGTAAAATCCTTGGACAGATATCAACATTACCCCAAGTTTTTGTTGTTGTAAGTCTTAAAACAGACCCCGTAAAAAACAATCCAATTACACTCCTGACACGTCACTCCTTCTCTTCTTCTTTAAAACATCTCAAAGTTATCTGTCAACAGTCGCACTTGGTACAAAGAGTTGCAAACCAATTCAAACAGCATGGAAGTTCCTCATTGCTTGAATCGAGTGCTTTGAAGCTTAGAGCTTTCGTTGCGTGCCTTCGTGACAATATTCCTGTAATGCCATATTTCATTAATTCTTTTTGCGGAGTTTAAGCAGCAAACGAACGTTGCCAGCATTAGCAATACTTTATATGCTGAGGTGAGAGCTTGGCAGCGACCAAAACAAATGCCTACCTTTTACGCAAATAACAGTGGGTATACACCCCACGCCCGGAAAGCCTATTTACTCATCGTGCAACTAGCTAGCAGATAAATTGGTCCAAACAACGGTTCTTTACTCATTTACTGTGAAAGGTGGTTGCATTTCAAATAGCTCGAGCATCTTCTGAGATATGACTTCGTTTCTGAGTTCCAACAAGTTCGAGTACTCTGCAATTTAAACAATTAAAATAAACTTTTGAACTGCCTTGACATGACGAATTTGTAGAAAGCCCGCTCGATCAGTGTCACTAGTTTTCCTATGGTTTGAGCATGCAGCTTACACCGCAGTTCAAACAGAGTTGCCAGTCCAGGTAATGGCAGTCTAACTCCAGGGCCGTCACGTACTCCCTACCGAAAAAAAAAAAAAACTTCTCTTGTAAACTTTTCGTCTTTTCCGCATAAAAATATGTCCCTTACATCACGTGCAAGCGATAAAAGCTTTTTTCTCATTGCCATACTGAGCAAGCGTTTGTAAAGCCTTCCGCGATACAGGTGAAACAGCGAGTGTAGTAAAAGCGTTGCGGTGCTGTAAATACAGTTCGTAAATCTAATTGCAATATGTCTGCAGTTTCAACAGATCAAAGTGTCACTCTGTTTACTAGCCACTGCATTCTGTGTTGGCAAATAGAAGTAGTGACGCTTTGATTCGCTTTTCTTAAGCTGGCGTAGAGCGGGTCATGGCGAAGGAGTTACAGTCTTAACCAAAACTTTATAGCCCGCATGGAGCTTCCAGGAGAAGCCGAAGCCTTACACTCGGGTTCAACAGAAGCACTTCAGTTCACAAGGGAAGAAAACATGCTTTCGCCAGCTTCCTGTCAACAAATATTTGGACCTAAATTAGCCTTGTGCTTTGAATTCTTCACGGAGACTAGAAACTCTTGCTGTGGCGTAAGAATGACAGACTGTACATGCGGTGAAGAAAGTGAATTCATTGAGCACCGGTCGCAGCCGTGGAGTTGTAGACAGAGAGAGAGAATAAATGGTTACTGGGTAAACAAAAGAGTATCATGCTCGTTGCTATACCAAGTTACGACACTTGGAAATGGTAATGGTTTGTCGTAAGGAATACACACTGTTACAGCCAAAGGAAGCAGTATTCGTCAGTGTTTGGATCTGTTACTTAAACAGCGCAGTAAGTGAAGCCCCAGTGACGCTCAAAGCTGTGGTCTCCATTCCTCCAGGGCTGAGTAAGGCGGCCAGCCTGCGATGCGGCTACTCTACGTGCAGCAGGCTTTCCCGTTTTCTCTATCAAGGCCCAAAACACCGCATCGTTTTCTTGTGGCTTGTACTCCCTGTTTGAGTATCACACAAAACTTTGCACACCCTTTTTGACCTGAAGGGTGCAAAATATCGTGTCCCATGTCGAGCACCTTTTAAAAGTATTTGGACAGGGAAGGGTGTTTCAGGGCTAAGGTTAATTTGCGTCCTTCACACATCTATAGTTGTGGGTGTGCAGTATTAACACACCAATGTAATAATGCATTAAACATGCGCAATAGTCAGCAAATCAATAAAGTAAACTGAAAGGGGAAAGAAAGTGAGTCAATTGTCATGCTTCCACTTACACACGTGTCTCAACTCCTTGCTTTTATGTCAGTGAAGGAAAATAATCAGGCCGAGTCTGTGGACTGTTTCAAAATTGAACTTTTACCTGTTATTTCAAAACTGGGCGTATGTGATTCGCAGCATATTCAATTCAGCATGCACCTCACAAAACCATTTTAATAGTGATATGGAGCTTGAAAATAAAATTGGTGTAAGTTTTGTGTTTAATAAGTCATGACCTTAACATCTAAACATCTTTTCTACACCCGTTAAGCACCCTACAAAAATGGGAAAATTTTTAGTGTGTTGCCACCCTTTTCTCAACCACGAGAGGATGTCAAGGGTGTCGGCACTAAAAGAAAACAAGGTCGATCTCCTTGCAGCACCTTAATCACACCCATTTTGCACCTTTTCGGGGGGTTGGGCGGTAAAAAAAGCTTATGCGCCCTGCGCCGACGCTAGCTCGCGCGAGAACAAGTCTACATATGTATCCTTTCCCTCTCCCATTCTTACCATCCCTGCAGTTGACGCCTACTTGATCTTCCAACAATAAATACAATTTTAAATTCAGCAGGGAATAAAACAGGTGACTGCCAATGCCGAGATTTCCTAGGGGATTCAGCATTCACCTTTTTAATCAGCATTTGATCACTGCACAGGCTAAAACGCTTGCAGTCTTTTCGCCAGGCCGTGCTTTTCTTGCCGAGTGCTCAGCTGGATCCACACTGGCAAAACGCTTTCTCACTCTCGGCTGCTGAAAGCATCGGGTTTGCCGTTCACACTTTTGAGAGAATTCAAATTCGTTGCTTAGCGTGCCGAACATAACCCTCGTTGATGCGGAGTTCGACACTGAAGGGCCGTGGATCGACTAGACTAATTTATTCAGTCGTTTCAAAAGTTAGCCCTCATGGGGACTAGAGCCGCCCTGGTTGGGAATCGAAGCCGCAGCCTCGCGTGTGGTATCATTAGCCTCTGCGCCTTCGACCGGGGCGGGCCTTCGATGTTTTGGCGGTGATATATTGCTCTCTAGGCGGGGTTACCTTCCCCACCGCGCGCACGGCGATCTACTACATGAGCAAGCAGCCTCACGCTATCTACGCTGCACGATTCGACCACGGCAGCAGCGGCTTAGTGGCCGGAGCAGAGGTCGTCTTGTCGCCGGTCGCGGGCTTGGTGACAGCTGCGGTGACGTTGTACTTTCGGTGCACGTCTCGCTGGAAGCCCGCCAGCTTCTTGTAGTTGAGCGCGTTCTGCCGCTCGCGCCAGTGGCCCCTGGCCCTGTGGTTCTGCATGCCACGGTGCAGGGCGAACGCTTCGTCGAGAACCCAGAACTCGAAGCCGGCCGCGTGCGTCTCGTACACCTGCGGCAGCCAGCAAGAAAGAATAAAAAATAGAAGCCGATTAAGCAGAGTTCATTCTAATCGTTATGTTTCGCATGTGTATACCGCTTTGGGGGATGTTCTCCCGTACCGCATCCTCAGTAGCTCATCTTTTGGTTCCAAGTTCCTCCCTCAACCTTAAATCCCTAACAAAATGTAGTAGCGAAAACTCTGAGCCAGTCGTTGATCACTGAATCATAGGTGACGCTTATGATTGCAAACGATCGGCGGAATAACACGACTTCGCGCGCGTGTCACATACCCGACGACTAACCAAACGAAAGAAATCCAGAAGCTCGCACATGAGATTTTGGCGCAGGTTAAAAACCCCAGGTGGTGAAAATTAATCCCGAGCCCTCCACCATGGCGCGCCTCATAGCCCAAGTGTAGCCTCGGCACGTGCCCGTTATCACCCCGCAATTTGAATCAGAATCTCACTGCCGTACCAATCTCGCTGTCTCTGCCATGCTATACACCAAGTCCCAGTAAAGTCGGCTTTATTACTACACACAAATGCCTTGGTGCCAAAGCATTTTTTGGGGGGGCACCTTTTGCAGTCTGATATCGAAGTATGAAATCCCCAGAGCCTTTTATTAAATACCGAAGAGCTATGCACCGAGCCCCTACTTTACAGAAATGCATTGTTAATGTCGGGTATCAAAAGCATGACGTCACTTTTTTATGAAATACCTCCGCAAGACTTCCTGTGGAGAGTTTCAAGAGCGCCCCTTTGATGTCAGCTTTACTACTGCACGCGTAAACATTTCTGGGAAGGAATCTTTCTCTGGACAATCTAAGCTGTCTGTTTTAGAAGTACGAAGGCCACACGGACTTTTGTTAAATACCTACCGCAATCTCTCTTATGTATACCCTACACCGGTGCGGCGAGATACGCTGACAACAAAATGATGGTTGCAGTAGCAACATCCAATAGCCATTTATTTGCTCACGCGTCGATTCAAACGACCTTCCCACGCAACGCTGGCTATTGCATTAGCCGTCATTCAATCCTCCAACAAAGTCCTAATCACGGATTCTCAAGCAGCCTGCTACAGTTTTCTGTCGCGATATTCCGTTCCAAGATAGGTACAAGCCCGGCACTTCCGGTGCGATGCAAAACAATAATTAGATGTGTTGATATGCCAACCCCACCCCTAAACCAACCTAAATGACACCACTCCACTTTTATATACGAAAAACGCGTAGAATTGGGCTACGGGAACTTTTACAATAAATAAAATCACAGGTTTTTGCTAAAAATATTGGCATTGCTGGGGACCGAACGCGGGGAGTTCTTTCCCACCCAAGATTCTACCCCTGGGCTACTAAAGCAGAACATTGGCGTTCTTTTAGCAGTTGCGCAAGACAATAGCTGCTCGCGCAAACGGCCGCCGATTCCCGGCCGCGGAGGCCGTTTTTCTGATGGAGGCGAAAAGCAAGAACACCCGTGTGTACGAAATTTCGGCACATGTTAAAGATCCCCAGGTGGTCAAAATTAATCCGGAGCCCTCCACTACGGCGCGCCTCATCACCTGCGTTGCGTCGGCGCGTTAAACCGTACCATCAATCAATCAAATCAATCAGCGCAAGACAATAGGAGTGCTCCAAACGAAGCAGTAGATGGCGCTGGGTGCACACCGGCAATGCGGACTTGTACCCACAATGAAACGTAATCTCACTTTGCTGTCAGGTGCGGTGGCACCAACATTCCGGGTACTTGAAAACACGACCATCTCTGTAAACAACATCTTTTACACCTGCCCGTGCCCCTGTAACGGGCAGCAACTTCTCTCACCAACAGGCTCGCGAACTGGCCCACTGAGCCCCTGGACCCCTGCAGCTCCCGTACCACTTCTCTCTTATCGCGACAAGCCAGTTTTACTGAACCACTAGACCAAAATTTCCGAGCCGTCACCACACCCACAGCAGAAATCAGGAAACCACGCTCTGGCAATTACAAACAGGCACGTACGTACACCTGGGGTCAAAAGTTTACAGGACACGATTTCAACTTTCAGCGTTAATTTCTCTGCTCTCTAGGAGCTCAGTACACAATTTGTATTTGTAAGCGAAGCACCACGCTTCGTGGTATCATCACTATGCCAGGAGCTTATCGCCCCGAGTGCAGAGAAATTAATGTTGAAAGTCGAAATCGTGTCGTGTAAACTTTCGACCCCGGGTGTACGCCATTCCGAATTTTTCCCCACACAGTACACTGTTCACTGCAAATATTGCCAACAATTAAGTAACCTACAAATTATACTCCTGGTAGTCATACACAACCCAGCTGTACCACCCCTCTCACCCGTTCCTCTCCTAAGCTGAAGGAGACGCTTTTGACCAGCTGTCGACTGAAGGGCCATACTCTACTGGTGACTCGGGCCTAGACGGCTAGGACACATGGAATACTGGACTAAGGCTCCACTCCCACTTTTAAACTCGTTAAAATGTTTTCTGTCTCTCCCCTTCCCTCCCACACGAACTTGTATCCCTATAAAGCGCTTTGCAGCGAACCTTTGAAGTAAGCTTCACTACTGTACACAAGTGCATTACTGGAAAGACATTTTTTAGGAGCAACCTGCAAACCCTGTTTTTAAAGCATCCCGGTCAGTTATTAAAGATCGGAGCGCTATACGCCGAACTCCTTTGAACTAGGATTCACTACAGTACACAAATGTATTGTTTAATATACAATGTTATGGGCAATATAAGTGGCCTCATATTAAGTTATGAAGGCCCTAGAGCCTTTTTATTTAAATATTTCCTTAAACTTTTATGTATCCTTATGATCTTATGTATCCATCACCAGGAAGATATCTTTCGCGAGACAATATAAGTGGTCTGTGGAAATATGAAGGCCCTATACTATAGCTTCATAAAAGTTTATTCATATCCCTTTCTGCGCGTCGAAGCCGGGACACATCCAGCCTTACAGACGACAGACGGGTTTTCTCGTTGAGTCCACGTAGATATGCTTAAGAGAGAGCGACCAGAAAGGGTAGTCGAGGTCATATGGACACCCACTCACTCCTCATTAATCGGCAACACAATTGCCGACTACTACGCCTGAGAGATGGCACGCCGGGCACAAGAGGAGGCGAGTGGAGGAGAAGACGACGACCCGACTCCCGTCACTAGCTTCAAAGAGATAACAGAAATGTACAGGGAGGACAGGCGCGCACTGCCGGCACCCCATCGTACACTTACACGGAAAGAGAAGACAGTATTAAGAAGAATTCAAGCGGGGTCGCCGGCCCACCCAACATTGCTACACACCATGTCCCACAACAATATGAAGACACATGCCCCTTCTGTCGCAAAGAAAAAGGCACCTTGCGACACGTGATTGCAGAGTGTACGTCACTCAAAGCCCCCATCCCACAAATCCCATCCCCAACCAACACCCCCTACCTCCTTCCCCCATAGAGCGATGGGAGATTCTACGGTCCAGCCCCGCCGCAACGACCCACGCGGCCCTAGTGGCCCGGGGCCTGGAGGTGCTGGCCGTTTATGGGCCCTGTGAATAAGGGACCACCCCGTCGGAGGCCGCCTCAACGGTGACTTCAATGGCTCAAATGAAGTCGTATCTATCTATCTAAGTATGTAAAACACGGCTTGGTGTTCGCTTCATTACAAAGAAAGGATGCTAGGAGACCAATATTGTCTTTGATGAGAGCAAGCTTTACTGCGATTAGCATTCTTAGTGAACTTGGCCAATTTTGTACTATACCTTTATAGTTCCTTGCCCAGCCTCCTGAACAAGGCCTAGTAATTCAACAGCCGAAAAAAAAAAGTTGAGCAGAGTTACTCGAGGAAATAGAGCCCAGGTCCTGCGTGTTCGAAACGGGAGCACGACCGATCGATCCACTCACAGCAGATGACTGGCAGACGCTCAGAGCAATGGAAAGTCTCGATTGTGTTGAACTTTATCGTGTGGGAAGTAGAACCGCTGTACCATTGAACACGCAGAGGCAGGGGTGGACCAGTCGCATCATGAATATATCTTCATTGACGTGATTCACACCGTTGGCCTGCAGCCCCACCCCCTTCTCAGTATCTGTGACCCCGTCTAGCTTCTCACGGCGCGTCATGGAGCCCCTTCCTGTGAAGCCTTAGTAAGAGCGGTCAGTACAAGGTCACCAGGAGCGTGAAGGAAGCGGAGGGCTTGTGAAAAGGAGTGGATGAATGGGGAGATATGGGGAAGAAGAGTGAAGGGAATTCATTTCGGCAACACAAATCTTCAACTCAACACGAATTGTGCTGCTAGCGAAGACCCCACCCCACCTTATCTCTCGGCATAGTCGCCCCACGATCTCCGTGCACTCCACATTTTTTTTTTGCTAATAAAGAAGTTTATTCTCTCTCTCCGTGCATCAAGATGTCACCCTGTGCTGAGTGCGCATGCGCAACAGCTTTTACGTGGTAGCAGTTCTTCGTTAGACTTTGCCCGTGGAACTGTAAGCAAGGCGGAATTCTTGTCGTCTGCCAGTACATGGGCTTCTACGGGAGAAGTATACTTGGTTAGATAAAACGACTCCAACTTGTTATTCATCGAAGCTGTCCCGATGCAAAGAACATGAAGCTGCCGCTACTAGGCCATTACAACAGCACGACAAAACCACTGTGAAACGGACAGCCTTCTAGTGTGTCTCCTGTGATACAACTGCAATCATTCCAAGTTTCGTGAAGGTAATTTGTTCAGAAGTATTCTAGAAAACTACGAACAATCGTGTTTTGTTTCTTGCACTCGTTTGGCTTCGCTGCCTAACTACGCTCACAGCTTGTTTTGGGGGCATCGGACACTACTACAGCCTAGCAGAGCCTCGTCTGAGCTAGGGAAAGTAAAAACGACGCTGACGATACCGGCGTAAGTTCTCTCTGTGGCGAAGCCGGTAACTTACCGATTATGCTACACCGGCTGGTTCTCTATGAGCAAAGCGTTTGAATTAGGGGTGTGCGAATATTCGAAAATTTCGAATATTACTCGAATAATAAATCAGTTATATTCGTATTCGCTTCGAAAAGAATGTATTCGAATTATTTCGAATATTCTAAAGGGTTCGAATATTCGGCTATTATCGAATATTTGGATTGTTAAGGGGAGGACGCGGCTTTCACCTTCGAAAAAAAAAATGACCAAAACATCGTTTTTTTGAAAGCCACATATTCGGCTTCTATGTTTTCTATCCTGGGCGTTTGCAAAGTGTTTCCGCCGAAAACCGTCGCAGAGTGGGATAAAAAATACTTGTGAAGCTGTGGTGAGAAAATGTCAGCTTACAAGGGCGAAAAAAAAAACGGCAATTTTCGGAGCGCTCTATCTCCGCAACGGTGCCACCGGGCGCGGCCATTTTGGTACCATTGGATCGGCCGAGCGATCTTCTTTCCGGTCCTGGCCGTCTATTTTATCTTCGTTTATTCACGAACACACGAACGGCAGAAAAAGAACCACGCACAAACGGTTTCTCAAAAGTTATTTTTTGCCACCTACGTCTCTTGTTCCAGTGATTTCTTCGTGACCGCGAGTCTATTTTTGATTCCGTTCTTTGCGTTACGTTCCTTGATAAACAGCTGAGGTTGTAACACTCTTGGTTTTTGTGGTTTACTTTTTGTGAATTTTTATACAAATTGTTGTTCTTGGTCTATATGCCTGTTGTACATTCACATCTGAAGAACTGAAAACTAAAAAAAAAGAGAGCTATAACAAAAAAATCTCAGGCTGTCACGACCACACCCATTCATTTGGGGATGCAAAGCACTTTGAACAAGTTTTATATTATGTTTTGTAGGCCACTCAAGCTCAGTGCAAGGTGAACAGAAAGAAAATTTCATAAATAGCAAAGTTCTTAAAATATTACTTTGAAATAAATTTTTATGGTGTTATCACAGAAGCATTTCCAGTTGCATTGCTAATTTTTATCAAAATTCTCAGAACATCAAGAAGTTGATTTCGAAAGCCACGTCCCCCTTAATTATTCGATATTCGATTCCATATTCGAAGCTAGATATTCGTATTCGATTTGTATTCTAAAAATTCGATATTCGCACATCCCTAGTTTGAATTGATGCCCGCGCAGCGCGCGTTGCTGCGGACGTTGTCGCCTCGCCCCTCGCGCGACTATGTGAGAAATAAATAAGAAAGCTCAACTAGGATCGTCGTCCAAAATGTCTAAAGTTCATCACGCCAGACCCATGGCTACAGTCACACGACACAAACTGAAATTAATTGATGTTGACCCCTCAGGGCATAACCTGATATCTGTAAAGACACCTTAGACGAACGTATACATCAAAACACTCAAATGACACCGCAACTGCAAAGCGTTTAATTCAAAACCGGTCAAACAACGGCTTATAGCAATGCTCGGCTTGGTGCGAGAAAATGGCTAATTCGTTCTGAGAAAATGAGCGGTCGCACGATACTTGGTGGTGCACGTTGCCAACACCTTCTGTTATTTCTTAAATCTTCTATAAAGTATCTCTCCTTTCTTCGGGAACTGAAGGCACGTGCGCAGAGGGCGAATACTTTCTGTGGTCGATTTCGAACTGTACTTGTGCGGAAATTCAACACGAGAACCGATTTAACCACCAACACTTGCTCAACTTGTCATTTTGCATGGGAGGACACTTTTTTAACCTCTGTGGGGACTCTTTCGCGAGATCTTGAACCCCAATATTTACCAGGTGTGCTAGCCCTACTCTAGCGCGTTAGGCTTTGTTCGAGCATGCCCAATGCCGACCTCAGCCGTCAGCGCCGGGGAGCTTGCCGAGGGCTCTGCAAGCTTCAACACAGGTGAAACCGAAATAAATATGACTCAAAAATTTTTTTGGGAGAACATGCGGAACTTATATCGGAGAAAAGCTCGAATTAAAAGTAGATTGACGTCGCCAAAGAAGGCCCAGCGCCGTCGCATAGTCACTCCCATGCCCATTTAGTTTCCCAGGAAGGTTATTAGGGAGTGTTACACCGCAATATTGCCTGTAAGTTGAAAATCTAGAATTACATAGATTTATCTCGCCCTACTCAACTCCGTAAATTTCACTTGGTGCCAGGCCGAACGAAAAGTTCATTTTGAGGCCACACGGAGCACGAAGCCATTGCCACGTCCGAGATCGCAGCAAAGGCTCTCGGCCAAGTCAGCCAATTTAAGCTTGACAAAGAGAGACAGCCCGTACACTTGTACGCCCTCGCCCCTAATGACGCAGTCGAAGGGCTCATGAGGGATTACCGGTGCCCTTCTTAGAAGCCTAACTGCTAGGAAACATGGACCAATCCGAGCACTAAATTTATGCATGCAGGAAATTAAGCCACCCCACCTCGTAGTTATCTCCTTGGCTGGAACCAAGGTGGTATATTACGTCACTTTTTTTGGAGCCGAATGCCCATATGCTGCTCTCCACGAGAAGGCTGTTCCGGTTTGCGACCTTTGTCATGAAGGCGCACACATGGTGATGGTATGTGCCCAGCCAATCCGTGCATGCGGCGCAGCCTATGAGATCCTCAAACCAATGGCGACTCCTGTCGACACCAGAGCACCTTCTGTGGGTGGTCCCACTTTACGGCTGCCAAGGGCTGCCCGAAACGCTTCAAGGTGCCATTCTTGCTGAAGCAACGAGAGTTACAAAAGCGCCGGGCGGTGGAGCGATCCTGGGGGGCGGACCTGGACTCACAGCACGGACGACCATGAAGCAGTACCCACTCCCGGAGAGGGCAGCGCAGTTCGGATTCCAAGTCCCGGAACAGGTCAACAAGGAGGGCATTGCATCTTTTGCTTCTCATTGCAATCTCACACCCTACATTCTCCCCCCGGCAAATCAAAATCCAACTCCCTGCCACAAATTTATGCAACTAAAAATCGCAA
Organism: Haemaphysalis longicornis; assembly: GCF_048455015.1. Classification (NCBI taxonomy): domain Eukaryota; kingdom Metazoa; phylum Arthropoda; class Arachnida; order Ixodida; family Ixodidae; genus Haemaphysalis; species Haemaphysalis longicornis. The sequence continues at coordinate 45,346,957 of NW_027526335.1, read as the reverse complement.
ATTGCAACGCAGAGATTTACGATGGCCGAACTTCAGAAGAGATTGGAAGCTCTTGAAAGCCTGCAAACTGGGAGTGGTTTTCAGACACTCTCCCACACTCATCTTGGGGACTTCGACGCGGCGCACCAATTCATGCGGGTAGCGGATAACCACACAAAGGGCAAGGACATCGTCAGCGCCATCGAACAGCACCACCTGGAGCTCGGCCACCACGTTATCAACATCCTCATCAAAAAAGGAATTTTATAACGTCCGCACAGGACCCACCCGCATCATCGCTTGGGACAAGTTCCTTAAAGGGAGATTAACCAAGTCCTTCCCTCCTCTCTGACCTAGGAAGAAAAAAACGCAGAACATTCTTGATGACGTCAAAGTTCACACCAAACCAATTACCACGAAGTGTAAAACACGTCGTGTCGACCAAAAGTTGTTACACCTACGTAAAGCAGCAAACTATACGCCGCGCAACGTGTAAACAGAGCTGGTTAAAGCTGTGTGGTGCTCTACAGAACATCACACAGCTTTTGTGATCACACAGCATCACACATAACACATCTTTTGCATCGAACAGTTTTTCGATGCAAAAGACGTGGTGTTTTTCAAGACACCTATTGGCCCCATAAGCAGCAATAAACAGACCAACAAAAACATAATGCGTAGTCTACGCTCGTACCATTCTACCGAAGATGGTCTTTTAAAAATCTCGAAAATAAACATGACAGCGCGAGGGTGCCCCCCCCCCTTTCCTTCTTTCCACCAGAGTACACCCACTTTGGTCAGTGATATCTAGAACTGTGATGTGCGAGCATTGATAGCCGCCAGTAAAGAAAAAAAAACGTGCTCCAGGTCCTAAGTAATAAAGAAGATCCTCACTAACAGGGACGAAAGAGCATTGTAAGTTCTGACCGATTCCTTTGATGGCTTTTGGCAGCCAAGAACACTGCCGACATCGTGTCAGACAGCCGAAGTAGATTTTACCCCGAGGCCTGGCGAAGCGTCACATATTCTGCAGTGCCTCTGAAGATGTAAATAAATAAATAAATAAATAAATAAATAAATAAATAAATAAATAAATAAATAAATAAATATTGAGAACCGACAACCGACCTCTCGCACTTCGTGTATTAGAAATGTTGTGGAGCTGATACTGCTCACCAGATTACGACGCTTCCCACTCCAGATGGAGGGATCACGTGACACATGAAGCGATCCTCTGAAATCTTAGCAAAGCTATAATGTTGAGAGAGGACTTACAACTATGCTGTATTTTGAATCACAGCGCAAGCGCTCAATACAAGGACGAAAGGCAGAAGGGGTGACAAAGTACTATGTTAGTCCTATTTATTGTGCCTGCCTTAATCTTGCGCTGTGTTTCAACATGAATCACCAACTCGTTCAAATTTTCACGCGGCGTAACTACATCGTAGGACTCATTTTCAACCGTCAATACAGGGACGTAAGCTCTAATCCTATCAAACTTGGGGACAGTGGGCCTCCCCAAGGGTCGGAACTCTCCCCCTAATTATAAACACCGCGCTCCTGGGTATTCCGGAAAGACTAGAGAGAGTGTCCAATCAGCGCCATGCTTTCTAGGGCGGTGTAGTCACCTTAGGGACGGACACGGACCCCTCGGTGGCCTCTAGGGCACAACAGCTCGCCGCTGCAACAGGAAACCAAAACTCCAAAGAAGGCAGTATGTCCTGCGTGCCGCAAAAGTTGCAGTTCCTTGTCTTCAGGAGACGTAACAAGCGATACACTGACGACATTTCCGGCGCCGCACTTATTCAAATACTCACTATAGATACCGACACATGCGCTGTTGAGAACCGTTTGAATAACAGACACATCTGCTGTTTCGTGACCAAGAGCTGAATGACGCACGTAGTATAGTCAGGACTTACCTGGGTGTTCCGCGTGAACCCGTATCCGACGAACCTCTCGTCATAGCGGGGCACCTCCTTGCCGGCCACATAAAAGGGCTCGTAGAAGAACTCGTAGTGCTGCACCTTGTAGGCTGCGCGCAGGCCGTCCTCGGAGTGCTTTAGGGCTTCCCAGGCGGCGTGGTTTGTCGCGTACTGGTTGAAGATGAACGACTTGAAGTGGAAGGGTCGCGCCTCCTTGCGGCGCACGAGGCCGAGCAGCTCGCGCTTGGTCCGCGGCACGGGCACCATCTCGCGCGCCTCGTACGTGGGCACCACAAACACGCACTTGACACAGGGCCGCTTGTTCGACGAGCCGAAGAAGTCGGACAGCTCGTCCCACAGGCCCGGCTTGGGCATCACGTCGATGTCGACGAGGAAGAAGCGCCTCTGCAGCGAGCAGCCGTCCCGGGCCACGTTGCGCAGGTGGTTCTGCGGGTACAGCATCTGCCGGGCGCTGCCGCGGACCACGCGCGCCCGGCCCGAGCTGTGCAGCGTCCGCAGCAGAGACGCGTGGCCCGCGCACGAGAAGGCTCCCCCCGCGACGTCGGCGCGCGACCAGGACACGAGCCGCGTCAGGTTCACGCCGGCAGGGTAGACGAGGTCGACGCGCATGTTGGCCCTGACGGGCTCGGAGCAGGAGCGCACGAGCGCCAGGTACGCCCGGAGCGCCTGGAACTGCGCCCCGTTCGCCACGAAGACGGCCAGGGAAAGCGGGCCGTTCCAGAGTTGGGCGAGCTCTACGAGGTGGTGCAGCCGGTCCAGCGATCCCTGCGTCGCGAGGCATACTTCGCCCGCGTCCTGGGAGCTCAGATCTGCCTCTGGCGTGAGGAAGGAACGGGCGATTTTGTACTTTCCGCTGGTGTCGAGCGCGTTGGACGCTTCGTCGAACTTGAACGGGGCCCGCCGGGCGAGGAGGTCGAGTATGTGAACGGTGTTGGCGCCGGCCGGCTGCACTTCGTCTGCGTCAGCGCGCGGCGGAGGCGGCGAGGTTGTGGCGTTGTGGTGCGGGCTTTGCGTCGGCGAGAGGTCGAACCGGTTGACCGCGAGCAGGCAGAACACCTCGCCCAAGACGAGAACAACAGCGAGTGCTATGAGACGCCGGCCCAGGCTTCTGTTGCCCGCAAGACATCCTCTTCGCATCACCGGCTATGGAGACACCTGCAAACGCGGCACGGTACACGATCATGGTGTGCTCATCGAGCTGCGCCGCAAAATGGGCCACATATCTAAAACGATGAAACTTGAAAGATGGTGGGCAGACAAGAGACAAAACTCTGGGCAGGTTTGTGGCCTAAGTCCACTGCCAACGTTTCGACCAGAGAAGACTTGTCATCGTCTTATTACCGAAACGAAGGCGCGGGGCTGATGCCGATACCTTGTTTAAAATTCTCTCTCTCTCCCTCCATCCCTCTCTATCGCTCTCTAAGTATATATATATATATATATATATATATATATATATATATATATATATATATATATATATATATATATATATATATATATATATATATATATATATATATATATATATATAGGGAGTAGTAGCACTTTGAAGATGGTGGAGAACACAAGAGAAGAAAAACTTCGGACAAGGTAAAAGCACGATTGTGGCCTACGTTTCAGCAAAGAGAACTTGCTTTCCTCAGGCCTCTTTGCTGAAACGTAGGCCACAATCGTGCTTTTACCTTGTTCGAAGTTTTTCTTCTCTTATATATATATATATATATATATATATTTTTTTTTTTTTTTCAGGCGAACACTACCTGTCTTTGTAACGGCATTTTGGATGTACATGTAAATGTGCGAGTACCCTTGTCCACGCCTCAAAGCAAATTACGGGACGTAGCTACCGGCCCTTCGTTCGACAAAACGTCCATATAGCCGCGTTCGATAAAATAGCCGCGTTCGACAAAACGTCCATTAAGCCAAACAAATAGCTGCATGCCCGCCCCCTCCGTTTTGCCGGTCAATTATTGACGGGGCGGAATCCAAAAGCGCGGAGCTCAACGGAAAACTCGCCGGCGCGCGCGCTCCCTCGGCTCTGCAGCTGCACGTATCGGCAATTCTCGCGCGACCCGTATTCCAAGAACGCCACCCCCGTGCTGCCCGCCACGGAGCTGCCCTGAGAAGCAGCGGTTTCATCAAACAGCCGTTCTTTTTGCGGAGTCACGGGCCGGCGCTCACTCTAGAATGAGCAACGACGACGGTGCGAGCCCTTCTCCTCCCCCGCCCATGCTGCCGTTAACTCCGGGCCAACGCCCAAGAGTAACGCCCAGCGTCCGCGGTGCTAGCCCTCCCCGGTGGTCCCTCTCTTCCTTCCTTTTTTTCGTGTATGAACCGGCATTGATCCGCCGTACATAAAGCGACCGGACGCACGCCGAGGAAGTCCCTTTCAGCCCTTTCGACTCTATCGCAGGAAGAAAAAGCATTCGTGAATGCGACCCCAACGTTGGCGCAGACCTTTTCTCATTTTCTCTCTCTCTCTCGCTCCGGCACAGAACCGGAGATTTGTAGTACCGTGCGGTTCGGACTTTAAAAGCAATGTTCGAATCACCCCTACGTCGAGAGTATTTGCAAGAGCTCTCTACTGTACATAAAACGGCGTTTCTGCTAGCTCACTGCGCAAGTTCTCATGTCGCGGCCTCGATTTGCAACTTCAGATTGGAGTTGCAACATCAAATTCAGTTGTAATAATATCATCTCAGAACGAATCTCAAATTTGAAAGGGAGGACAACACACATACCAAGCCACGAGGGCGAGTAAGTCTATTTGCGCGAGGTAAAAAAGTACCTAGAAGCAGATGAATGTGGCAAATACGGAAAGCTATAAAAATATTTGGCGACTCGCTCTGCGAAAGCGGATGTCCAGCAAAACTGTTGTAAGCCACCACAAATGCTGACGAGGGAGGGTACGAAATGTTTTGCGTCGTCCCGGCGGGCTTGTCGCTTGCGCTCGTCTTCTCTGGCGGCAAACGCTGGGTCCTGCCTAGCCGGGCGCATGCGCTAGGCGTCTTGGGGCAAGAACTGCTCTTTTAGATGCCACGCATCTCATTCACCCGCCTTGTCCCTCCATCCGGCGTCGGCGTCGTTGTTGTCGGCGTCCGCCCCTCCCCCATTCTCCTCGCCGCGCCAGCTTCGCTCTCCGCCGCTCGCCCCCTCTCCTCTCTGATAGCGAACACTCTCTCGCGAGGGGCATTGGATTGGATTAGATTGGATTGGCTTGGATTGGCTTGGCTTGGATTAGATTGGATTGGATTGGCTTGGCTTGGCTTGGCCTGGATTGGATTAAAGTGGATTGTGTTGGATTGTGTTGCGTCATAGCCGCGGCAGACGCACTGGCGCCGGCGCGTCCCCTCGCCGTTATGCGCGGCCTCGAGGACATACCGTGGCGCCACCTACGAATGACGTCACTTGTAGGACGCCGAATAGTGTTGTCGTCTGCTACAACACATTTCCCGTGCGTATGCGGAAGCGTGTTTTTTTGTTGGGGCCACCGTCTCGCCCCCTCCTTGTGGATTTCATGCAAATTACCAAAAAAGTTGTCTGTAAACCAAATAATTCGGGCAAGCAATCAGCGACTCGCTTGTTCCCGGCGACACCGCCACGTTTAGGTAGTTGCTACCATCGCGACCCACAGCTCTTACATACGCATCCAGCTAACGCCAAGCACGATGCAACTGATGCCGAGAAAAGTGCGCTGTAAATTCATTATAAAATATTTGTGACGGGACATGTGTGTGCAAGCAAACACCTTGTAACAGCGACGGAAACGCGTCGCTCACTTATGATCTCAGCGCGCGAACTGCTCGTATTGCCTGGTAAATGAATGACGCGAGAACGGTGATCAGATGGCTTCGCCGCACATGCTTAAAAGTATTATTATGGTCTGCAGTTTGGCTTAATCAGTGCCTATTTCTCTTAAGATGTTTTTATGTTCATGCCCGGATTTGATTAACGATCACTGCCGTAGTCTGTACTCTGCACGGCTGATGTTTACTTTTCACGACTTGTCCGCAATGTATGAACGGTATGAACGCGAGTTTTTAACGCTTTCGAGCGAGTTCGGACAAGGCTATATTTAGTTTTCATTAGGTGCTCGGCGTGGTAATTTATAATTGCAGCGTGTTTCGTATGTTTACAGTAAGCCGGCATTTCTCAAGCATCAATTTCGAAACTCAGGACTGCTCGCACAAGGCGAGGCTGCGTACGAGGCGAAACGCGTCGTTAATGATTTCGGGTAATGGGGGTATTTAGAATAGGAGAACCGAGTGTTGGGGGCCCCGAAGAGTTAAGTTTGGGGAACCCAAACGCCACACGCGCGTGCGCCACGGGAGGGCCTTCTCCAACAGCTCGCAGCCGGCTTCGGATGCATGTAATCGGATGTTGGGAACATTAGGCTTGGCGTCGCAGCAGATATTTCATCGCCGTTAGAGTTGCGAGTGACTGCCCTTAACTGAATGTTTCACCGTGCTGGGAACTCTGTAAGCGCGGTGATTTCCGTTGAAGCGATCGACGATCAAGATACCTACATTGCCTAGGCCGATACTTGCTCGCAAGCATAGCCATCCTTCGGCCACTCGCCGCACCGTTAACGGGCCGGAGCTGCCGGGACCGACCTCCGTGGCCGGTCGGCGTAAATCGCGGCAGATATTTGAGCATCGATCCCTTTGAAAACCACCGCTGATGACACTACCTATCAGAATTTTTCATCACACTAACATCCACTTTCACCAATCTGGAACTTCTTTTCCACGACTTGTGTGATTTTAAAAAGCGGCGACAAGTTGTTGCTGCCGCGACCTGCGTCGGTTCGAGCCGCACCGTCGGCTGTGCGGGCAGGCACGGCGGGTGCGTGTGCTTCTGCGAGCAGTTAACGCTCCACGATTTCCTGCTTTATACATTTCTTGCAAACAAGGGAAATCTAGAAACTTCACTCGGCGATCGTCGTGGTCCACATTGTTGATCGCGGAAACAAGCCGCTGCCTAGGCTTCGGTCGCAAGCGTAATACACCACCACGCTCATGGTGTTTTCGGATAATCTAGCACAGTTGATACGGTTATAAAGTCCCCATGAGGCCGAACTGCGCTTGACGCACTGAGAATTAACTTCAAACGAAGGAAATTAACACGAAAATACTTTTAGAACTCGCTTCCTAAGCGAAGTGTCACGCGCTGCAAGCTAACTGCGCAGCAAGGTAGGAATCGTGATCCTACAAGTGACGTCAAAACGATCGCAGCGCCGGCCTCTCCAGTGGTGGGCCTCGCGGCCAATAAAACGCGGTGCCTGCGCCGCTCCGCTCCATCGTTCCAGCGCCGTTCCTCCACTGTCCAACGCTGCAACGTGAACCCCCTATGCGTCGCATCTACCCAGGGGTTCCCGCGAGGGGAGGTGGTAGTTTTTTTTTTTTTAGTCACACTAGTCCTGCCTAACATTCAAACATAATCTGAAAGCATAATGTTTGCCAGGAACACATAGGGGGGAGGGGTATTCATTAATTTAGCGGCAGTAGTCGACCGATTTTTCTGTACCCGGAAGGGAACGAAAAATAGTCCGAATAAAAAAGAAGTCCGAAAAATCCGTGAGTCATTACTCCTATGGGACAACTGGCGGTTCGTCGGGAAAGTCCGAAATATCCAGCGAGTCCGAATTTTCGGAGTCCGAAGAAACGGCGGGCTACTGTATATGTAACATTTTGTTTTGAACGACAGATCACCCCTTTTTAACTCTTTCAGCTTCTGCTCGGCTAGAAATGGCGCATTATTTTGTTGCTTAAAAATAAACGGTTAAATCTCACTTTTCTCCATGTTGTATCCCTTCGAATTTTTCCGTGACGTTATTGAACTCGACACAAAGTGCACCGTCTCTCCTTTATGGAGCTGATAGATGGCCGAGCTAACTCCGAGCCAGCTTCGCCGAGCATCGCAGCCAGAGCCGACCGAGCCAACAGGGCTTGCATGGTGCCCCCATGAGCTTTTGCTTGCATGGGCTTTGCTTGCAGGGCTTGCATGGTGCTTGCATGAGCTTTTTTCACCTTTTCACTGCATCTACGTAATATTGCCAACCATCTCGCCTAACAGTGCACTTTGCCAGTGTATGCGTGTGTGTGCTGTGCGTGTATGTGGGCAAGTGTGCGCGCGCGCCTTTTATGATCCGTCGTAAAATCTATGAGGCTGGGGAGACTAGTTATCCTAGTTTGTAAAAGTTGCTTGAGTGGAACCACCAACGGCAAAAATACTGATCAAGGCTAGATGAACCTGTAGGGTCAAAGGTGTCGAGAAAAGACGTGTACAAGGCCCCTGCTTGCATAAGTAAACACATGAAACATATTCACCCGGGGGATTGGCCAAGAAGAATAACAGCTGCGTGCTAGCAATGCCGTCTTCCTTACATTCTTCCCGGCTAATTCAGAAGTCCCAGCAATGTATTTCATGCACTCGAGGACCTTCTCGGGGAAAGATCGCTTGCCTTTTTTTTTTTCTTCGCAGCGCACTCCTTCCATCACCATTGCTCTTATTTAGCACACCATGTGGAAATGAATGACTCACGACTGAAGTGCGTTCTCAAAGAGAGGAATTAAATGCTGAACCAGCCTGCTCACTCCCGATAGCGACTTTTCACGATGGCGCTATGCCACTACACAAGCCGTGCTTCGCAGATCCACGAGTGAGAACTCTGGCGTGTCCTTTCTGTGTGGCCATTTTTTGACCCTGTTTTTGTTGCTGTAGCGAAACGCACACAGGACTATGCGGGAACGAAGCAGGTAATCGCCTTAAGGAAGAGCGTGAACTCAGCCCAGCTTTTTTTTCCAACCCAGTTTTTTTTTTCTTGTTGTTTATGCTTGTAGCGTTTTCTTTTTCTTTTTTTGAAGCAAACTACCGCCTGCTAGTTCCAAATGCGCGTCGTCCGCGTCGCGGTTGCTCTTTCCTTTTTCTTAGCGTTCGACAGCTCGAGTATTTTCAAACCTTGGCAAGAGAGAAAAAATCTCATCACTGTAATCGTTTTGCTTTTAGACCAATAGTGTCACAGCAAGCCGGTTAGGAAGAACTACTGAAATGAAGTTAATGCAAAAAAAAAAGTGCGGTCGAAAAAATTTTTGGCGCCATTTAAAAGATTGGACATCGAACCGGCAAATGTCAGAGGCACATGTCCCTCGAGGCGCTAACCAAGAAAGAAAACGAAGAACGGGGCGACGAGAAGTCATTTTTTTTTTTTGTCATCACTCGGACCCCTCGTCACCAATACACAGACCTTCCCCTATCTCCTTCGGGGGGAAGGGGGGGGGGGGTATGTCTAACGGACGAAAGTCTGAACACCGAGATTCATAAAGCTCCGATCCGTCCGTGGGGAACTTCCACACCCGCCGAGCGAGCTCCACGGCTTGGTAAAGACAGATTCGATCAGACTGGCTGAAAATCGCTAACCATGTATGAGGAGAACATTGAAAGGAAAGCGAGCAATCATAAAATGAAAGAGGGAAACAGGTTGGTCATTTGTGCGACACATCGGAAACAGCCACATGTGTATCGTTATCCGACCTTCCTTCTTTTTTTTTCTTTTTTGCATCGAGCTTACGCACTGCAGACAAGCGGCCAGTAGAGCGTTCAGCGTGGCGAAAACATGGGCTAAACGCAGAGAGATATTAGGAAAAAAGTAAAGGGGGGGGGGGAGGGGGGGGGGGGTACCAAAACCCGAATAGAAGATGGCGGGACGGCCCGTGCAACACGCCGTGTCTAGCATGCACGCCGAGCCAGGCGGGCTTCACTGCGGGGCAGGTACGCCGTGATGCGAAGCCGATGTACCAGGAGTGCCCCCCACCCCCCCTTCCCCTTTACAAGGCGGTTCTAGCCGCTCCAGAAAGAAGCAGCTAGCGTGCGGGGCATCGATTAAATCGTGGACCATCGACCACTTCCGAAGTGCACACCGGTCACGAACAGTAAGAATCGCGCTGATCAATGCCGCGTCTCCCCATTTTCGCCGGCACTCCTTTCTATTGCCTGTTTGTCCCCTGGAACACTAACCCGGGTCCCAACCCCGATTTACATCGACGCATAGCGATGATAAACGACCCTGCCGCTAATGGACTGCCGATAGCCCCGTCGTGTTTTCAACGAGTTGCACGCTCGAGGGGAATGCTTCATTTCATCGGGCACTTTCTTCCCCACCGCTCGTTTCCACGCTAACGTTAAGGGCGGCATTACCGTCCGTTGCCTTTCATAACCTGCGCGACTTCATATCATCCTTACAGATTAGGGAGACCCGGGTTTTGATGATGACGATGCATCGGGACATACGCGTCCTTGAGATCTTCCGCGGTTACGGTTGAAAGTAGACAAACTTATCGCGTGCATACACGCCTCGAGTCCACACCAATGCCACATATGTCATCTCCGGAACGGGGCACAAAGAAATATATTGCGCGTATTGAGAGTACCACCACTGCGAGCCGGCAACGACTTTCTTGCCCGACAGGCTGCAACTGGCCTAAATCCTCCTCTCCCACCCCCCCCCCCCCCCCCCCCCGAGCGCACGGGATTGCAATCTTTGAGTGACCTTTAAAGTGCTGCAGCTCATCCTGGCCTGCTGCGCTACGCGCATGCGCGATGTGACCGGCGACGACAACCAAAGCGATCTCAGCGACGACAGCGATTGAGGCCCCTGCACTAAACTTGTAACAACTGCCCTCTGCAACCTGTAACCCGTGTGAATAGTGCGTTTATGCAAGCGAAATGTGCGTTCAAGTGAAACCTGCCATGCTTGTTACAACGAAGACAGGAAGTATTTTATGCATCTCGGGTTTCAATGCTCCAGATGCGTTGCCCGACTTGACCACCAACTAAGACATTTTATTTATTTATTTATTTATTTATTTATTTATTTATTTATTTATTTATTTATTTATTTATTTATTTATTTATTTATTTATTTATTTATTTATTTATTTATTTGCGGATACTGCGTGCTGTTTCGCTACACGAGGCATAGCAGAAGTGGGTAAACATCAGACAACAAAAAAACATTAAGCATCATCAAACACGAAACACACAATGCACATGAAACTTATTACAAAATGTGCTTAGGCCATCCTTTCACAAACAGTTCGCCTGGTTTTTTTCCCGCCTGTAGCTATTACTGAGACGTAGAGGCTGCTTTTTGTAAAGGTAATTCGTACAGTTTTTTGGTAATTAATACTCATTTGCCAAGTGCTGCTCCAACCCCGAAAGAACGAAAATACATTGTTCGGCTATAAGCAACGTTCGTATAAACAACGCAGGCATTCCGCGTACAATCGCAGTTTCACTGCTGTGTCCTACTGCAGCAATCAGCTACGCTGTGCACGACGAAATTTGCAGTCACAGCGGCCGGAAGTGCTGCCTCAGAGGTAGGTCTACAAGAAGTCGCGTTCATTTTATATATTAGACTAAGTTCGTATCGACGTACAATACAATGGCAGCTAATCGCGTCTGTTCCTATGCGCACGAATTCTCTCCCTCTTCAATCCGATGATAGCTGTATGCGGTCAGCAGTGAACTGTGCACATCGCTGGCCCCTTGAGGCGAGAGTGCCCAGTGGCTTAGAGTTTCATACTAATATATTTAAGTATGAAACTCTATGCCCAGTGGGATGGGCAGCAAATCACGATTTTGTCCATCAGCGGGAAAAATTTGTCAGCCTTAGTTTCACTTTGAAAAAGGACGAGCCGAGAAGCTGTGTTGCGTTTTCAAAGCGGAGCTTTATTTTCCTCCGTGATGGTACACCAATACGTCCTGCAGGAAAGCCAACTTTTTCACAATACTTCCCAAAAGCACTCAAAACAACCGACAACAAAATGAGAAAAAGTAAATCTTTTGTCGCTGAGAAACCGTTGCTTGTTCGGTGCTGGAGGAAATCGGCCTCGAAAAGCGCGTTGATATTGTTGGAGGGAGCGCGTGATACGTGCGGGCGATTAAGTGCGTACGGGAGAGGGACCTAAGCTGCTCACTTTGGGAGATGAGCTCCCTTTCGGCGTCTGGTTTCTGCGTCGCGAGGACCCGGCTCGCCGATAATGTCGAGTACTAATCAAGAGACTGCCGGCCTGTGTAGGATTTCTCGGTGTCCTTCGGGGACTCTGCCCTGGCTCAGTGTCGCAGCCTCGTTCTGGCCAAAGTGGACCTCAGAACGCCATACTTCTTACAGGGCGCGGACACGCATCTACGCTCTAGTGTAAGCTGTATTGGCAGCTATACAATTTGCCGCCGGTGGGAGTATTTTGGAAAGAAATTTTATATGCGATGCTTATCTTGGTTAACCACGGCAGGTTTCCTCTGTTGTTTCTGTTTTTGTTTTTTTTTTGTTTTGTTTTTTTGTGGGGGGGGGGGGGGGGGTAAAGGCGTTTTTTACATACGTTTCACCTATACATACTTCGTCTTCACGCGCTATTATGAAAGCCAGATCAATGACGCGAGTCATTTATCACAACACGAAAACTCCTACGCGCGTGTACATAAATATTTCGGCCGAACCCCCGAAAACCCCAAGCTGGTAACCCAAGTGTGCTACGCATAAGAGCGAATTCTTTTCATAAAAATATACTGAACTCGTTTCAAAATTGGGAAGGAACGAGGAACGAGCTTTCGTTCCTGTTTTAGAGGAACGTGTACAACACTGGTTCTGACCAACATTGCGCGTGTCTATCCGGGGTCGCACTGACAAAGAAACGCGCGCGCTCGCTCCAGAGCTGCTGTAAAATGATTTGTAGTTTTTAATTTACTGTAGGTATCTTGGGAAAAACCAACTGAAATTGGCCGCTGAGACTACTCTATAAGTACGGTATTGAAATGCGGCAAATACGGCAAACTTGGCAATAAAGCAAATGAAAGGGCTGCTAGTTTCATTTGCTTGTCAAAATTAGTTAACTCGCAGTGGAGGGGAAAACGTTACCGAACTTATTGATTGTGGGGTTTTACGCACCGACGCAACGAAGGCCATGAGGCGCGCCGTAGGGCTCCGGATTAATTTTTACCACCTGGGGATATTTAACGTGCGCCAAAATCCCGAACCCACGGGCGTTTTCGCTTTTCGCCTCCTTCAGAAAAGCGGCCGCCGCGACCAGGAATCGAACACGCGTCCTTGGGCTCAGCAGCACATCGCCATAGCCAGTGAGCCACCGCGGCGGGTACGATACGAAATCACCGTCTGCTTTCAATTCAAGGCCGTCTACGGAAGGGGTACCGTTACAGAAAACAGCTGCAACTCTTGTTTCACAGAAGCTATCCTGAAACAATTTATATGATAATTAGTCCAGAAATAATTCTAAGAAATTTATGTGTATTTGTCGTCATTTCATCAATATAGTGCACATACATAGCTCAGTATACTTATCCACCGATGCAGCTTCGCTGGTCTTCCATCTTCACAGTATAGTTAAAGGGTTCTAACTATATTTTTTTCATAATGTTTAATTCTCTTGCATTCCGTGATTATTTCCTCGTTTCTTAGGAGTTCTGTCTGCAACTAACTTCACGTCCGTCGGCTGGTCAGTACTATGTATAAAGCTAAAGTGCCTCCGTACGCTTCTATGAAGGGACTTTACACAGAGCAAGATGCTTCCTGCATGAATAGAGTTATCGGGAGTAGAAGAAGTATCCCTCACCATTCATTCGTAAGGGCGTTTTTGATTGATTGATTGATTGATTGATTGATTGATTGATTGATTGTAGGTTTTAACGCGCCGACGCAACGCAGGCGATGAGGCGCGCCGTAGTGGAGGGCTCCGGATTAATTTTGACCACCTGGGGATCTTTAACGTGCGCCGAAATCTCGTACACACGGGCGTTTTTGCTTTTCGCCTCCATCAGAAAAGCGGCCGCCGCGGCCGGGAATCGAACCCACGACCTCGTGCTCAGCAGCGCAACGCCTTAGCCACTGAGCCACCGCGGCGGGTGTAAGGGCGTTTTTGTTTTTTTTGTTTTTTCGATTGCCTGTGCCACCGCGAGGCCTCTCGTGGACGAAGTCATTCTGAGCAGCTTCGACCGTCGGGTTATCGCACACGGACTACCGCGCGCGCCTGTGTAGCACGTGCATGGGGGCCTGAGAGGACCCCCGATCGATGTACGGGCGATGTGTCGTCGCAGCTGAGTGCGCACATCTCGCTATGGGCAAGAATCTGGAAGGTTCGTGGTAGCTCCGGACAGCGAAGAGCGCTATTTTAAGAACAATGTTAAGGGGTTCGACTGTGCGCCCGGTCGAGAGCTTCAACGAGTCAAAAATTTTAGTAAACAGAAAGCTTTCTTAGTGGGACCGACGGTGCCGTGTCAAAAAACTAACGCATTTCCCAATTGACCGATTGGTCGACCGAAAAGCTCCGATAAGATCTCCGGACACACGGCGCGTGCGCGAAACCGGCCTTGCGTGTGTGGAAACGGTTGCTTGAAAATCGCGAAAGAGGAACGGGTCTAGATAAGACGATACACGCATCGATCATTAATAAGGGGTACAATTGTATGCCATTATCCCGTAATCCATATGTCGGTACACACTTAAATCATTCGCAGTTGCGTATCATTAGTGGGCGAAAAATAAATCGTCCGGCAGTTCATTCTTCGTTTGTGATTTGGGTCTTTGAAGATTTGACCATCGATTCGACGCACTTTTAGCGGCGGTTTTGACGCAATTTCGATGTGACAAAGCTTTCACGCTTCTCTCAGCTTTCTTTGGGAAGGGATGGTAAAGTTTTCGTGGTTATGGAGGAGGAGGAGCGCAGTAAGAAGAGAGTGCACACTTTGTAATCACACTTCCACCCAGAGGTTGCCGACAAGCGCGGCAGGAGGCAAAAAACTGAGTGATGATTTCGGATAAGGGTCAAAGGAAGAGAACAACTGGAACAATGAAGACAGGAGACGTCCATCACTTCCGAAGACCTTGACGGAGTGTTCGGCTGTTCCCGTGGCACCCTTTGGGTGCGCTTTAAATGATTAAATATATGTGGACTCGGTGAGGAAGCCCCCTCTTTCAATCTCTAACGCTTGGTGTGTCACACTTCGGCCGTATGCGAAAATGCTATTGATAAAGGGCGCGAAGGACTACGTGCTTCGATGTCACTCCTTACGTAGCCCCTGAATGTTGTATTCTTAGCAATGCATTTGTGTGCAGTAGTGACGCGTACTTTAAGGAGCTCGGTGTATCGGCTGGATTAGTGGGATTTATGCAGCCTTCATATTTCTGTACAAGTACTCTTATATTCCTGTTCCCCCATCTTTTCAACGTTTTCTGGGCTGCTTGTTGGTACTTTTGACATCCTTCATGCTCAGGACACGGCGCCGTCTCCGCGTCCCTCCTTTGTGTCCCTTTCCTGTGCTCTCTGTACGAAAAACGTCTTTCCAGCAAAGCGTTTATGTATCGTACGGAAGTAGATTTGAACGCAGACTTCCATTTATAACGAGGTTCAGTATACAGCTACGAGTCGACAAGGCTCGATATTTAGCGCTTTACGTGGATACATGGAGTCTTGGAGGCTTCGGAAGTGTTTTAGGGGACAGGGGTTGAGAAAATCTCTTGTGATAATTATTGTTATTATGATTACGATGATGTTGATGACGACGACTACTTTTAATCTTAAAAAACCATTTGCTCGATTCTTATTTTTCCGCTACTTCAGATTTCCTACACCGTTAACCTTTCAATTTTTTTACATTTACTGTGGTTATAAGACAGATAGTTTTTTTGTTTGGGCGCCTGAATACATTGTTCGCAGAAGTCGCGGTCCTCGCATTTCCAATGGTTCTGTAATCAAATACCAGTCGCTTCAAGGAACAGTTTTTATACACTTCAAAAATCCTACCAAATGCAATATTTAAGGCTATCATTTGTTTGGTTAGGGAAGAGCAGTCGAACCTTCTGAGGAGAACTCGACATGCACTCGCAAATGCCTTCGCCTTCGGTGCAATCTACTTCCTGAACAAAATTACGGGAAGGAAGTTATGGCATCCGCCTATCCCGAACCACGAAACTCTAATGATAGAAATGGGTCCGAAAAAACAAGGTTATACAAACTACTTATGCAAAGAAAACAAACAACGGGAATGGAGAATCAAATTGCGATTATCCGTAACAAACGCGACTTGTGCTCTGGCAAAATAACCCTTTCGTATTCTACCTAACGCTTTAGAGCAATAGAGTCATTTTTTCTCTCTTTTGTTATGGAGCCATTCCTTGCCTGTTTGGCAGAAGACCGGGGAGGGGGGCGAGCCACTTCTTTTTGACAAGAGGAGAAGCTCGAGCTCCCCTCATCCGGAGCCCCTGTGGGGTCTTATGGCGGCATTTAACAAAAACCAGGTCTCATTGAGGTACTTCATAAAATGTCCTTGGACCTTTCCTCTACTTTGGTACCCGATTCTTATACGGCGCCTGGAAAAATGTCTTCCCAGGATACTAAATATCGATAATGCGCTTGAAAACTTGAACCATGTAGGCTTCGCTACCAAAGTGGTACATCTACAAGGTGATCAAGAACGTTTTTTGTCATTTTATTTATTGACGCTACAGCATTACTCATCCATCTGAAAACTAATTACCTTTTACTCATCAATTGCGCGCCTTAGGTTAACTGTGTCGTTCTACACTAGCAGAAAATTTCACTTCCAGAGACCGGTTACAACGGTGAACAGTTATAATACATTATTGTCCCTGCCGGACGAAGCAATTCATTGACGAAGGGATGGCAGTTCTGCCCCTGAAAACTTAGTGTTTTCTTCGATTAATGCATGCAAAAAAAGAGAGAAAGAAAGAAAAATGACGTCATGGTATAGCGCGTCGTTATAGCAAATGGGTTTTCGTCTTGACAACAAACAATGGCCGAAGAGAGCGAGAGCATTGTTGAGCTGTTTTGTTCCGTACAACCAGAGTCCTAAGCATTGAAGGACTCTGGTACAACGAAGGAGCGTCACAAAAGGCTCCTTTGTTTTCATATCTTAATTTACTTCTGTGCTAGTCCTTAATGTTTGCTGCCGTTCCGGTCTTTTTGCGTCCAGTTCCTTTATTCCCCTGTGAATCAGCTGAAATCATTCATAATTCTTAGACTGTTCTCATCCGCAAACTTCATCAGTGGGCCTCCTGTTCTCATCGCACATACTGCATTATCGCAGTGGTCTTGCTCATTCTTATACTTGGAGCGGCCGTCTGTCCTTACTACAGAGTGAGAAATAGGGGGACGGGTAGCATTATTCGCCGCTGACGCATCTTCTCGGGACATTTGCTTATCCTTATCGCCATGTGTTTACGCGGAGGCTTGAATTTTCTAGTTTGCACGATTGTTACGACACATTTGTTCACGCTGTTAAATGTTCCCGTCTTTGTGAATAAGGAATCCTGTCTGCCGATACATGTTTTCAGAAAATGCAAGTTGTGGCCCCCGTTAGGAACTCTGAACGCTCCGCTTGACCCTATGATGTCCAATTTAATGTCGCTGAATTTCCTCCGGAGTCAGCGAGAGTGTGAGAATTGTTATAGTGAACAGGCGGACTACTTAGACTTGCAGGGGATGCCAGCAATTGCTCCACAGCTGTGCTAATTGCATTAAACGAAGCCAGGGCCAAATTGAAGTGGACGCCAATGGTATCTCAGAAATTATCATCACCTTCAATTCCGTAGCAGGCCTATCAGCCTGCTTGTGTCCAGTGCAGGACGAAGGTTTCTCCTGTGTTTCCCAATCCGTCCCTGTCTTGCGGTGCCGCAGTTCTCTTTTTCTGCCACTGAATTCCCTTATTGGGCCCCTCCGTCCGGTTAGTTAATTGTCTTCCTCTTGTTCTGTTCCCGTCTCCCTGCAGCCCATCTGCTACCGTGGTGGTGGCTCGCCGGCTGTCAATTCCCCGCATTACGTATCCAACCTAAGCCCACTTCTTCCTCGTCATTTGCCCTATCATGTCTTGCACCCAACTTTGTTTTCTGATGTGAGATTCCAGCTTCCTATCCGTGTGGTGACGGACTGCAGAGCAGCCGGGGACGGCAGAGGAGGTTGCTGGCAATGCATCGCGGCGTCTGACTCCTGTACTGATGGCAGCGTGTTCTTGTCACCCAAATAGAATGGTTGTAGTACCTACATAGGGCCCCCTTGGTGTCCAATGATATCAGCTCTGGAGTAGGCGGGAGAAACTCCCAAGCTTTTCAAAATGTAATATTTCACACCAGGCAGTGACAGTAAAATATCATGTGGTCGCTAAAACTAAATACACTACCGTTCGGGTACATCGATGCACAAGGCTAAGGCGTTGTGCTGCTGAGCCCAAAACGCGGGTTTGATACCGGTCGCGGCGGCAGCTTTCCTGGCGGAGGTGAAAAGAGAAACAGCCCTTGTGTCGAGATTTCAGCGCGCGTTCAAGATCCCCACGTTGTCGAAATTAATCCCGAGCCCTTCCCTACGGCACGCATCTTCTGCGCGTTAAACCCCACAATGACTGAAATAAACATCGACGACACCGAAAAAAGTATTAATAGAAGCAAAACAAACAGAACTAAATGTTTTATTCGGTTTTTAAAATAAATTGGCGCTCTAATAGGACTACACAAGAGAGCTGCCTTTCGATAAGCCGCACACTGGAGGCACTGGGAGACTGGGTTTACTTTATAACGTAAAAACTAGCTCATAAAACGCTGACGCAAAATAACGTACACGCGGTCGCTGTGAATTCTTAAAATGTACTTGCATTTAATTACACGACCCTGCATTTTTAATTATGGTGCGTAATACATTTATCAAACTAAGCAATCAAATACGGCGAAAATCGAAATCACGAGTTACCAGAAAGGCTCACTCCTTTCGCATGGTTTTCTTCTCTTCGAATGCATTCAGCGGTGGCTACACGCTATGCAGTAAGTCGCTACGTCTTGGGGGCGAAAATGATAAAAAAAAGGGAATATAGTCTACACGCCTTGCAAGGGCAGATGTTACTCAAGCTCACATAGAGGGATCTACTGCATGCTACAAGAGAAGCAAGAAAAACAATTCTCAAAGCTTCAGTTTAAGCGCGGTTGTGGCAAGTACACCCGTTTCGCCAGCTGTCTCCAGCCGATGTTCACTGATACGCCCCAGAACGCGAGCGGCAAGTTCCAGGGGTATCAATTGCGCTAACGCCCGCATTCACTTCTGCAGAGAGAGCAGGTGACGAAGAGTTGATGCTGAAAGAGCCAGGATCAATATAAGAGTGTCGGAAACGATGCCCGGAGGAAGCCGGATAGGCGCGACACGGCAGACGGAAGCGGCCAGCCGCAGGCCTCGACTCACCGTGTGGTCCTTCGGGGGCAGCGGGGCTGGTTGGGGAACGGGGGCGTAGGAAGGAGGCATTCGGCCGTGGCGGGAGGAGTGGTGGTGGCCGACCGTCTCATTCTGGTGATGCCGGAGGAAGGATGGAGGGCGTCCGGGGAGACGGCGGAAGAGGGCAGCGCCGCCGCTCGGAGGACCCGAGCGCCGCCGCTGCCGCCGCCGCCGCCGGTGCGATAGCAGACGACGCCGCCGCCGCCGCGGCGCGGCTTCCGCAGTCAGGTCCCACACCCAACCCAACTGCGGGCCTAGCGATTCTTCCTGTTCGTTTACCGCTGTGCCGGGTGCGCATTCGTCTGCAGCTGTTCGTCATAGGATATCAAATATGCCTCCCTGCGAGCGAAAATTCCCTCGTACGTGCGTGCGTGAGTATACGTGCGTACAGATGCCGTCGTAAGTAATTGGAACAAGGATATCTGAATATGACAAAATATTGGTCTTACTGGCTTTACAACAGTCATTACTGGTTTCCAGAAAGCTTTTTCTATAATGAGGCCTCTTTTAAACGCACACCAATGCCGCCAGGCAGTTTTCCCGAAGAAGACATTCCTGTAAACTTTCAAGACCGCGTTCCATTTAGTTTTGACTGCACCTGTACGTCAAGACGCGGGGTCCGTTTGTGTTCGCGAAAGTAGGGGGTGTGGGGAGTTGTGTGGGAGTACAGACATGTCCTGTCCTTCTCACCAGCTAACGCGGTGTATTAATCTTATTGATACGTAATTCAAAGATTGCAGCGCATAGAAAGACACGGATGGACATGACACGACAAGGGCAGCGCTATGCTGTCTGCGTCCTTTTTTTTTTTTTCTTGAGCTGCTATCTTTGAATTTTACCAATGAACTCTTGCAAAAGACACAACCACCCTTCCTCCTTTTTTCTCAGGGCTGACATTTGCGTAATGTACGGCGGCAGAGATTCCATTAATAGTCCCCTGGCGGGAGGTTCACTGTGCTGAATGCAATGCAGCGCTGAAAAACACTTTTTCTGTACGTATTTGAACGGCGGATATATTCGCCTTAAGCTTCACTCTCTAGTGGGACACGTACACTGCTTAAAAAATAAAAAAGGAAAAAGTCGTATTGCCGGAATTGAACGCAGATGCTGGATAACAGAACTCTTAATTAAGGAGGTCTCAGCCGTTCAGGCGACTTTTAGCTCAGGTTTTTAGGTTTTGAAATCCTAAAAAGTTCGTCTAAAATTTTTTGTTAAAAGGATTTTTGAAACAAAAATGAGCACGTCACCAACTTCAAAATGGTCATTTATTGGAGTGAAAATAAGCACTGCTGTATGGTTCTTTCAAGCTATGGCGGTTCTATCAGCATATGCTCATGCAGCTTGAGAAGGGATTTGTGTCTGCGTAAGAAGGGGGTGAGAACATTGATTTAAGGTTGATTGGATCGGGATGCTATGAGTATTGGGGAACCCCGACAGCTCATTTTATTCATTTATTTTTCGTTGTATTTTGAACGCACGGGGACCACACGAGTGCAGACACGCACGCGTATGGGCAAGTCAAAAATGGCTTATATTGAGAACGGAATGTGACCACTTATGACTAGCGTTATCGGCCGGCTCACAAAGGGATTTTGACTTTAGTGTGTCAGTTGCTTGCGCATTTTATAGGCCTATGGCTTTATTGCTGCTAAAATGTTTTTATTTCATTTGTATACATTTTTTGTTCCTGTGTCTTTTTTGCTTGTATTCTATTTTTTTATGTCGTTTTACTCACATTCTGCCCGTGAAATTCTTCTTGAATAATGGTTGCCAATAGGCCGAGCGACTAATTTCCCCAAAAATGTGCCACGTTCACCATGCTAATTTTT
Organism: Haemaphysalis longicornis; assembly: GCF_048455015.1. Taxonomy (NCBI): domain Eukaryota; kingdom Metazoa; phylum Arthropoda; class Arachnida; order Ixodida; family Ixodidae; genus Haemaphysalis; species Haemaphysalis longicornis. Next base: position 45,325,918 of record NW_027526335.1, on the reverse strand, counting down.
AATTTAGCATCCAAAACTACTGCATACAAGATAGCCAGATAGCTAGCTGTTCATGCATGCACAGAGCGCCTATCATTGATATTCTCTGAACTGTTCAAAGAGGGCACTGATGGTGTGGAGTTGAACTACTGCTGTTGTACCACATGGAGTGGTCAGATTTAGATCGAATTGTCGATCTGTCACGGTGTTTCATATTTACTATATGTTGAGCTTTGAATATCCTTTCAATCCCAAGTAACGTGAGCGGTATGCCTACAATTTTTGTAATGGGAAGCAATAAGCAATTTTTTGAGGTACCTGTTTCTTTTCGTCGATAAGGCATAGATAGGCCTCTCACTAGTGAAAGCCCGTATGCGCATCATTAGTGCACTTCAGAGATTTCGTGTGAGAGCCAAGCTTATAAGGTGTGTTATTGCGAAAACTCACCAACGATCATGCAATAGTTATGCGAATTTCAGCATGTGCAAATTTTTTTTTTCGTTAGGTTAGGTTAGGTTAGGTTAGGTTAGGTTAGGTTAGGTTAGGTTAGGTTAGGTTAGGGTCGGAGCTCAGGAAGCGAGGCGTCAGGACGCGCCTGGTGATCTCCTTCCTTCGAGGATCGGGCAAAAAGGAGGGCGACAATGGCTGCCATCGGTGTCTCAGCGAGGCAAACGCGAGCGCGCTGAGGCGGCGCCCCGGCGATGACTGTTGTCGCGGTGAATCGAACCTCTCGATTCCCTTAAATTGCCCGGGCGAAGAACTAGATCCTCGCCGTCAACCAGCAAGCCTGCATGCTCTTTGGATGTTTATTATGCAGTAATCAATGTCAATGAGCGAAAACACTCGTCGCTTCCTTTGTTCCGGTGAGCCACGGCCCGCCGCGGCTGGCGCGGCACAGCGCGCAGCCGCGGGGTGGGAGATAGCTTGCTAGCGGGGCGAAACGAGAAGACAAAGACTGATTAGTCTCTCTCGTCGCCGGTTTTGCTATTGCAGGGAAAAGTAAACCAATCTACTTTAACCCCTATAATCCCACAGCACTTAAAGACAAGCAAGGCATTGTCATCACAAATAGGGATAAAATAGTCATAGTAGCCGAGGAGCTCTATACACATCTGTAAAGTAGCCGCGACATCCAGGATAAAACCGAACGAGAAAGTAGTTAAGAGGAGATAGACATCCCACAAGTAACGGCCGAAGAAGTAAAGAAGGCTTTGAATGAAATGCACCTGGTGAGGATCAGATAACAGTAGACTTTTTGAAAGATGGCGGGTACTACAAAAGCTGGCAAACCTGTATACGCATGCCTAATGACCGCGAGTGTACCGGAATCTTGAAAGAACGCAAACATCATCCTATTCCATGAAGGTGACATGAATGACTTGAAAAATTACACGCCGATCAGCTTACTGTCAGTCGTCTGCAAGGTAATCAACAACAGAATTTCTGCCACCTTATATTTCATTCAACGTAATGAACAAGCAGGGTTCCGTAAAGGCTATTCAACAATAGACCACATTGACACGATCAGTCAGGTGATAAAGAAATGCGCGGAGTATACTCAACCCCTATATATAGCCTCCATAGATTATGAGAAAGCATTTGACTTGGTAGAAACCTCAGCAACCATGCAGGCATTGCGGAAACAGGGTGTAGACGGGCATAACGTAAGAATACTAGAGGATATCTACCATCGGTCCATAGCTACCATAGTCCTCCATAAGGAGAGCAGTAAAGTACCTATAAGGAAGGGTCACCAGACAAGGAGACACAATCTCTCCAATGTTATTCACAACAAGTTTACAGGAAGTATTCAGGACATTGGATTGGGAACAGGTGGCGTAAGGGTTAATGGAGAATACCTCGGGAACCTCAGATCTGCTGATGACGTTGCCTTGCTAAGTAACTCAGGGGACGAATGGCAAAGCATTATTACCGCACTGGACAAGCAGAGTAGAATTGTGTGCCTGAAAATTAATATGCAGAAAACTAAAGTAATGCTTAATGGCCTCGGAAGAGCACAGTGGTTTGAGATGGGGGATAGGTAGTGGAAGTGGTAAGCGATGATATCTACTTAGACCAAGTAGTGACCCCGGATCCCAAGCATGAGGCAGAGATAATTAGAAGGATTAGAATGAGGTTGAGTGCATTCGGCAGGCATTCTCAGATAATGAATGGCAGCCTACCATTGCCCCTGAAGAATAAAGTGTATAGGTTGTATTCATTGGCGAGGCACGCATGCAGGCAACCATGTGAGTGCGCCGTCACTGGTTACGTCGTGCTCCGAGGTGTGGCGGTATTTGTCCGTGCTAAGCACATGATTTGTGTTGGATGTTCTAAAAACTACTCCACCGAACGCAAAGTAATGCCTCGAGTCCAATGTGAGTGCGATTAATAACATCTCTAACTACCGAGGTTTCTCTCTCTCTCTCACGAACAAATATGGATCCCTCTCCCAATACATCTCCTCTTCCACGACAATACCAGAAATTATAACTCTGCAAGAAACCCATACACCAGTTCGCCTTCCAGGATACATAACGTACGATACAGGCACAGACAAAAGCCTGCACACTCTGTTAGCAAACGGCACGTGGCGATTCAACACCCACTTAAGCAGTCCGAAGCAATGGACATTCTACTTGAAATTATACCCCAACCCCACAAGAAGGCCCCCTCGCTGTACGTTTTGAATGTGTATTTCAGGCCTAAATGCTCCCCGCTAATTCTTTAGCAAGTAATCGAACAAGCGACACTCAAGCAGCCAACAACCCGCTTGTCATTACAGGGGATTTCAACGCTGCTCACCCTCTGTGGGGCTACGCATACACCAACCCAAGAGGCACTAGATTACACTCGCTGATAGAATCTCAAGACCTCACGATTGTCACAGACCACAGTAGACCTACACGCATTGGCACAAGTGTCACTCGTGAAACAGCTCCCGATCTGACTTTTACGAAAAACGTTCCTCAAGTTCAATGGATCCACACGGGCGAATATCAAGGCAGCGATCACGCCATTATATCTACCACTGTAATAGGATCGGACTACAAAGTAGTAATAGGTCGGGCTGGCATCATGGACTGGATGAAGGTCAGAGAGAAACGGAGTAACCGCTCACCTGCCCAAGAAACCCAAGTCAAAATGTCTGTCGCGACCGGCGCAGTGACAACCAGCCACGACAGCGTTTGGGCTCGAACTGATTTTTATTCCTCCAGCACGAGCGCACGTGAGCGTGCGCCTCGTGGTTCCGCCTTCGTCGTCGTAGTCGCCTCGGCGCGGTGGACACGCGCCGCTACAGGGCTCCCCCCCATAGAGCCGGAGGCCGTTGTTGAAGACCACGTGACAGTTTTCGACGGTTGATGGTGCAAAGTTCTGAGCATGGTTGTAGAGACGGGGAAGGTCTGGTTGGGTCGAAGAGAGGCGAGGTATGCAGGCTTTACGCGGTCAGCGGCGACGACGTCTTGGCGGCCGTTGATGTCGAGGGTGAAAGTCTTGGGGTGCCGCTCGATGACGCGGTATGGGCCATCGAAAGCGGGAGTGAGGGGTCGACGGGCAGCGTCGTGGCGCACGAACACGTGAGTGCAGGAAGAAAGGTCCTGGCTCACGAAGACGGAGTGGTCGCTGCGTTGTCGAGGAAGGACAGGCCGGATTTGCTCGAAAAGGCGACGAAGGTCAGCCACGTAACCGGCGGGGTCCGAAGGACCATCGGCAGGCGGAGGTGTGAGGAGGTCGCCCGGGAGACGAAGAGGGCAGCCATACACCAGCTCGGCAGATGTGCAATGCAGGTCTGCCTTAAAAGCCGAGCGTAGTCCGAGCAAGACGAGGGGAAGGTGGTCGGCCCAGTGTTCCCTTGGCTCGTAGGTGGTGAGAGCTGCCTTGAGTTGGCGGTGTAAACGCTCCACCATCCCGTTGGCAGACGGATGGTAGGAGGTGGTGTGTATGTGGCGTACTCCCAAGATGGCAGCGAGAGCGTTGAACAGGGCTGATTGGAATTGACGCCCGCGATCAGTGGTGACAACAGCGGGGCAGCCGAAACGGGACACCCAACCACCAACAAATGCTTTGGCGACTGTTTCCGCCGTAATATCAGGTATCGGGATTGCCTCTGGCCAGCGCGTGAAGCGGTCGACGCACGTCAACAAGTAGGTGGCGCATCGCGACGGTGGTAGGGGGCCGACCAGGTCAATGTGCACGTGCGCGAAACGGCTGTCCGGTGGATGGAATGGCGAGGCAGGAGTGACCGTGTGCCTGGTTACTTTGACACGTTGGCACTGGAGGCAGGTGCGTGCCCACCGGCGGACATCTGCATTCATGGAGGGCCAGAACCACCGAGCTGTGACGAGGTGTTGAGTTGCTCGGATGCCGGGGTGACTCTTGCCGTGCAGGGTGTCGAAAACGGCTCGACGAAACGCCGGTGGAACGTAAGGTCGGGAGACGCCGGTTGATGTCTCGCATGTGATTGTGCCTTCGGTAAACGGCAACGGCACATCTGTGAAAGTCAGCGTTGAGGTGTCAGAGCGGCGTTGCTGGAGCTCAGGGTCTTGTTGCTGTGCAGAAGCAAGCTCTTCCATGCAGATCGGTTGGGGTGAAGTCGAAAGGGCTTCGACGCGAGACAGCGCGTCAGCAGCAGTGTTGATCGGGCCGCTGACATGGCGGAGATCGACAGTAAACTCCGAGACGAAGGAGAGGTGACGGATCTCACGCGACGAATACGAGCTGTGGTTGCGCTGGAAGGCGAACGTCAGGGGCTTGTGATCTGTAAGGACGTAGAAGTCCCTGCCTTCCAGGAAATGCCGGAAATGTTTGATGGCAAGGTAGACAGCCAGTAGCTCGCGCCCGAAGGTGCTGTACCTCGTCTCGGCAGGTTTCAGCCTCTGGGAGTAGAAACCAAGTGGCTGCCAACCGGAGACGAACTGCTCAACCACAGCACCGACAGCCACGCTGGAGGCGTCGGTTATAAGACGAAGTTGAGCATCAGGAACGGGGTGTATAAGCATGGCAGCGTCGGAGAGGGCCTTCTTCGCAGCAGAAAAGGCGGACGCTGCTTGCTCGCTCCACTCGAAGTGCTCTGCAGGGCCTGTCTTGGCGGCCAGCAGATCAGTGAGGGGCTGGACTAGTTCGGCACAGTTGGGAATGAACCGCCGATAGAAGTTCAGCAGGCCCAAGAACTCTCTAAGCTTCTTAATTGAGGTGGGCTGTGGAAAGTCCTGGATGGCCTTCACCTTGGTGTCGAGAGGTCTGATGCCCTGTGGAGTGACCAAGTGGCCCAGGAACTCGATGGTCTGCACGCCGAAGACACACTTTTTGGGGTTGATGACGAAGCCATATTCGTCAAGCCGAGTGAAAAGGGCTCGCAAGTGCACTTCGTGCTCGGATGGTGATGAGCTTGCGATCAAGAGGTCGTCGAGGTAGGCAAAGACAAAGTCTAAACCGCGGGTAACCTCGTCGATGGCACGTTGAAAGGTCTGGGCGGCGTTACGCAGGCCGAAGGGCATGCGGACATATTCGAAGATACCAAATGGTGTAATGATGGCAGTCTTCGGTATGTCTGCTGGCTCCACAGGTATCTGGTGATAAGCTTTGACCAAGTCCACCTTGCTGAATATCTTGCAGCCTGCCAGATTCGCGGTGAAGTCCTGCAAATGAGGGAGCGGGTACCGGTCCGGCACGGTGGTCGCATTGAGGGCACGGTAGTCACCGCATGGCCTCCAGTCACCGGGGTCCTTTTTGGGTACCATATGCAGGGCTGACGCGTAGTTGCTCGAGGATGGACGGACAATTCCCAGTTCCAGCATGTGCTCGAACTCCCGGCGAGCAATGGCATAACGTGATCCGGCGAGACGACGCGCTCGAGCGAAGACAGGGGGTCCCTTCGTGACGATGTGGTGGGTGATGGTGTGCTTCACCGGGGACTCTCCCGTGTGGGGTCTTGTGATCGCGGGAAAATCTGCAAGTATCTTCTCGTACACGGAAGATGGCACAAAGGCTCGAAGTCCGGTCGCCGTGGCAGAGGAGAGAATGCCATGTACTGAAAGGCTCGTCGTCATGTCCACGAGGCGTCGAGAGTGCACGTCCACGACCAGGTTGTAGAAAGCCAGGAAATCAGCACCGAGAATGGGCTGCTTGATGTCAGCAATTGTGAAAAGCCACCGGAAGGTGCGACGTAGGCCAAAATTGACTGTGAGTGACCGCTGGCCGTAGGTGTTGATCGGCGAGTTGTTGACGGCGATTAACGGGGAGGTCATTTCTCGGTGTCGTCGGTCTAGCGAAGAGGCCGGTATGACGCTGACCTCTGCTCCCGTATCGACCAAGAAGCGGTGGCCGGCAACCTTGTTGGTGACGTAGAAGAGGCGGCTGACTGCATGACCGGGTTCACTTGCCGCCGCCAGTGTCCGGTCTCCTAGTTTCCCGTCCATGAGCAAGGCTGGCTGCACTTGCGGGCGGCAGTGCCGAAGGTACGGTGATACCAACAGACGCCCGAAGGGCCATGCTCACCGCGTATTGCGGAGGAGCCATGTTGAGAACGGGACGGGGATGGGGAGTACTGTCGGTCGCGGGATGCACGTCGGCGTCGGTGCAAGAGGGATGCGAGGGATGACAGCTGATGGCTGAGTTCATCAATGCGGCTCTCAAGTCGACCAAGCCTGGAGTCGTCCCTTGAGGTGGAGGGCGTATCGACGACTGCGGCGATGCTTGGGGACCGGGAATAGTCCGCGATGCGGTCAGCCAGTTCCGCGAGTTGGTCGAGTGGCATGTCAGCGGCTGCCGCAAGTACCAATACCATATTCTGGGGGAGGCGTTGAAGGAAGAGCTCCCGAAGAAGTGGATTGTTGAGGTCCTGGCCATGATCGCCCAATAGCTGCCGCATGCGATGTAGCAACTGCGAGGGTCGCCTGTCACCGAGCTCCTCGGTGTTCAGAAGCTGCTGCAGCCTGCTGCGCTCCGACTCCGACTTGCGTTGGATGATCGCTGCCTTTATGTGGTCGTACGGCGCTTCAGGATGTGGGGCGTCGAGGATGTCGGCTAGCTCGTCCGCGATGCTGCCTGGCAAGGAGGTCACGACGCTCTTATATTTCGTCTCCTGGCTGGTGATGCGATGCAGACGGAAGCGCGCTTCGACTTGCGTGAACCATGTCCGCGGGTTCCACGTCCGGGTCACCACTTGTAGGAGGCTGACTCGGTTGGTGGGCTCCTACATTTATTCAGGTCGCGTTGGCCCGGCCAGGAGTGGGAGCGGTGCTAACTATGGCTGACGTGCGGCCGCCGAGCTGCTGACTCGACGTTCGATCTGGGGCGCGTGGAACTGATGACGTTGGCCGGGCACCGTGATGATGATTGTGGCGCTGATGATTACGATGACGATGGTGTCGCTACAGGGTGTCCACCGCGCCGAGGCGACGACGACGACGAAGGCGGAACCACGAGGCGCACGCTCACGTGCGCTCGTGCTGGAGGAATAAAAATCAGTTCGAGCCCAAACGCTGTCGTGGCTGGTTGTCACTACGCCGGTCGCGACATGATTTGGGCTCGAACTGATTTTTATTCCTCCAGCACGAGCGCACGTGAGCGTGCGCCTCGTGGTTCCGCCTTCGTCGTCGTCGTCGCCTCGGCGCGGTGGACACGCGCCGCTACATGTCTTTACAGGACTGGATCAAACAACTCCATCAGGATTTCCCAGAACACACCAAAATAATAAAGACAACCACAGCCACACTGTGCATCGACTCTCATTTACTGCACATCTGGGAAGCGAGGACAAGTTTGCAGCGGAGATGGAAGCGGCAGAGACATAATCGAAGACTAAGAAAACGGATCGCACAGCTAACACATGAAGCTGCGAAGTACGCCAACTCTCTCTGTAGGGAAAACTGGCTGTCTCTGTGCGATGGCCCACGCGGCACCCTCACCACTGCAAAAACATGGAAGCTCCTCCGATACTTGATCAACTCCTCAGCTAGCAAAACAGAGTCCCAACACAACATGGCCAAAACCATACACCAATTTCCTGGAGACATGGGAGACCTGCTCATCGCCATCAAGAACAGGTATCTTCAGACACACCCAACAGAACCCCTACCATCGTATTCAGGAGCTCCAAACTTGGCGCGTGACGAAGACATCGAGCTGTACGAGGTCACCGCAGCCATACAGACTTTCAGAAGACACACAGCTCCAGGAATGGATCAAATCTCTAATAGGATGGTTGTCAACCTTGACGACCCGTCGCTCGTAGAGCTCACCAATTACTTTAACAATATCTGGAAGGCAACAATACCTGAGGAATGGAAGACCGCGGAAGTTCGGCTGATCCCGAAACCAGGAAAACCACCCAGTATAGAGAACCTCCGGCCCATATCTCTTACTTCGTGCGTAGGAAAACTCCTGCAGCACATCATCCTCAAAAGACTACAATCCTTTCAGGAAGATACGGGAAAACTGCCCCCAGAAATGATGGGTTTCCGACCCCATTTATCAACGCAGGATATACTGCTCCAGCTGAAAGAAGAAGCAATGAGAACCGCAACCCGTAACTCCCCGACGGCTATACTGGTGCTGGATTTAAAAGGTGCTGTTGACAATGTGAAACACATGGCCATCCTTCCGACGCTGAACACCCTGGACTGCGGAGTGAGGACCTACCAGTATGTCAAGTCTTTCCTCACAGATCGGAAAGTCATCCTCAAAGTAGGGGACCGCACCACGGACCCCTTTCCAATAGGAAGACGTGGCACTCTCCAGGGGGCTGTACTATCTCCCATCCTCTTTAGCATTGCTCTCATAGGACTCCCTGTACTACTTAATTCTATTCAGGGTATAAATCATGGCCTCTACGCGGACGACATTACAATCTGGTCCACCACAGGTTCAGTGGGAGCAATGGAGCAACGCTTACAGGAAGCAGCGGATGTAGTAAATGGCTACTCCAGGCCATGCGGACTTAGCTGCGCCCCTCAAAAATGCGAACTATTACTCGTGTCTCCAACCAAACAGAAACCTTCAGGGGCACCCACCATCGCCATACACATAGATTTGTTGTTGTATCCGTTTATTTTAGACAATTCAAAATTGCCTTGGATGGCATGGCAAAAGGCAAACAAAACTGCCTGACGGGGCCCTGCCACCCGTAACAATCAGAGGAGCAGCGCGATCACAAGGAACAACAATTAGAGGAAGAAGATAACAAAAATAAACAAACAAAACAAAAATACAAAAAGCGAGTTACATCCGTTCGCCAAAATAAAATAAAAGGTGCGCACTGGCGTAATCGTACCAGAACAAAATATGAACACACAACTGATATCGGAACCAACAAAACAAGAAACAAAGCAATCACAATGCACACATCCTTCAGGCACTGGAAAGTGACAAAGTTAGAGCGCTAACAGCTGCTGTCACCGGTAATTTTTATTTGCCTCAACAATTTTTCTTTCATAACTTTAGATACTTTGTTTGGGCTACGATATCGAATGATGTCAAGAATATCAGGGTACTGGTTGAGGAGGTGAGGAATCTGCCATTTTAACCTTTGATCCCCATAGCCTGTCCGGGAACGGCATTGTTCTTTCAAGCACGTTCTCAGTTCATACGGACTTCTATGTACATGATAGTTCAACTCAAACAATGTTTCATTAGTATTATACTGGCGGAGTACTTCTAGGGATAATTTTTGGATGTAAAGTTGCCGTACTGGTAGTATTTCATGTTTGTTAAAGTATACTGCGCAGCTTGCAGAATACTTTAGGTTTGCAATTGCACGTATGGCTCGTTTTTGAATTATTGTAAGGTTATTTAGGTTTGTTTGCGTTGTGTTGGACCACACTAAAGAGCAATAATTTAATCGCGAATGAAAAAGCGCGTAATAAACTTGACGTTTTACACTCGTAGGCAGGTAGTATCTCAGCCGGTTTAATACACCCACAGCTCGACAAAGGTTTTTTCTAAGGGAAGTTATGTGTGGTGTCCACGAAAGGTATTCATGAAATGTTACACGAAGGAAACAGATTGTCTCAGACTGTAAGATGCTTCTATTATTAAAGTTTAACATCAAGTTTGTAGGAATTTGTGTCCCTTTTGGTCTGAATACAAGGTATTTTGTTTTATCTACATTTAATTCTAACCCATTTGATCTGAGCCAAACACCTAAATTTAGCAACCAATGATTCGCTTTTTTATAGAGGTCTTGAATATGCATACCAGAGCAGAACACGTTTGTGTCGTCTGCATACAATAAAAGTTTTTCTGTGCATTATCAGATGGGCACATTATCACCCCTGCTCAAAGCATCAAGATACTGGGCGTCACCTTTCAGGCTGACAAGAAAAATATCACGACAATAAACAAGATCAAGATCATGACAGAGCAAGTCACACACATGCTCAACCGCATAACAACTAAGACAAGGGGCATGGGCGAATCTGATACACTCCGACTCGTACAGGCCTTCGTCATCTCGCGGATCACTTACGCAATACCTTATGCTCTGCTCTCAACAACGGAACTGAAGAAACCGGACACTATTATAAGAAAAGCCTACAAGCAGGCTCTAAGCCTATCAGTCAGTAGTTCAACCGACAAATTGCTTCGTCTCGGAGTCAACAACACAGCTGATGAGCTCATCGAGGCACATCTATCCCACCAGAGGGCAAGATTAGGCACTACAGAAACCGGCAGATCCATCCTTTCGAGACTTGGACTATCGATTCCGCTTCAACACCAACAACCCAAATCACAGACATCCCGCATGATATCAGGAGCCACATTAAAGTACCTGTACTACCGCGAAACATGCACCGAGTGCATAACACCGACTGGAGAGAAGCAAGAGCCCGTGCTATAGTAAAGCAGTATGGAAGCCATCCTGCCGTGGCCTACACGGACGCGGCCCTCTATCCCGGAAGGCGGGCCTCGGTAGCGACAGTTATAATTGGCCAATAGCACCACACCAGCGTATCTCTGAACCGAGCGAACCCCCTACTCACCGAGGAAGTGGCCATTGCCTTGGCGCTTACCCAAACTCCAGTTGAGACCATAATTACCGACTCTAAACAGGCTTGTCGCAATACTTCCTGCGGTCGAATACACAAGACTGCTCTTAAAATACTGCAACAGAAGCCACTGAGAAGACCCGCCAAGATAATCTGGGCGCCTGCACACATTGGGATCTCAGGGAATGATATTGCTCATCTCACAGCTCGAGAATTGACCGGCCGAGCACCTGAAGACGAAGATCTGCGTCCGCTTCCTCTAGTCTCGTTTCATGAGATTACCGCGCACTATCGGCTACAAAGACAAACGTACGCTCCACCGCACTAACAACTACCCAAGGGCCACGATAGAATACTTCCTGCCCTGCAAACTAATACTTACCCCCACCCGAGCAGATACCACTACATAGCCCCCACCTTGTATCCCCGTTTATGCCGTTTCTGTGGGGAATACGGAACAGTTTTTCATATGGTCGGCGGCTGCACACAAAGCCTGCTTGACCCACCCAATCCCTTCAACACTTATGAGCTTTGGGAGAGCGCCTTGGCCAGCTCTTCCCTCGACGTCCAGCGCAAGTTGGTGGAGAGGGCAGAAGATGCGGCCCGTGCCAATGGACTCCTGGAATAAGGAGGCCACCCTAAAGACTCTTCTAGGGAACAATAAATACGTTTATTCTCTGTCTCTGTTGACACCGCCGTTTAGAATGGGGTTGAAACGGAGTAGACAACGCACGCCGGTGATTTTTTTGTGTGTGCGGCGTGCGGGCGCCGCGGCACAAGCCCCGCCATGTCCGTGGCGCTTCGGCCATGTCCGTGGCCGTTTCCAGTGTTGCCAAGCGAAAAAATTGAAAGCTAAACTTTTCAATGAATACCACCTATAACAGCTGGATCTTACCGGTACTCACTTACAGGGCAGAAACTTGGAGGCTCACTGACAGAGTTCAACCTAAATTGAGGATGACTCAGCGAGCAATGGAACGGAAGATGATAGGTGTAACGTTAAGGGACAAGAAGAGAGCGGAGTGTGAAAGAGAACAAGCGCGTGCTAAGGACATATTAGTAGAAATTAAGAAGAAATGGGTGTTGGCAGGACATTTAATGCGAAGGCAAGATAACCGTTAATCATTAAGGGCAACAGAAAGGATCAGCGTGGCAGGGGGCGGCAGAAGGTTAGGTGGGCAGATGCGATCAAGAGTTTGCGGGGCTAAATTGATCGCAGTTGGCACAGGACCGGGATAATTGAATATCTATGTTAGAGGCCTTCGCCCTGCAGTGGTCGTAGACAGGCTGATGATGATAACGATGAATTAGAGTATGAAGCTTCCGGGAGACAAAAAGTGCTGATCTTCATATAAACGACTACTAAACCTTCAAAAGGTAAAATCAATGAAGGATCAATGGACTAGGACATACTACCCATGCTTATAATGAACTAGGACATACTGCCCATGCTTATAAACCTTAGAAAAGAAAAGATAGCACCAGTAGCAGGCGTGGAAAAGGCATTTTTGCAGATAAGCATCAATGAAGAAGACAGATACTCTCTGCAACTTCTATGGTGGAAACGCGATGACCAGGGAAGACTAACTGATGAAATTCAGGCATGCAGATTGACAAGAGTAACATTTGCATTTCACTGAGCACTGGTCTACGAGAAGCCATGATTAAGTGTCATCTCAGGGAAATTACTTCTGAATTTCTAAGAACAACGAATGCTGCAGAGAGCAATTTATGTTCATAATGTGGTGATCAAAGCAGCCACAATCAACCAAGCTACACAACCGTACGATGAAACAAAAAATGTGTTCGGAAAAGCTCCACCGCGTGTTTCGGATATTCCATAAAGAGATGTCTGATGTCGCTTGATACACCACACGTTAGACACATGGACTCATTGAACACGTTGGACACATGGGCACAGGCAGTGGAAGGATCAGCCCTGTTTAAATGTTTAAACAACTTCGAACGAGAGCCACCCCGCATGCCTATTTCGAAGACTTTCTTTTCCCGAACAGGCGCTGGATCACTAGGAGGGACATACTGCGCCTGGTCCTCCAGTTTTTGGAGGACACAAACCTATGGGGCTCGTGATAATTGGATACACGTAGTTTTGGGCGGCTAGGGCAGAGCAACTGCCGGCACTCTATGCAAGGCTACGACCGCCTGTTCACTAACATGTTTTTTTCACTCACACTGTTCAAAAAGAGTCTCAGTGGATCTAAAGAAATAGACTTGAAATGACAGATATGTGAATCAAGTATTTGACAAAAGTGAAAAGGACGAAGGTACGCACAGGAAGGTGCGGCTAAGTGGTGCACGAAGTTGTTAGGAATGTAATGAAAATACCACGATGCCAACTAAGCTCTCCATTAGACAAATGGGTATCAGACCCAACAATGATCCACACTGACAAAAAGAACAGCGTTGCCGGCAACTGCTAAAGTACTTCGCCCACTCGTACTATTGTCATCATTCACCGTATCAGCAAAGATAGGTTTACAGAGCATGTGCACTGAAATTGGACACAACATGGCATGATCCCTTACCAGCAGAATAAATCGAAGAGTGGAAAAATTTCCTCGAATCGGTAGTAAAACTGCAGGGTCTCCAAGTGTGCAAGTGCTATGCTCAAGAAGGGATGAAATGCTCAACGCCGCACCACGCCTTCGCTGACGCATGCCAACCAGCATATGTAGTGACAGCGTACGTCGTGACATCAAACAATAAGGGAACTAAGGAGACCACACTAATGGTGGCAAAACGTAGTGTGGCCCCGTCAAAGGGCTCGCATCGTCTCAGTTAGAACTGATGGCCACTAGCTGCAAGACTAGGTGTCTGTGCGAAGCAACGTTACGTGGGGAAATACAGTAGGCTCCCGCTAAGACAAACTCGGAGGGACGGTGAAACTTTGTACGCATTATCAAAAATTCCTATTAAGAGGAGGTCCTTAAGAGCGATGCTGTTGTTGCTGGCCGTAATGTGCACGGTGTGCGGCGTCATGAAAGAGGTGTGTCATAGTTACTCCCGCCGTTTACCAACCACGTGAGCCCGCGTTTTACGAGGAGCGCCCGGCGCCGTCCAGGCTTGCGCGTGACGCTAGGAAAAATAACAAGAAAGCAGTTCACGTTCATTCGCCCCTCAAGGGGGGAGCACAAGACAACTCGCGCTGCAGACGCCCAGTTCGCGAAGCGGGTTGCCGCAGGTTCTAGCGCGTGCTCATGCGTTCCGCTTTCGGAGATACGTGAAAGCCTGCGTACAAAACGATCCAGGCCCGCCAGTCATACATGAGGAAGACGACTATATAGATGGATTTGACGATGACTACTGCTACTACAGTGAAAAGCGACGACGGAACATGTAAATAAACAATTTCAAACATAGTGCAATGCGTGGTTGTGTGTCCTTTAGTGCTTACATAGAAATAAAACCTGTAGCTTCGCTATGGTCCAAGCCTTGAGCGACTTAGTGCAAGTTTCGCCTTTTTTGTTGCTCTGTGGTGTGTTTAAAGAGAGCAATAGTGTTGTAGGTCTTAACCATTGAGTTCGTCTTAACAGAAGTGTACTGCACTAAATTTTGGACTGACTCAATAATAGTGTTGAATTAGGTGACCGTTACAAGTAAAAGAGAGGCGCTCGGAGGGAACATAACCGCTGAAATACGTGTAAACACGACAAATTCAGTAAGCTGGTCATTTGTACAAGGTGAAGATAATCCAGCAGACCTGGTCACACGAGGAAACAAAGCAGGCGCCGTGATTGAGTAAAAGCTATGGTGGCACGGACCCAACTGGCTGATATGAAAAGAAATTCATGGAGGCAGAAACGGAGAGCTGACACCCAACCAGAGATTACAAGTCAAAGTGTTCAATACAACAAGTGCACAGAAGAAACAGGAAAACTGGCATCATCGATATTGATCGAATACCATAAAATATGGATCGTACAATCGGCTGCTGAGGACTACTGCTTGATATCAGTTCATCAAGAACCTTTTAAATTTTATGGGAGCGACCATTGGAAGCTCCCGAAATACCCGCAGCTAAAAATTACTGGATTAGACAAGTGCAAGAAGTCGAGTTTGACGGAAGCCAGTCTGGTCGGGAGACATGTTGCAGTAAAAATGAATACACCGATTAAAAGAAACTGTTAAAAATTTAAAAACTGTTTTTCAATTTTTAAAGCTTTTAACAGTTTCTTTTGGGTAGATGTCTCCGTTTTCACTGCAGAAAAGCGTAACAAACATTGGCACCGCCCTGTTGTTCACATCGCCAAGAAAAAAAACCATGTTTCAAAAACAAGGACAAGACGTACTCACCAGCGGTGACAAAGTTATACGGCAGAAAAGATGGCTGTCATAGAGCAAGACCATCAAAGAGCATATCATCGTACTTCGAAAACAAGGCAATATCTCAGGGTTGCTTGTAAACCATGTTCACCACCTGATGGTGCATCGTAGTGTTCAGGCAATGCTCGCTCAGCTATGAACGTGATCCTGGATCTTACAAGGCGTCAGATGGTCAAGAAAGTACTGAGTACATGCATCTTTTGCAAAAGTTATGATGCAAGACCAGTAAGCCAAGCGTCTCCTCCATTACCAGAAAACCGAGTCATGCAAGTTCTGCCATTTCAAGTCAGCGAATAGACTTTTTCAGAACACAACAGACAGCAGACAGCACATACAGCAGTACATCGTGATCATCACCTGTGCTGTCTCAAAAGCAGTTGATTTGACAGTGTTCAAGAACATTTAACTTCTTGCAAACATTCTGCCGTTCTGCACACCTTCTGTGCGACGAGTAATACCAGCAATTGGCCACTCCAAGTTCCGCGCTGCAGTCTGGCAACGTTATTCTAAGCAACCAAAATGGCGTCGCAAAACAGGCCTCCGGTCGCAGTTTCGCTTGCTGCCGTGTTATGATTCTTAGTCTCCAGCGTTAATTGGCGTTGTTTTGGCAAGGAAGAGCGCATGATTTCAGCCAACCACCTTATCTTGATCGGGGTTAAAGGTCGGAGCGATGAAAACACCGAGGTCGTCGCTTTGTGCGTGCAAATGTACGGGGTTACTGAGGAACCGCATCACATTTCGCTCAGGTTCAGCTGCCTCTCTGGTGAGCCAAAAATTGTGGAAGGGCAGTGCTCGTGCACAGCAGGGCTGTCAACCATAGCCGGGGCCTAGTGGTCTGGAGCACCCGCCTCGGCTTCGCAATGTCGCCAAGGTTTGAAACCCACCGCCGGACACCCACCGTTAATCGGGTACAAGCGTTCCCACGGCCCCCGGTGCCCAGGCTTCTACTGGCGTGGTACGCTCGGGAAAGGCTCTGCAAACTCCGCCCTTCGGCCCCTCCGGGCCTTTAGTTTCGAACGAGTTAACCCGTGAGGGCGGATCCTTTGAGGGGTGGCCTTGGGCGCGCGGGTGTTATGTGTTTCACGACGAAGAAGTGCAGGCACCTTGATGCGGCTCTCATCCACTGCTACAGGTAAGTCGTACAGTTTTAGCTACCACTGTTCCTGTTGGGATAGAGCTTCGCGGTAGCCTTATGAATAATGACATGTGAGAGTGCAAACTGCAAAAAAAAAAATATGAATCGGAAGGGACGGGGCAATAAGAGCGCGTTTTGAAAAAAATGCGCGACTCCTGTTTTCTTAAACCGTGGCAGATATATAGATTGGGCCCTGTATTGTGGGCTCTTGAGCGACATCAGTTATGTAGTGGGCTCGGCCGTCCTCGCGGAAGCTGTATTTAGTATGGTGGCGATAAACGGAAATGCTGTATGTTCGAGGTATGGCCGTGCAGCTCGCCGATTTGTGTAGTATCGACAAGGAGTGTCGGTGCTTCATCACCAGCGGCAAAATATACGAAAATCGGCGTCGAATATAAACAGCCTTCCATGTTTCTTAGCATTAGTAATAACTTCAATAAGTTTGTGCGTGGTGCGTCACTGTGTGTAGATCCCCAATGGGGGCCGATGGTTTTTTTTGCTTTTGTTTTTGTTTCTTTTTGCTCACTGTTATGATACCTGCCTTCAGTTTTTTCGATATGACCATTGTAATTTACGTCACATTCCGGTCAGTTTGAATAATTTGAAATGAATATATTGTCAATTTTATAATTGTGTTGCCCTAATATGTTAAAGAATGAGACAGTTTTGTGATCACCTTGATAGACTTCATGACTGAGCAAAATGAACAACCGCATTTCTTGGAGCGTTCGGAAGTAGGGTCTTAAATTGACTTCTTTCTAGAACATCGACCCTTACAATCAACTTCGCAGAAGGCAACAAAAGCCCTTCTCCGTTTCATGAAGGACACACGCTTGGATATAGTGCCCACAAAGGGACTAAAGTGTGTTCTCGGTCCCGCTCCTATACCCTCTTTTTCGCCAGCCCTCTCTTTCATCGCCTGCACACCCCTTCCCCAATGCCGAGTAGCAATCCGGGACCTAAGCCTGGATAACCTCTCGGCCTTTCCGTTCGTTTTTTTTCCTCCTCCTTTTCCTAGTGTTTGCAGTTTGATGGTGTAGCATCGCTTAGAAATCGGTGCCTTCGCCGAAGAAGTTACGCGTGCTTCAATGCCAAAAAGCAACGAACTGGACTATCTTCAGCAAATAATAGAAATTTAAGTAACTTGCTTTATTCGACCACAGCTTGCAGTCCTGCAAGGGTGCAAGGGTTGAGTTACCAGGAGTCGAGTGGAGCTATTCAGAAATATGTATTTTCTGTAGAAGTAACGCACACTTAGGTACAACTTGCTATGTAATAATCACTGTTTCTGTTGTTTTTCAATGATGGAGTGCACCGACGTGGACTGTTCATGGGAAACTGGCTGTATTCTCTCATAGGCTGTAACCAGCAGGATGGAGGCCATCACGTCGGAGGAGGAGTTCATCCCGGAGCAGCTCACAGGCTTCCGGAGGCATAGGGCTGCGACGGACTCCATTGCCGACGTGGTGGCAGCACTGGAGCATGCCCTGGCCACCAGGCAGGTGGCAGTCCTGGTGCTGCTAGACGTCAAGGGTGCCTTCGACAACCTGCAGCGCCCTGCCTTCTCCCTGGCCTTGGAGGAGGCAGGTATCGCGGGCAAGCTGCGGGGTTTCGTCGAGGCGTTCTTAACGGGCCGCACGGCGCGGGTGCAGGTGGGCAGCGCCCTGTCGGCGCCCCGTCCAGTGAACGTGGGCACCCCGCAGGGCTCATTCGTCAGCCCCTTCCTATTCAACCTGGTCATGACGTCACTACCAGACTGCCTGCCGAGAGGAGGGGCACACAGGGTGCACATGTCTGTGTATGCCGACGACGTGGCCCTGTGGGTGCTGGGCCCCAAGGGGAGCTGCCGAAGCATCGTGCTGCAGCTGCAGGCGGCCCTGGATGCGGTGCGGGCCAAGCTGGTCAATGTTGGCCTGCAGCTGTCAGCAAGCAAGACAGGGGCGATGCTGGTCCACCCGGATGCCCAGTCCCGTCGCAGGGCCAGGTGCCTGCACATCGATGGCGAGGAGCTCAGCTGGAAGTCCAGTGTGCGCTACCTGGGGCTCACACTGGACCACTGCGTCAACTTCCGGCAGGCCACCAGGGAGCTCCGAGCCAGGGCACAGATGGCCACCACGGCCGTGCGAAAGATGGCTGCCAGGGACCGCGGCTGCTCGCAGCGAACGGCCCTGCGACTCTACAATGCTGCGGCTGTGGGTCTGCTCATGTACGGGCTACCATTGGTCACTCTGCGCAAGCCCAGCTGGCAGCAGCTTGAGGGCGACCACCGCAGGGGAGTCCGCTCCTGCCTTGGCCTGCCTCGAGACTCCCAGTGTGCGAAGACGCTGGCTGAGGCGGGGGCATGGACGCTCCAAATGACGGCGGACCAGCGCGCCCTGGGCCACATTGACCGGCTGCGGCGGGCTGAGGGAGGCAGCCCCCTGCTGCAGCGGCTGCGCACGCACCGCCACTCGCGCATGGGGCGCATGTTGGCCCTGTACGAGGAGGTGGTGGCCCCCGTAGAAGCAGGCCCTCCCTCCAGCCGCCCCCCTGCACTGGAGGCCGAAGTGCACACGGACATCCCGGGCCTGCGTAGCAAGCGGCGGACGTCGCACTGCGGGCAGCTGCAGCTGGCTCGGGGCGTCGTGTGGGGCGACCTGGAGGACCACACCCTGGAGTACACGGATGGTTCCGTGCGGCAGCAGCAGGGTTCGGCCACGGCGGCGGCAGTGCTGGGGGAGGCCACCAGGCAGGCGCGGCTGCACTACGCCGCATCATCCGCCACGGCCGAAATGGTGGGCGTAAGCCTTGGCCTGGACCTTCTACTGGAGCTAGAGCCGCCCCCCGAGCACTGCGCCCTGCTGTGTGACTCTCGAGTGGCCCTACACCGGATCCAGGAGGGCGCCCCGCGCTCCCTCCTGGTGCGGGCCGTGCGGGACAAGGTGGCACGGCTGGCCCAGCGGGGGACTCGCCTGCGGCTGCAGTGGGTGCCAGGCCACATTGGGCTGGAGGGCAATGAGAGGGCAGACGAACTGGCCGCCGACGCCCACGAGCTGCCCCCTTCGCCCACGGCAGCCCACGCAGCTGCGGATGACGCCCGCCTGCTGATACAGCGACATGTACGGGCCCAGCATCCGGACCCGAGGTTGGCAGCTGGAGAGACCCCACCACCCGTCCGGGCCACACGGATGCCGAGACATCAACGCTCGGCTGTCCTGCGCCTACACGTGGGGTGCGTGTGGAGAGCCGAGCGAAAACACCGCCTGGAACTCATCAATGACCCGTCGTGCCAGCACTGCCGGGTGGCTGTCCAGACCCTGCCACATCTTGTCCTGGAGTGCCCCCAGTTTGTGCCAGGGAGGACCGAACTGTTGGCCGCCTTCGGGGGAGGGGCTCGGCCCCTCGAATAATTTCTGTGGCCGCCAGGCAGTGCCAGAGAGCGGGACGGAGTCCATGAGGCCCTGGGGTCGTACCTGGATGCCTCAGGACTCCTCGCGGCTCTCCGCTTTCTCCCCACATAAACTAAACAGTGTGTGTGTGGGTCTTCGTTTTTTTTTCTTGTGTTTTTTTTTTTGTCTTCGGGTTTTAAAAAAGTGTTTACCTTTTATATATTGTACATATATGTCCTGTTAGACCTGTATATTTGTATATATGTAACCTCTTCTTCTCTCTATCCTCCCTTCCCTGTACAACTGTTTTCCCCATTCCCCACACCCCCCACACCAGCAGGCGTTCCGGTGTCCACCCTTAGGTGAGACAAACTACGCCTACTGGTGGTCTTCCCTTTCCTTGTTTACAATAAATTCATTCATTCATTCATTCAACCAGACGCTCTAGCACCTTTAGTGAGGGTAATCCTGTGAATTAATTAACGTTCTAACCATATAAAGTGAAGGCAAATTTGTTTGCAAGTGTTCGTGATTGAACTTAAACTGCCTTAAACTTTCCAGAGCTTTAATTTCCGCACGAGCTTTAGACGCCAGTTCTGCAAGGGCAGTAGCAGCCCCTTGCTTTTCAGGAGTGAGCGTGGGCTCCTGAGCCCATCCCGCAAAAAAGGGGAAAGAAAAGAAGAAGGAAAAAGAAAGTTGTGGTGCCAGTGGGGGAATAATGTGTTTTGTTCAGGTAACTAGCAGCAACAAGCTTCTCGCTTTATTGCGACCATGACATATACAGACTTGTTTAATCGAAAGGTTCGAGAGTCCCCACCCTGCCGCAATTTGGTCGATGGGGACATTGCGGCCATCACGAAAGAGTCATGTGTATTTCGAATTATCTGCGTACTGCACCGTAATATGATGTGGCAACGGCTATGGGACATATTTGTGGGAGAAACCAAATACTGGCAGTCAGCACAGTGACTCGAAATACCGTAATGAGAAAACCGGAAGATTGTATCCATTGATCAGTCCTAAAAAAACTTTCCAGGGCTTTTCATGTGTTGCTGCGTAATGGTGCAGTGACGAACTTTGTTGAATGGATGATGAATTTGTATTATTTGAGCTTGTCTGAACCATCAGTGCCCTTTGAAGAAAACAGCAGGTGAAATTTGCTCAGTGTTTTTTTTATTTCAAATGTTTTTGTGGCACAAGGAGATAGACATTAGCTTCGTAACGCGAGGGACCCAGGTTCGATACCGACGAGGGGAAGCGGCTTTCTTTTCAAAGCCTCTGCTTGGGTGCGCGACGCCGTGACCAGGACGAGCTACAACGACAAGCCAGGCCCCGAAAGTGCTCCGCGCTTAAAACGACAGGACAGAAGCTCACTCGTGACCTATTAAGTGCAGAGCACATTAGGGTCCCATCGTGTCGTCGTAGCTTGTTCGCTGTCACTCTGTCTAGCTACCTCCGCAGTCAGGCGGGTTAGCGACTCAACGGACCCAAGCAGAGCCACGCGGCGTAGCGGCGTAACGCGGACCCAAACAGAGGCTTCGAAAAACGAAAGGTTCGTATACAGTTTAGCCAATTACAGTCAAACCCGACTATAACGAACCCGGATAGAGCGAATTATGCTATATATCGAATAAAATAAATCAGTTACGTAAATACACGCGAAGCATATTTCTTATAACGAAGTTCACATCTGATATATCAAACTCGGCGTGCCTATAGAATGGCCGCCAAAATGCATCGTCTCGGAGCGGTGATTGAGATGTTGATTTGACGCGACCACTGGGCAAAGGCCGCGACTGAGACATTACGCCTCGTATGGAGCGACATGACACTCGACACTTTCCGTAACTTTCCCACGCGCGAAACTCACGACGGAACCCGCCCAGTCAGTGCGTCCGGACCAAGACGGCAGCTCGCCAACCTTCCCGATGCTGTGCCGAAAGGAGTGTCCTTCGAAGATTTCCTGAGTGTTGAGGACGACGTTGCCATCACTGTAAGCGCCTCGGACGCGGACCCCGTCAGCAGCACCGTCGTAATGCTGACGAAAAGCACCGAGGAGGCAGAGGATGTCGCGAGTGAAAGCCGTCCGACGCTTAATTAATGAAGTGCTTTCGGCAATTGATGTCGACCGCCAATATTTCTTCGATATTGAAGGACACGGACTCGAACTGGTGCAAACAATGTCTCGTGCAAAAAATGCTGTGGTAGTTAACGCTGACGAAACGAAAGGGAAACAAAAATCACCGCTTTTTTTGGAAGTAGGCAGTTAAAGGGCCCCTGAGATGGGGGTTTTTGGGGGGTCGATGGTATCGGAGCGCAACGGCTATTTCTTGAACTAATCGTGACGTGTTTGTGCGCTCTTGATTTAATCAATTTTTTACGAGCGTAAAAACATCAGAAAGCTACAAAAAACATCTTTTATGTGTGGGTGCTTTTGCACAGTCACACATATTTGTTTTATACCGGAGTGTAAAGCATTTATACACCGGGCCAAACCGGGCTTGACGCTCCTCCGTTCTCGGCGGAAGGATACAGTGAGCGCAGGAGCAATGACGCTTGCAGCCAGCGTGATCGCTCAGCGCTCCGTGTCTGGTGTTAGAGTATCATCAGTTTTCTTTGCATTTGCTTTCTTGGACGCTGTACCCGAAAGGATTATTTGCACCATCTGTGTTTCGAACGTAGCCTCGACGTTCTTTCAGAGGTGGTAACGAACGGCGCGCCAAGGGAGCGCCGCGCCGACGACGAAGGAGGAGCTCCGCACGCAGCGCTTGGACGACGCCGGGCACTGCTCGTGATCACGAGGCGCACGCTCAAGTGCGCTCACGGGGGCTGAATAAATCAGTTCAAGCCCAAACGCTGTCGCAGCTGATTCTCTGCGGCGGTCGCGACAAGGGCAAGAGCATGCTCATCCCGTAACGACAACTGCCAAAGAGTTTCATTTCATTGCTTCCCATCAAGTCATGATCGCAGGAAAGTGTGGTTTGCTGCACCGGCCTTCTGAATGAACCTGTTGCCTAGTGTCCTTAGCGCGCTTTACCGTTTACCGTGTTAAATGAAGCAAGAGTAGCCGTTTGCCGCTGAAAACGAAAGGATTGCACTCTGCGGTTTCTGCATTCCGGCTTACCGGCTCTAAGGTCCCTGAAGGGACCTTAACCGTCTCTGCCGAGTAGCGACATCTGGCGAATTTGTCGCAAAGCAAATGACACAAACCGTGGCCTCCGCGATCGGCTGCCGGCGGCGCGCCGTTGCTCCGGCCGTCCCATTCGGCGCGTCCCCCAGCAAAAACTTGTAATTTGGCTAACTCCGACATGCGCCGCGAGGCGGCGCCGTTAGCCTAAGGTTGAAGCGAGGCTCATCTGACCGACACTGCCTGCGATTTCAGGTGTTCGTCAGTCTCCGTTGTCGAGTTTTCACTGCAGGCAAACCTTGAGTATACGCTCGATGTGTTTTCACTCGTTCCTGCAAGCAGTACAAAGTTAAGGTACCTACGTTGTTTAAAAGGCACATGTTCGTTTTGCATGCAGCCGGTTTGGTTACGTGTAAGTCGAATGAGGCAGCCAAAACTCTTTTCGCATTTCGTGCAGATTGAATGCCAGTGTGCTGAATTCTTTGGTCATTTTTACGGCCTTTTCGCGAGCTTTCACGGCGCTTTACCTTTTCATGCCTTGCAGGCTGTTTCGAAAGTACTTGGCCACAGTGCGCGCGTGTTGTTTCACGGCGCGTGTGCTTGCTTGTGCGGTCGCGTGCGCACACGTGCATGTTACGTGTGTGTGTGCGTGGGGGTTCGTGCGCCTGTGTGGCGTGCGGGTGTGTGCATGCGTATGTGGGTGGGTTCGCGGCGCGTGTTTATGTGTGTGTGTATAGGTTCGCACGTGCGCGCGCGCGCGTGTGTGCATGCGTGTGTGTGTGCCTGCGTTTCTCGGTGTGTTCGCGGCGCGTGTCAATGTGTGTGTGTGTGTGTAGGTTCGCACGCGCGCGCGCGCGCGTGTGCATGCGTGTGTGTGTGCCTGCGTTTCTGGGTTTTCTTTGCCGTAATTAAAGTATAACGTATCCTGAAATGACTTTGTTTGTCCTCTTGCCCAGATGTAGCTTCGTGCATTAGCCTCCAATGTTTTTGGCAACCGCGGGAAAAATGTTCTGCTGAGTTCAAGGACGCGGGTTCGATTCGCGGCCGCTTTTCTGCTGGAGGCGAAAGCGAAAGCGGCCGTGTGTTCCAGATTTCGGCGCTCGTTAAAAATCCCCAGGCGTATGGGCGTCGGCGGGAGGGAGGAGGGGGTGCAAAAAAGGCCCTTGCTCCCCCCCTCACCCAAACCATTCTAACACTTTACCCCATGCCCTCTCCCCCTTCCTTCGCGCAACAATAGATTTGCCCCCTCAAGGTAAAATCCTGCCGACGCCCATAACCAGGTGGTCACAATTAATCCGGAGCCCTCTACTACGGCGCGCCTCATCGCTTATGTAGCGTCGACGCGTTAAACCTCATAATAAATAAAAAATTGACCCAGTTCCAGCCAGGCAACTTCAACGAAAGCATTGCAGGAAGTTTGTCTTACCCAACACTGGATCGGAACAACGCTTTGTAAGACACCTATGCGTCGTGAAAGATTACACTTCACTTAACAATTTTTCTCTTGAATGAATGCAAACAAAAAAAGTGATATCGTTGGTACTCACAAAAAAAAAGTCAATGCACTGCGCTCTTTCTTTGTATCACGCGCTCTTTCATGTACTAAAATAACAAATACAAGTTTTCCAGAAATAAAACCTTATCTTTTTGAATATGCGCGACAACAAAAATAAAAATTACTGATGTGCAATGAATTCACTTACGCTTCACAGCGGCCCCAGTCCACGTCAAAAATTAAACGGCAAGTAATTAATGGCACCTGTAACTACTTCTATCTACTGCATTGATGAGCGGTTGTAATTTTCGATTATACGTCTCACACACGCTGCGCAGGCCGAGTTTTCCTCCTGTGCGCCCGCCCGCGCCACGGAAAGCGACCTTAGGCTAAGCGCGCCGCGGTGCGGCGGAAAACGGCGAAACGGCCTATTCAGAATTACGCTCTCTCCGGGCGATTGGAACGGCCGGAGCAACGGCGCGCGGCGCGCCGCCGGCAGCCGATCGCGGAGGCCACGCACAAACGTTTGTTGCCCGGGACTGTTCGCTTACGCTTGAAATGGCTTGAATCTTAGACGTTTTAGATTGAACTCTCACAATACAGTAATTTTTTTTTAAAGAGCCGTATACTTCTACTCTAGAGCTTAAAAAATCGAAAACATGACGTTGACGCCGCCATCTAGTGGGAACAATTAGAACCAAGTATTGCATTAACCAGAATTCACGCCACCGCTAAATATTTCGATATAAAATGAGTAAGATATATTGTAATGATTCCGCAGTTACCTATATTACCTTGCCCAAGACGATTTTGAAAGCATAAAAGAGCTATGCTAGTTCATAAATGCATCTGAACCATTGGAAGCGTGGGAAGCTGGAGTAGGGGCGGAAATTTTGCTCGCTCATTCTAAAAAAAATTGTCATTTATCGTGCTCCTGATCATCATTTAACAAGAATGTAGTAAACAACATCAACTAAGATTGCTTGCATGAAGCGCAGAGCACACCGCATTTGCTGTGCCGTAAAGTTCCGGAAGAACGCCCACCCAAATTTAAGTACAGTGATATCAAGTGAAAAATACGAGATGGGCGCAATTTCGGGTCAAGCGCGGAAAGGACGAATAAGTGACCGCATCTACACATGAAGAGATGATTCGGGTTTGTTTTGTTCACTCATCGGCGCTAAAGCCATGGATTTTACGGGGTGGGCGCGCGTCTTTCAGTAAATTTAATATTTCACCCGTAAAAGGGGGTGGGCGATGTTTCGGGGGAGGGCGTTCACTCGGAACTTTCCGCTAATCTAATCAAAACGCGAGCGTACATTTCGCCGGCGCAGGGGGCTCGCTACTACAGTCGGTAGAAATTCTAGCCTCTGTATCGCTATGTAGCGACGGTAAAAATAAGTTACCGTTCACGGAAACTCTCGCGCATGCAAGGTCGACTTCCGCGATCCTGCTCAAAGTCCCGAAAGACTGAAAACGTAGCTTAAAAAAAAAAAAGGACGTCGTCGTCTCATGTGCGACCCACTCGCTGAAGTAACCATGGTAACGACGACGCTCTAAACCGACGACGCCGCCGTCAAAAATCGCGGACATTCCGGCGGCCAACCATGAAATGAGTGCTTCGCCTCGGACGAGGTCGGACTATGTCGTCATCGCAAGCCGCCGAGCCGACAAATAGTTCTGTCTCGTCGGGGTAATAACTTTTGTTAGCGTGAGCGAATATGCTTACTATTTTTGGACTTGTTTCTACAAGAACTATAGAGTAGATTTCTGACACAAACAAAAACACTTTAAAATCCATCTCTGGCCCCCTTTAAGGCTGAAAGTAGCTTTATTATTTGCAATAAATCGATTGTTTTGCGTATGGTAATGACATACTTTATTTTGTTCGTTTCTGCTTGCGAGGATGGCGGGGGGATTCCCGCGTATTGCGAACTCGTACAATACACTCGTTATAGGCGGGTTCGGCTATATCGAACTATTGGATATATCGAACTAATCGTGGCGCATATTGCAGTTCGCTATAACCGGGTTTGACTGTATAACGAAGTATATCTGGACAGCAAATTAGTTTGTTATGACCGATATTCGTTGTAACAGTAGAGGTAAAAATTGTTTATAACAAATCGACAATCTGGCTCGCGCAAAAATACTTGATGAAAAAATGCATTTTTTAAGCCTTCGAACCCACTGCACAAAAGGTAAGCCTTACCTTTCTCCTTGTTGCATTTCAAGCTCAATAAACCGGAACATGAGTTCATTGAACTGGAACCGGAACTTAAATCACAACCTTAAAATATTACTCAAGTGTGCACCCTACAGCGTTAAACGTACGCACCGAATATTATAATTGTATAATGTACGGTTAAGATGCAACGGGCACGCAAGTTGGAAGAAAAAACTGGAAAACAAATTTCAGAAGCTCACATGAAAAAAGACATCTCCGATTTCTCGCATATTCTCCCCATATGTAGGCCATTACATTTACTTTGCATAATCATCAAAAACATGTATAATTTTCTTCCTGGAGCAAGTACAGCGCGAGAAAGGAACCCTATCCGCCCGGCTCTCCACGACGTACTGCAGTGATAGCGACTTCTCTCAGATTTGTATATATTATGCATGTTTTGTATAAAAGACAAACGATCCCTTTAGCGATACAGTAAGCGAGAATGCAATATAAAAAATGGCACTTTTAATGTCCACGTTGGCACCATAACATCCAATCTGCGCCCAAAAAAGTCCGTTGATTGGGGGAAAAAAACGAAGAAAACTCTTGGGGTCAGCCTTATATTTAAAAAAACGCTGTTTAAATGTTTGTGAAACTCTCCCAACATGTTGACCGCTAAATTTTCTTTGGGTACAAGTAGAAACACCTTGCATCATATCGATACTGGAGTGCGTAAAGCGCCCCATTCCTATAAAGGCAGCACCGCTGGAACGTACTCTGGAAATTCGCGCAGATGTTAACAAAACATAACGATATTCTTCAGGTTCAGTTTTTGGAGCTTCTGGATTCCTTAAAGTGCTGACACCCTTCCTTTTGATATGCTATTTTGCCTTACGAAGCTAATCCATATCGCCAACACACTGGATCCGTGCGCACCGTAGTTCTAAATGCGCTGTATTCGCTCTGTAAAAACAAATATTTCACGATAGGGCAGTTGAACACATTTTAACACGAAAGTTTTTTATGCCGGGATACACCAAGATTCCTCGGACATCGTATCCGTCACGGAAATGACGCCAGTACAACGAACACAGGAGAAACGGCAGAAAACGTTTCATTGACGCAGATGGTGCTGCCGTCTAAGAGAGATGAAGCGAAGTGGTGCATCATGACGCTAACGAACGCCGACAGTTGGCGCCTCGATCAGGCGAAGAGAAACGCCAGCGGGAAGCGGAACGCGTTCGCGCATTCCCGGTCCAAGCTACGAACTGTGCCTCGCGTTCCACATGCTGCGCTCGTCGCAACGGTACCGTCTGCCGTACACGCCACGGAGCAGGACCGAAGTGGTCGCACCTTTGCCGAAGCGACCAGCCAGCAGGACGTTGCTCACCAAGCACACCCACTGGACAGCCGCCAACCCGCAAATCATGCTCCTTTCGTTGCAGATTTCGCTGCACATTTCACTTTCGTGTTTTACCGATTCCTATGACAGAGGGTTCATAGAGGGTTCAACTTAAATTGAGAACGACTCAGCGGGCAATGGAGCGGAAAATGATAGGTGTAACATTAAGGGACAAGAAGAGAGCGGAGTGGGTCAGAGAGCAAACTGGTGTTAAAGACATATTAGTAGAAATTAAGAAGAAGAAATGGACGTGGGCAGGGCATGTAATGCGAAGGCAAGATAACCGCTGGTCATTAAGGGTAACAGAGTGGATCCCTAGAGAAGGCAAGCGTTGCAGGGGGCGGCAGAAAGTTAGATGGGCAGATGAGATCAAGAAGTTTGCGGGGATAAATTGGTCACAGTTGGCACAGGACCGAGGTAATTGGAGAATAATGGGAGAGGCCTTTGCCCTGCAGTGGGCGTAGATAGGCTGGTGATGATGATGATGATGATGATGATGACAGAGGAATCAATAACACTTTTTTTTGCTTTTTTGTTTGCCCGGAATACCGTGTGCTTGCCTCCACGTAGCGACCCCTCTTTTGCTTACTCGCCCGCATGCGCACTTGTGAGGTGCTAAGAGTGATCGGGGACTGCAAATCGGGCGGCGCGGGACTGCTTCACAAATGAGCTGCTTCACGGATATTCACGTCGAGGCTCCTCGCTCTTGTTGCTCGCCTACCTATCCCTTTATCACTCCCTTTCTCCTCTCTAATCTTTATATACCCCTCCTCCCCCTCCCCGCCCGCACTGGGTTGTATGCAGGTGAGCCCCCAGCTGGGCTCAATAATATACCCAGTGCATCTCCTTTCCTTTTCTCTTGAACCACTTAGTAGTAGTAGTAGTTCACAAATGATAAGCTCGAGTTCACAGCGCAAAGCCAGAGAAAACATCATCTGGGTTGTACGTGATGACGAGGAAACTTTCGAAGAAACACTTCAAGACAAAGCCAATTGGGGAAGGATTCCGCATGTACAAGCAACGCTATCTTTACTACAGCACTAGACGAACCAGGTTTGATGTCTTACTTCTTGCGACCTGGTTGAGTCAAATGTAATAATAAGCAAGAAATGTGCTCGTGCGCATACAGTGCCAACTAGCACGTTTACGTTGCATATATGGAAAATACCAGGAGCCTGTGATGCCAGTGAATTGAACTGTGCATTCATTTTCAGCGCGCCATCAAATCAATGCTATTGGAGGCGAGTCCCTCAGGATCAAAAGACTGAATATTCCTGTAGAAGGTAGGGTTTGGAGGACGGAGGACAGGGGAATTGTGGTTGCCACGTGGGAGCCAGGCGAATTCATATAGAAGGCACTTGACCCTAAGAGGAATATGGATTGCGTTTGCAATAATGCATGTCACGTAATTGTAGGAATCTCTAAACACCAGGCTACATTTTACAACATACAAAAGATCTCAAGAATTAGAATTCACACTTCCAGTAACATAGCAACTGTAGTCTAAGAAAGTCAAGTGAGCACACTTCCCCTTCGAGGAGCGAAATGAAGTTTTCAACTACCCAAGCAAAAAAAAAAAAAAAAAGGAATAGTTATGACCCATGCATGCGTTCCCCGGCATTCAGTCCTGACACGCGTGGCGTAAAATTTAGGGGATCAGCAGCTGGTACATGTGATCTAGAAGCAGAACGGCCCGTGTGCACGCTTTATGGAAACACTAAATACCTATATGGCTAGTAACTTTAGCTAGACAGGTGCTACAGAGCAGTATACAATCTCGATAGGGTGAAAATTGTTCATGGCGTCAAACGTTAATGTTAAAACTGCCATTTTTCTACTGTATTCTGTATAACTCCATGTAAGCTGTGATATTGTGCTTTTGTACAAAAAAATCAGATATATATTAAGGACGCAGCTATATCACTGTTTCCTGTCTGAGCACCCCGCGAAGAGCATGGCTGAGAGGCCTGCATTCTCGCGCTGTACGCTGTACACACTCCACTATCCATATGATCCAAGGTATTTCCACTCCTAACCAAATCAAATTTAGCGGTCAACATGTTGGGAGACTTTCACAAAAAAAAAATGAAGGTACGCTGCTTTTAAATATGAGGCTGAACCTAAGAGTTTGGTCAACGTGTACATTAAAAATGTCATTTTTCTGCTGCGGTCGGGCTTATTGTATCCGTGAAGTTATCATTTATACAAAACATGTATAATCTATACAAATGTGAGGGAAGTCATCAGCACTGCGGGACGTCGTGGAGAGCCGGGCGGATAGGGTTCCCTTCTCGCGCTGCACGCGCTCCAGGAACAAAATTATGCAACATGTTTTTGATGATTATGTAAGTATATGTAAAGGCCTACACCTGGCCAGAATTTGAAAAAAATCGAAGACGTGTTTCTTTATATTTACTCCTGAAATTTGCTTTTCAATTTTTTTCTTCAAACTTGCGTGCTCGTTGCATTTTAACCGAACAGTATACAAATATAATATTTCTTGTGTTTTTTGAAAACTGTCAGCATAACACGTTCGTAAAATGTTAGGGTTGTAATTTAAGTACTTTTTGTTATATTTGGGATCGAAGTTCGAACAAAATTGCGCGGTGAGCCGAGTTTGACATTTTATTGCGAAACATTTTTATTCTTGACAGAAGCAAGACTTTTTTAGTTAAATGTACATCAGGCATAAATTGAGCATAAAATTTTGGAATTACCCCTCGTAAATGTTTTCGTAGCTAGACGACGCTAAATGTGGCCGAAACGCATGGCTATTCAGCGACGGGGGTCCACCTTGTCGTGTTCCAAAATTTTTTAGTCAGACAAAAATTTTTCCGGGGAAAATATTTCTGAATCGACAGAATGGAATAATCGGGGAACGATATAAAAATGATTCAAGCAAATCGAAGAGGTCGACCAGCCACATTTTGTTCGATCTTATCTGAAATCACTCGTTATGCTCATGACGTGAGTTGCTATGGAAATACATATGGGAAAAACAAGTTGCCAATTGGTATTGAGGGATCTGCGATTTGTGAAGCACACTGCACCTCCACAGGCTGATAAGTTGCGCACCTATTTCCAGCAAGTTGTAACTTTATATCGCCGAATCTGCGCGTAGACCCCTGCTTCGAATCATTCTTATACTCGGGAACAAGTTAAGAACGGCACCAGCTCATGTACGGTATCACTCCGCCTAAGCGACGGACCCGGATGTCAACGGGTGCGCGCGTTTTGAAAGGAGACTGCCACGAATGCGTGATATCGTCTGCCTTTTCTCACGTAGTTTGTTTGCCGTCGCTGCAGTAGTTTATAAGCATATTAGGTCCAACAAGATACAAAAACGGCTCGTGCCATGTTCAAAATATTCCCAGTAACGCGCTACTTGTGCTGCGCGGAGTGACATCCGGCTGCGGTGATGAGGCACAGCAGCAACTTCGGTGCCGTTCTTAAGTTGTAACCGAGTATACAGTTTCTGTACTGAGAAAGTGGCGAATGTGAGCACCTGTCATGCCGTCGACGCCAGGGTCTTTTTGAGGTTTAATATCCGAATTTCACCTTGATTAATTAATTTATTTATTTATTTATTAATTAATTGATTATTAACACCCTTTTTTGGAAAATGAGATGCTTTCTTGACATGGCCCGAGGTCTCAGTAGTCTATAAAAAAGTTGGTGCAGCTTGCACTTGTGGTGCAAGGCTTAAGAAAAAGCAGAGCTGGCACTGCCTGGCAGCCCCTTTCCTTCTACGTTTAAAAACTATTCGCATTAGGAGAGCGGACAATTTCAAAAATTATTCGCGCTAGGAGTGCGGATAGGGACAGCCACGCCCGGAATGAGGTCATAGCTCAATCAAATAGAAGCTGGTTTCATACCGCGAGTGGCCCAGATTCGATTCCTACCACGCGAAGCGTTTCTTTTAATGCGTAGCAATCTTTGCCGAGTACCCCCCCCCCCCCCCCCTCCAGCCAGGAGCGCTTCCCCAAAAATACAGATTTCACGAGAGTTCCAAATGTAATCGTTAGAATAACGTCAATGGATATAATTGTTCGAACGAAATTTTGAAAAACTAAAAAACAGGAAAAATATAAAAAAAAATGCGGAAAATGTCAAAACGTATACCGCACGGCATTTCCACAATAATGTAGATTTTGCGAAAGTTTCACCTGTAATCGTAAATGGAGATAATTGGTTCAAACTAAATTTTGAAAAACGAAAAAATAAGAAAAGATATAAAATAATTACGGGAAATGGCGAACCGTGTAGCGCCCTGCATTTCCACAATATTGCAGATTTCGCGAAAGTTCCAAATGTAATCGTTATAATAACGTAAATGGAGATAATTGGTCGGGCGAAATTTTGAAAAACTAAAAAATAACAAAAATATTAAAATGTACGGAAAATGTCAAACGTATACCGCGTGGCATTTCCACAATAATGTAGATTTCGCGAAAGTTTCACCTGTAATGGTTATATTTGCGTAAATGGACATAATTTGTTGAACAAAATTTTGAAAAACTAAAAAAACAAGAGAGCAATAAAGTAATTACGGAAAATGGAGAACCGTGTAACGCCCTGCATTTCCACAATACTGCAGATTTCGCGAAGGTTCCAATGTAATCGTTAGAATAACGTAAATGGAGATAATTTGTCGAACGAAATTTTCAAAAAGTAAACAATAAAAAAAATTTAAAAAAAACGGAAAATGGCAAAACGTATAACACATGACATTTCCACAATATTGAAGAATTCGCGAAGTTTCACCTGTAATCGTAATAATAGCGTAAGTGGAGGTAATCGGTCGGACAGGGTTGAGAAAAAAACAAAAAATATGGCTTGAAAAGAACTCACACTCAAGACAGGCGGAATAAGAATGCGTCGCATTAGTAGATAATTTTCTTAATTTCGCAGAATATTTTTCTTTACATGGTATTGTTTTCCACCGCTGCTTACCCCCTTCCTTCGTGCCTTTGGGGGGGTCCAGTGGTTACACTGCCGGTTTCCCAACGTAAAGGTCCCTGGTTCGGTCCCTGGGAACTCCCTATCGGAGTTTTCTGTCTATGACAGGCGGATTTGTGTCGGCCTAAAAAGCTATGCGGTTAAAAGACTCTCAAGTCGGATATGGTGACGAAGTCTGCTAACCAGCCTCCTCCCTTCATTGCTGCCACAGAACAGGGAGGATTTTGCTGCCAAACTGTCACTGGCCGGCTCTTTAACAGGGTGTCTACCCAGTTGACATTTTCAAATTCCCTGAGTTTTCCAGGTTTTCCCGTAGTCGTATTGCTAAATTCCCTGAGTGACACATACCTTTGTTTATAGGTCAAGACGGCTGACATCATGTCACATAGGCTGTAACTCTCCAAAATGCACGTTATAAAATAAAAAATGGCATAATACCATTGAAATGGTAACGAGTCACTTTTATTTCATCCAAAAAGTAAACACAAGGAGTGGTTATTAGTATTCACACGAAATAAAATATCGAAAAGAATGGTAAAACTGTATTGCCACATTCTCAGCTTGCGCACAATGCCTAGGTGCTGTATTTCACTGCTTCAAAGAGTTTATTTTGGTTTGGATGAGGGACACCTGTAGCTCAGCCTCAGCCAACACTTTCTGTTTTTTGTGCTCAAGCTCCTTCAAAGCTGCGGCGGCACGTTTCCTTCCCTGTTGATACAGCAATGCATCTGCTCTTTCTTTTCTCGTCCTCTCCAGCTCTTCCTTCCACCGCGCGTTTGCCCCACGCACCATTTGAAGCATCCTCTTGGTCAGCTGCACATTGGCAACTCCTCCAGCCGACGACACGGAGTCAAAGACGATTCGCTGGGCGACCAGAGATTGTTCCTTCTGATTTTCGACCAGACAGTCCTTGTTGATAGAAAATTCCCGCTCAACAGACGCATTTCCGTGTGAAAGAGAGAGGATCATCTTGACAAAAGCGAACAGGTGTTTGTTTGAGCCGCAGATGCCTGTCCTAAGGGCGTTCAGCCGATGCGTTCAGGGCGTTCAGCCGATGCGTGCTTCTGTCAAAACTTTTCAGTGCTGCCTGCGTAGAGGCTAAAGAGCACACATGCCTGTAAGACCGCAAAGCACTATCGGCTTCCGCTCCGGTCATCCACTGATGTTCTGTTAAAACTTCGAGTGCATCACTTAAACGCCTTTCCCAGAGCTCGGGAACAAGCACGCACGCGGGATCCAGACACGACGACCGCCTTGTCAGTTTGAACTTCAATGGCGACCTTTCCGCAATCTTTTTGGCGCAGTTCTTCAAGAAAGTGGCGCAGTCCCTTCTGAATGCAAGGATAGTCAAATCTGAAAGTTTCGGGGCCTTTCGGAGTGCATTCCTCGTGGCAAAGCTAAGGTCAATCTTGGGCGTTGCAAGAATGTTCGATGGCTGGTTCATGCCCACCTTTATCAACTTCAGCGGACTGTCTGCAGCCATCGTCACTTCTTTCTTTACTATTCTACTCATTAACGATCGCAAAAGATTCTCCAGCGCTGTTCCAAGAAACGGAAACATCGGCGAATAAGTCTGAAACTGAGCCAGGAATGGCTGCAGTTCCTCCGCAATACCAAGCATGAAGGTTAGCTTAGCAAGCTGAAAAGGATCACGGATGGCTGCTTCAACCACGCTGTAACTGGCGCTAGGCGGTCGCGTGTTTTTATTTTGACATGACTCAACGTACACCTTTAGGTACGGCAGAACCTCAAGAGCCCTTGAAATGACCCGCACGTTTTCAAGCCAGCGCACAGCACAAAACTCCAAGGGGTAGATGCTGCTCTCGGTGATGCGTGCGTATTCAGCACGTCGGGCGGGTACACATTTGAACAAATTGTACATAGCCCGGAGAAATTCTACGAGATGCCACCCTGCTGTAGCATGACCGGTTTTGAACGCGCCGTTCACAACATGAAGGCCACAGCTTCCAAATTCTAGAATCCGTTGGCCGAGCTGGAATCGCACAGTTCTTGCTTGATCTCACGAAGAAATTTCATGTTCAGGTTTGGACCGTCCATTGATATCTGTAGAATTTTGGACTGCGAGAGTCCATCTGTGGCCCTTTTAAAGGCGAACACCAAATCTTCGGCACTCGTGCGACCAAGAAAGCATGACGTCAGGTAGCGCATTTTCACGCATTCCTCGGCATCCGAACAGAAGCGAAATAACACATCCATTTGTTCCTTTCGAGCAACTTTGTTTAACGACTCGTCAAACGCCACGGCAAGGTGCAACGCTTGGCTCACTTCAGACAAGAAGACCTCTTTAAAGAATGGTGCGAGACCACAAACAAATCCTACCTTGTCTTTCCCAAGCTGGACTTTCTTGGCTGTAGGTGACGATGGGAACATCAAAGGGAAAAGCGAAGCCGATGCTGCGGCAGCCCGGTATGATGCGTTCGTCATAACAGCGTTGAGACACCAAATTACCTCAGCATTTATGACCTCTACGTCACGCTGAAAGATATCCTTGGATCCACGCTCGGGTTGAATGTCAGTAGCTGCAGCTGAAGCAAGTGAAGGCCGAAGCAAGTGAAGGCCGCGCAGAACCTGACGCCACTGGGCGGCTTCCACAATGGCCGGCGGCGGGTCGCTTGCCGGCCGCGTCAAAAATGAAGCTACAGAGGGTATTGCGGGTGCGGTCGCTGCAACTCGGTGCTTCTTACTTTCGGTGTGACTTGTCAAAGCTCTTCTTCCCGTGTTGCTGAACGAAAACTGTTTTCTGCAAAGCATGCAGTAAGCCGCGTTCGTATTCCTTTCAATGGGCCTAACCCAGGCGGCGAACTCGCAGTGTTTCGGATTAGTCCAGTCCTGGACGAAAGTGCATTTGAACGCCGTCATACTTGTCACATCAAGGCGTTGCGCAGAAAGAGCGGAAATAGTTCAGTTGGGTGCACACTGGCAATCAAAACACCGCTACTACACTCCGCTGAGGTGGCTCTGCGTAAAATTCTTTTGGCGCGCAACGAAATTCACGGATCCAAAACATGCCCTGCCTACTTACGCAGCGAAATATAGTGCCGGCTTGCAGTTAAAAATTAGTTCTTGAAACGAGGTACAACATCTATATTCGAAACTCAAGGCATATTTCTAACACACCTGCCAACTCCTAACGTTGAAATTGAAAGGAATTGCGTTTTTTTTTTTTTGCCAGATTAGCAGCGTGCGTCAACTCACTCGAAACCACAGTAGATGGCGGCAAATATTCTAGCATAGGATTGAAGAGCACGGGGGAGATGCCATGCTGCTGCCATGCAGTTTCACCGCGTAGGCGGAGTAGCACATTTACGGGCGCCTCACGCTGCACAAAATGCTACCGCGGCACGCAACGTTCTCTGCCGCAGAAGTCTCCGATTTCGGAAGCATGCGAAAATGTACGGAGGGGGTGGCGCAGCGGCGGCAGTCGAAACAGTGGAGAGGTCACTTGCAAGCCGTACAAAGCGAGATTTCAGTGGAAACAGTGGCTTCAGACGGCGCCATCAGCGACAGCGCCGGGGAACTGTCCACTTTCGACTCGCTCTGGCCGGCATTGCCGTGACTTTCGCTTCCTTTATAAATTAGAGCAAATTTTCCCCGATAGAAGCACAAATTCCCTGAGGTTTCCCTGAGTTTTTCCAGACTATTCGAAATCCCCAAGAATTCCAGGTTTTCCCGGTTTTCCCGGTTGGTAGACACCCTGCTTTAAATGTTGCTTGGTTTTTTTTTTTTTTTTTTCCCTTCTTTCAGGTGCGGCATTCGCTTATATGTCCAACGGGCGGGACCATGCTGGACCAGCCAGGACTCCGCTTTGCAGTTCCAAATCCAATCTGCACCCGAGCTTCACAGTGTCGTGTAGCAAGTAGTCTGAACTCCTTCACGGCGCAAGAACTTCGTTGCAGCATCGCTCCATTCTATCACTATTCTTGGTTTGATTTTTCAAATTAAAGTGTTTCCTCGACAACTGTTGCCGCCTGTATTTTGGATCTTGAGCTTGGTGGCTACGTCATCTTGGGCACGGTAGCGTCGACGAGCAGAGTTGAAAATCAGTTGTACAAAAAAAAAAAAGAATATAAAAGGAAATTTTAGGTACAGTTAAAAGAACATTTACACAGACGCTGTGAACGTCAGCTTACGGGCTACACTCTACAATGGGAGGGTCTTCATAATACTGCACAATGCGTGTGTACCTCAACACAGGGCGATGCTTAGAGGCCTGCCCTATTAGCTTGGCCAAGGTGTCGCAGTCGTAATCTAATGACGGAAGTGTCTCGCACAGAATAAACATGCATGGGCAGCAACTCAGCAGATAAAGGTGTATATTTAAAACCGGTAGGCTTAAGGCATAGCTGTTCAGGTGGTACTAAACACTAAAATTGTTTCTCAAAGTTCAGCGATGGATGTAACGACAGCTTCACAGATTTACAGATATGAGAGTGCGTGCTATTGTTATCATTCCGAAAATCTTTCAGTGGAACAGGCGTTCCCTCAATATGAAAAATGCGTTCACCAAAGGTTCATTTTTTCTCGCCGGTATACCAGGAATACTTCGCTGGTAATGACGTCTTTTTAAGCTTATTTAGCATACCCTTCATTCAAGAGGTGCAATATTAGGCATGGGGAAGGTGTAACGTTTTGCTCCCTGTCTCAACATTTATCTCAATGGTGTGTAAGCACTGAGAACTATGTTGCGTGGATTATATTTACACCACCGAAAAGTTTCGCTTAAGAACACCTATAATTCTCCATCGTGAGCAAAAGTTTCCTAATAATGTTAAATATACAAGAAGAGCCGGCCCGCTTGGCCGACGCCATTAGACCTCTCTCCCCGGAAATAAAGAAGGGCGCTGCTCATGGAGGAAAGAAAAGGTAAGGAGAGGCCCTGACGTCACATTTGTGTAGCCGAGTCCCGCCATGACTTGAGCCCACAGAGCCCAGCACTCCATCCCATCATCCTTTGCTGTCTCCGGTTTGATTTGACCAACATGGCGTCGCCCTGCCCTCCTGCTTAGAAGCGAAAACAGCTTCGTCGCTAATTACTCGGTGCGATGTCATGTTCTAAGCTGTTGATTTCGCCTTCAATTTGCCCATTCTAACCATTACCCAAAGTTTCAATCGAAAAATTGCCTTCGTTTTTGAGATAGAAGGACGATTTTTTCAGCTCTTAAGCCTGGCAAAGTAGTGTTTGTCGTCGTCATAGCAACAGGCTCACGGGATGGCGAACGCAGACGACGGGAGCATTGTTTGGGGTCGTACAGCACTGCGGTCTTTGCGCGCTACGTCTCAGCAGCGATAAATTTTACTTCACTTCACAGCGAAGAAACACAAAGTGAGCAAGGAACAAACTGTGGCTCTCGCCAACGCTGAGCGAAGGGGATTTTCCCGGCAGGTCGCCGGCGGCGGCAGCGGCTCGCTCCGCCGATCTCGACGCGACGTAAGCGCCGCTGCGGCCGGGGTACGAGTTTAGGCCGCCTCCGACGGCGGAGTTATCAAACTGGCCTAATCTAAAAACGTTTGTCGTAGAGACTGCGCTGGTTTGCAAGCGTAGCGAGGCAGACACATACCAAGCGCCTTAAAAATTTGTCCGTTCTATTCGCCCAGGTTTGGCCACCGCAGTTGCAAACAAGTAAGCAACATTGTCTATGGGCTCAAGAAAAATGACGTCACTTCCTCCACATTTTTCGCAATGCATTGGAATGCTAGGGGCCTCTCCTGAGTATTCTTTCCTCCATGGCGCTGCTGACCGACGCATGACTAAGACGCCGCCGGACTATTCGCCCAGGCTGTGGCCGCACAAGGTTATTTCTGTCTGTTCTAATAATGACAAAGATATATACCTTACCTTGTGAACCGAGGTATTTCTTCAGTGGTTAAATACTGGTCAGCCTAAATTTAACTCAGGACACAGAAAGACGAAAGACGAAGCACAAGCGCTGACGAAGCACAAGTCAGCGCTTGTGCTTCGTCTTTGGTCTCTCTGTGTCCTGAAATAAATTTAGGCTGATCAGTACTTAATCAATTATGTTCTAACTAGCTCAGATTCTGCATATTCTCATGTTTCTTCACTATGGTCAATAATACGCCCATTTGGGTTTTGTTGTTACCCCAGCGTTGAACATCATGGCGAAGCAACTCCAATGTTGCGGCGCTTTCACAACTGTCATAAGCTCAGCTGCGCGTATCTGCTAGGCCTAGATAGGTTTAGCAACACGTGGCTGTGTGCTGAGTTAGAACACTCATTCCAAACCATTACTTAACTTGCTTGGATGGTACTGCCAAGCCTAAAGTTTTATTCTTAGTTAGGCCAAGCAACATTCTGAGTTCCAAGCGCATTGTGGAACATTGTTAAAACAATTTAATGGTGGAGTCTGTCCTTGAGAGGGCGTTATGGGATATGACCGCCCATATTGAAGATCTAGACGACACAGACAACAACTGACATATAATGCTGGATATGTTGAGGAACAGAGCCTGATCATAGTAAACAGGGAACACAAATGCGAGGGTCAAATCACGTGGGAGTGTGGTAGAAGACAGTCGAGTATCGACTACTGCCTCCTGTTGAATGGACTTTATGGATGGTTGGATGGAATGAGCATAGATGAGAAAGAGGGTCACAGTCTGGGCAGTGACCACAAGCGTATGCGACTGAATTTTTGAAACCGAGGGCGCGAAACCGGACCGAGCGGGGCAGTACACAAAGTTAGGCAGTAAACAAATTGCGGCTATAGCCAAAAGTTTAGAAGCCGACATAGAAAGAAATCCTGGAGAAACATAGGAATATGACAGGCTTATCGAAACTACGCTAACATCCGCTAACGAAACGACATCCGAATACGCTAGTGAATACTCCTCATTTTTAGGCGTCCTACTTGACTCCAACTTGAAGTATCATCATCATATTGCTAATGTAAAGAGAAAAATGGCTTACGGCATGCGCATCCTCATTAAAGCAAGATCTTTCTTCAGTCATTCAACGCTAATATCACTATACTATTCATTTATTCATCCACATATTACATACTGCATCTCATGCTGGGGCAATACATACGACACTCACCTTAACCCATTACAAATAATACAAAATCAAGCTATTCGAATTATCTCATCAAGCACGTATGGCACGAATGCTCATTCATTGCTTTGTTCAAATAATATTTTGTCTGTTTCCAAACTGGTGAGTTATAACCTAGGTATTTTTTTTGTTTAAGGTGCTTCGCAATGAGTTTCCGTGTTTCTCTTTTTTGGCCGCTGGTCTTGTTAATACTAACACCACTAGGTTTGCTTTTAAGCACAATTTCATTTTACCGAGAGTAAAAACTAACTACGGCAAACAGACAGCGCACTTCTCGGCTATATGTCTATGGAATTCTATGCCACCCGCCATTAGGTCTTCTAACAAATTCCACAAATTCAAAAAAGATTTAAAGTGCTACCTGATGTCCCTGCCTCAGACGTAACCAAGATTGTTCCTGATGCTTTGTTTTTCAGTGTTTTTCTTTTCTAAATTGATTGTGAATAGTTATTGCTACCATGTAATTTACTTATTGACTCTTTTTTACATCATTCTTGTACACATCTCTCTTTTCATTTGCTGCTATTTCAGTGTATTTTAAGTTATTCTTGGCAGGAGGTCCCGCTACAGTCTTTGACCTTGGGACCTCCTTCTGTATATAACCCCCATGTATCATTTGGAGATATTAATAAATTGATTGATTGATTGATTGATTGATTGATTGATTGATTGATTGATTGATTGATTGATTGATTGATTGATTGATTGATTGATTGATTGATTGATTGATTGATTGATTGATTGATTGATTCATTCATTCATTCATTCATTCATTCATTCATTCATTCAGGAAAAAATAGTCAAGGCAGAAAGGGCAAATCAATGGAAACGAAAGAAAACGCCAGAAGGTGGTGCAACGCAGAAATCAAGGAAGCTATAGAGAGGCGTAAACAGGCGTCTAGAGAACACAGGAAGGCTAAGAGGGCCGGGAGGACGCAGGAAGAGGTGGACATAAACTGGGAGCTATATAAGCAAAGAAACGTGGAAGTGCAACTGTTGGTGCAGGCGAAGACAAAGGGCGACAGCGAGCGATGGGTGGCGGGAATACGAGGGGAGGATAGAGACGTGCCAAAAAAGTTTTGGAACCATGTGCTGGCACTAGGGAAACGCACGAAACACAGAGAGGGAGTGCTATAAAGAACGAAGCGGGGCGGAGGCTCAAGGGATAGCAGGCATTGGCATACCTTCATGAAATTATCACTGAAAAAGTCTGGAAGGTTGACAGAGTGGTCCAGCAGCGCCACAGCGATGTCACGACGGGGAGGCCAAAAGGTCCGGAGATAGGAGGGGACAAGTTCAAGTTGAGAAAATCAGAGGGAAAGGAGGAGGAGGAGGAGGAGGAGGAGGAGGAGGAGGAGGAGGAGGAGGAGGAGGAGGAGGAGGAGGAGGAACACGAACGGAAAAGCCGAGAGGTTATCCAGGCTTAGAGCCCGGATTGCTACTCGGCACTAGGGAAGGGGTGTTCAGGGGATGAACGACAGGAGCGGGGCCGCGCACACACTTTAGCCCCTTTGCGGGCACTATTGTCGTTCATCCATGTGTTTGCCCTTCATGAAACACAGAAGGGCTATGTCCGATATCCCATAACCATTACGTCACTGTGGAATGACCGGCAATGCTTTGGCTGATGAATACCGGTGGAGTTGATCAACCAATTACGATCAAAGAGCAAGGGAAGGCTATTAAAAGCCATCAGCACAGGGATAGAACAGAAGGCACCGGACACGTGGCGTATTAGCAGGATGAGCTTAATCTATAAGAGCAAAGGAGACAAGACTAAAGCGAGCTCGTATAGGCAGTCACCGTCACGGCCGTGCTATACAGGTTGGAAACGCAGGCACTGAAATTTTAAATAGAGCAGTGGGTAGAGCAGAATAGAGTACTAGGGGAACTACAAAATGGGTTTCGAAAGGAGAGAAGACTAGATGACAGCCTATTTCCAGTAAGTCAATGCATGGTGAACGTGCAAAATCGACCTTTGTGGTTAGCCTTTCTAGACATTGAAGCGGTGTATGACAACGTAGACAGGGGGCAGCTACGGAATATACTGAAGGATAGGGGAGGGGGGGGGGGGGTGGCGGCAGAATTTATTAATTTACTTAGAGAACTATACCGAGAGAACCAGGTGCAAATAGTGTGGAAGAGGGTAGCATACAATTGGCCGGTATACACCTACATCGGTTTGAAACAAGGATGCCCTCTTTCTCCACTGCTATTCATGATATCCATGGCGCGTTTAGAAAAGAAGCTACTGAGGGCAGTGGGCTGGGATTCGATTCATCACACATTAAATACGGACAGGTGGTGGAACAGTGAATTCCAGGATTAATGTATGCATACGACATATTGTTTATGGCGGATGAGTGGATAGGTATGCAGGACTGGATGGATATATGCGGAGAGGAAGCGACGTACCTTCGGCTATCCTTTAGCAGAGAAAAATCAGGGATCATGATCTTCAACGACGAGACGGAGCATAAATTGGTATCAGTTCAACAAGTAAAATACCACGGGTAAAGGAGTATAAATATTTAGGAGTATGGCTTAAAGACGACGCAGATTACACGCAAGCGCATGAGGACCAGCTTAAAACAAAAGGAAGACGGAAAGCGGCTATAATGAAACATAGAGCACTGTAGGGCTACAACAAATACGATGTGGTAAGGGGAGTCTGGAAGGGGGTCATGGTACCAGGACTGACTTTCGGAAATTCGGTTCTGTGCATGAAGCCAGAGACCCAAGCCGGCCTGGAGGTAAATCAGAGGGCGGTATGCAGATTGGCCCTAGGGGCCCACAGCAAAACTACAAATGAAGCGGTACAGGGGGATATGGGCTAATCGCCCTTTGAGGCAAGGGAGGCGCAGAGCAAGGTAAAATTTGAGGAGAGACTGCGTGACATGGAGGAGGAAAAATGGGCCACGAAAGTGTTTAGGTGCCTGTATATAAGGAGCATGGACATGCGGTGGAGACGGAGGACCAGACAGCTGACCAAGCGGTACGGAAATTCGGTAGGGGAAGGTGGAGTATACACAAAAGTTAAAAAAATAGGTAAAAGCTGCAGAGACGACGAATTGGGTACAGAGATTTGAAGTGGAAAAAAAAAACCCTGGGTAGAACAGAGAAACTAGAAATCAGGAAGGAAGGTTTCTGTGGCAATACGCGAGGCAGTGCATTGCTCTTTGAAGTACGGCTGGGTTGTCTGAGAAACGTCGGGAATACACGGCTAACTACAGGCAACAGGGCGAAACTTGTGTATGCTGCGGCGGGGATAACGAAACTGTAGAGCATATTGTCATAGACTGCCCAGAGATACGACCGCGGCGGGACGATGGGGAAGCGACGTTGACGGAGGCTTTGGGATTTGGTGTGAGGGGGAGCCTCAACTTCAGGGCCATAGAGGTGACGAAGAGACGGCTGGAGTGGTGGTGGAAGAAAAGTAGGGAAGAGAGTAGGACGTAGGAAGAGTAATACTGTAGAATCTCGTTGATAAAATCCGGCATATTACGTTTTTCGGCCTAATACGTTTTTCTTTTCATTCCCGGCCGACGTGCCTTGGAAACAATGCCTTTTCGGGCGTTTATTACAATCACAATTTCGCCGAAAATTAATTGGATAATACGACCGCGAAAGTGCAACCTGGCTGACCTTTCTAGAAACCTTACGTTTACCCTCGCTATACTAGCTCAAAGCGCAATCCATCAAGCCACGATCCGCACGTTGCAGAGTCGCTGAAGCCGCTGCGCAGCGCCGGTTTTGCGGCGAAAACATCGCTGCCAGGTGTGGCCGCTGCGTCCAACGATGATGATACGTCAGGCGATTCCCCGCGCCGTCTAACGAAACGTATCATAATAAAGTAAAGTGCGCAATGCTCTCGGCAGGCAGCGAACTCCCTTCCTGACTTCTCGCCATGTTCTTTTCTTCCCACGCTTTTCTTTGTTCTATTTCTGCCTTTTTGCAGTGTTCGGTGGTGCTGCCAGGCTTGTGACAATGTTGAGGAAACACAATCTGCTTATTTGAAAACAAAATATGGAAATTGTAGGCAAAATTGAAGAGAACCCGTAAGGGAAGCGCATGGACTTGGCAAGCGAGCGCGGTCGGTTTGCTCGTGTCAACGCTAAATCCTATTGTCGGTCAGCAAGAGGAACTTCGAAAGAACCTGCAAGTTTTAGGCCCCGGTGAAACGCAAACGTGAGGTGCGAAGCATCAGCAAATGGAGGACGTCCTGCTTACATGGTTCAAAGCAGTTAGAGCGTCAGGAGTGAACGTCGGCAAGTCTGTCCTACGCGAAAAAGTTGAGAACATCGCGCTCTTCTTGGACATTGAAGGCTCCCAAGCGAAGGCACGACACGTAATGACGCACCGAACAGCGTTCGGCAAAGTGAAGAATTCCAGCAGCTTTTCTTTTTTTTTTTTTTACGTTTCAAAAGAATTAGCTCCTGGACGTTGGAAAAAAGAAAGTGCAGCACGCATAAATTCACCAGCTATTCCAATGTTGCTCAATAAAAGTGAGTTGCTGACGGAGTA
The DNA here is from genome assembly GCF_048455015.1 of Haemaphysalis longicornis. Classification (NCBI taxonomy): domain Eukaryota; kingdom Metazoa; phylum Arthropoda; class Arachnida; order Ixodida; family Ixodidae; genus Haemaphysalis; species Haemaphysalis longicornis. The sequence continues at coordinate 45,281,337 of NW_027526335.1, read as the reverse complement.
TGCATATTTTCCTCCTTTTTAAAACCTATTTGTAAATACGATTTTGGCATAATACGTTTTATTTTTCGATTCCCGAGAAAAACGTAACAACGAGATTTCACTGTACACCGAATTAGAATTTAGAACAGGAGGGTTGGGGGAAGCGATGGGAGTTTTAAGCCGGGGGGAGGGGGGGAGCCCATTAGGTAGTTAACGGTGGTCAAATCAGTATAATAACACTGGCAAGTCACTTGGTGACAACCGACGTCCCTCTACTAATGGAGGGCCTCTAATCATCATCATCATCATCATCATAATCACGTTCTGTGATGTTGGATGGTGGCACCGCGGCCGGCATGGACCATCGTCTCGTTAAAGACTTAGCACCACGCGAGATGTCCCCCGTTTGATTCAGTAAATTTATTTGCATCATTGATTTGGATTTATCTCTGGTTTGAAGCAGAAATATGTCCGTACGCGCGTATTCTTTACTGAGGTTTGTTGTACTTTCTGTACTGCTTCATAGCGCCGAATTCCTAATGAAAGGCACAAGGTAATACGGTAAACATAAATCGTTTTATTCGTTTTAATCGACCACGATAGAAGTATTTCACTTCCGCGCTTGAATATTGCCGCGAACCATGTTTTGGGTTTGTTTATTTATGTTTGGTTTTTGCCGACCGGCTGCGCCGGGCTATGTTATCTGTGTTATCCGTGGTACAAGTGAAGCGCATGCTCCATTCTTATGCCGCAAGTGTTATCTACTTTCATTGGGAGAGGGCTTCGAACTAGCGTCACCAGCCTAGAATAATCTCCGTTGATCTACAGAGTTCCGGATACAATTCGACTATTCGAGAAACCCTCGCACCGAGTGATAAATTCCGGCAGAGCAGATACCGCGGCATTCGACTCGCCGACGCTCGCATCCGCACGTCACTTTGTTGACTGCTGCTTCACCGCCTGTATATTCTTTGAGTTGTTAGGGGAGTACGAGTTCGCTCCAATAAACTTGCTTTCTTTGAAGACAACTGCGTCGTCTTTGGCTTCGTGACAATGTGCTCTTGCGACCAAGACTTACTTGTGGTCCAAAGGGAGAAGCCAGCTTGCAGGCATTCGGAGCAAAGGGTCAGACGTTGAAGTTTACTCTGGGTAGCGTCAACAGGTCAGTTCCGCCACCACCGCGAACACCTCCATACACGCGCGCATGCTGTTTACCATCCGTGAATTTCAAACAACGCCTCTCTGGTGGCAACTCTTCGACCAATAAAAGTACATTCGCGCAAACGTCATTGTAATCTCTTTTTCCGTCAAAATGCTACAGCAGTGGTTCTCAGCCATAAATGTGCCGGGTACCCCTTTTGCGCTTATAAAAGTACTTACGTTGATCGGTGTCATAATGACAAACTATTTACGCTTGCAGCTTACGTCGCCCACCCACTTAGTCAATTCCCGCCGTCTCTGTCTGACTTTTATGCTGATGCGAGCCATAATGTAAAAAACAATTTTCTCTTGCATCTAAAATTCTCCCAAACAAACAGATACGCTGCCTCTTCTGCGTCTGGCTTTTTCGCATAGCTGGCGTGTAATGCAAAAAGTCGACGTTAAAAGATGTGCTACGCGGGGTATCTTAACTTACAAATCATGCAGCGAAGCCATCTTCTTGTATTACCAGCAAGTTCTGGCAAAAATGAGACAGGAATCGCAGGGAAGAAAGCTTCGCGGATTGTTAAAATGTCCTCGCCCCCCTCCTCCCCCCATTTGTGAATTACTGTGCCACTGCTACAGGAACAGATCACCAGCATCCCGGTTAATTAAAATGGATATGTTTGACCACCTGTTGATTTTTCAAACTCACTGCTGAGACCATCCGTAAGGGCCAAGAGCATCTGTCAAAGGGGCCGTGAAGACAAAATACAACTTTCTTTATTTAAGTAGGAAGACTAGGCCTCACTCAGCTACATTCCAGCCACGAAAGACGTTTTCTAACCGAAAAAACGCAGGAAGTTTTGAAATACTTTCAAGTTTCGCGCTACAGTGACGTACGTGTTATGGGCAGGGGTGACGTCATATGAGCCAGCACTAAAACATCGTTTTTAGTGCTGGATCATTAGTGCAGTGGGCTAACTGCACGTTAGCATTGAAGTGATGCGACCAAATGGAACAAGAAGCCCCACCACAATCGTCCACTCATGTGTCTTAGCGATGGTTAGTTCGGCTACAACCAATCGCACAAACAAGATTCCGTGACGTCATAGAAAAGTTGCCGAAAAGTGGATAGGTATTCATCATTGCTTCGCACGATGTCTTTAATATCTCCATTTTTTGTTCTAAGTTTGCGATAAAATGTGCATCATTGTTCTCGGGTCAAAGCAGTCTTTCTAATGAACCGAACTCGTATTTTGTCTTTACGACTTCTTAAGAGCGACCGCTCGGCTGCGGGTGGGTATTTGCGCGAGCAGGTAGATATTTTTTACGCCCGAAATAACAGCAAAACGCGGACGGATTCCTGGATGTTCTGTTCCGGATCGGCATATACCCACGCATCGCGGGACGCAACGCGTCCCGTAGGCGGGCTGCAGCGGTCCGGCGGCGATTGGCCGAAGGCGAGACGCGTCGCTCCTCAAGCCCTGAGAGGCGCGCACGTGACGAGTCGCGGTTCCCGCCTCTCTCGATGCCCGGCGCTCAAAAGCGGCCGGCTCGGGGCGACGGCCGCGGACTAAGTCCGAGCAGCCCGAAGCGACGGGAGACGGCGACGATGCGAGCACCGTTTCAGCGGACGTTTCTGCTTCTGTGCACCCTGCTGACAGCGCGAGTGGTGGCCCAGGCGAGCCACTACCTGAACGCATGGGCCGTGCGCATCCGCGGCGGACCCCTGGCCGCAGACCAGCTGGCCAGGGAACTGGGCTACGCCAACGCCGGACCGGTGAGTACCTGCGCGCTTCCAGCGCCGTCGAGAACATCACGCAGTCCTCGCCAAGTGAGGGTCCACAGGCTTAACTCTCATTAGCCATTAGGTCGAAAGCTCCGATTGCTCTGCAGGCACGCATTCAGGCTCTTGAAAGCTTTTTAGTGAGGCACCAGCCCTTCTGTGAGCTCAAAACAAAGAGTGTCACGAGCGGGCGAACTGTAATGGTATATTTGTCCTTCGGAAAGAAGGGTTAGTGATGGTAAGCTTGGATGTCCCGTGATGTCTTACAAATGGCTGTCGATCTAGCAATGCCACTATACCCTTGACTTCTATACCTCTCTTGTCTCTAAATCTGCTTCCGGCGTTTAGCGGTATTACTTATGCATGATGTGTCCCTCGATTTGTCGCTCGTGCAACGTTTGAAACGTCACATCGCACAAGAGAGGTTCACTCGTCTGAAAGTTTGACACTTTGTTTCACGTGCCTTACCTGTGAACGTTGCGCAGTTCTTTAGTGAAACACGCCTGCAAATTTCTACTGCTGTGAAGATTTGAACAAAGTGACTTCCTTTTTTCCTACTCGGACACTCTGCCTTCTTACATTCGTAGCCTTTTCGGGATGTAACAGTGCGGCTGTACAACCCGCCGCGGTGGTTCAGTGACTCAGGCGTTGTTCCGCGGATCCCGAGGACTTGGGTTCGATTCCTGGCCGTGGTGGCAGTTTTTCTGGTGAAGGCGAAAAGCGAAAACGCTCGTGTATTCAAGATTTCGACACACGTAAAAGATCCCCAGGTGGTCAAAATTCATCCGGAGACCTCCACTCCAGCGCGCCTCATCGCCTGTAAACCCCACAATCAATCACTTGATGCGGATGTATAGGTGCTGTGGGAGTGAAATTTCTTGTGGTATCATGGACAATTTGGTCATGTCATGGCAAGCGGTGGCAAACAGCCACACCTCGTGGAAGAATTTTGTTTCCTCTGCTCAGTACGTTAACACGGCGAGGTGTCAGTGGATAGCTGCAAGCTTGTTCAGCAGCGTATACGTCAGCAAAAAAATACAGCGCCAACGGGAAACTATTCAGTTGAAAATTTAAAACTTAAAATGACAGATGCCTCAGTTAGAACAATGAAGTCCTGCCTTCCTATTGAACTCGCCAAATTGCCTGAAGCACGCCTAGTTTCGGCGGCTGTGCGAGCGAGTATCAAATTTCTGCATTCATGCTCATATTTTCATGTCTATTTGCTCTGCGTGTGCTTAATAATGGAAAGCCTCAATTGAATTATGGTCCTGTGGTACCTTTTTTTACTGCAGTCAGCCCTTCTCAATAACTTGCCCAGAGTGCCGCCTTGGTCCTGTTGTTTTTAGCCCGTGAAAAATTGTAAAAAATTAGTGCAAGTGAAACAAGGGCAATTTTATTCTGACTTTTTTTCCGCTACAATAACAGTTGACTTCAATACACAGCTGAGCGTGCACTCTGGCACAGGCTTAGGGAATCCATGCATGGAACAAGTTGTTCCATGGGGAACAAAACAAGGGGAACAAAACTTATCGACGAGAAAGCTTCACGGATTTTTGTGACGATGGTCTCTTGCATGCGAGTCAAGAAAAGTGCCAATATTTTTATTTGCTTCGGTGTTGCATACCCGAAATTCTATATCTAAAAATCATATTTCGGCGAAAAGCAAAAACGCCCGTGTGTACGAGATTTCGGCGCACGATAAAGATCCCCAGGTGTTCAAAATCAATCCGGAGCCCTCCACTACGGCGCGCCTCATCGCCTGCGTTGCGTCGGCGCGTTAAACCCCACAATCAGTCAAAAATCATATTTCCCTGCCATTCGAGTGTAAAGAAACACCTTCAGATCACATATGTTATTAACGTGTATAATTAACTTCTTCATATAATTACAGCACGTCAACACACTGATCCCACTGTTAATTCGAGAAAATATCTCGTAGAAGATTTTTTTTCTTTTTCCGGGGCCGCCTTTGCTTCTCATAATTTCATGAGCTGGCATCTACAAACATTGATTTGATTGATTATGAGGTTTAACGTGCCTACGCTACTCAGGCGATGAGGCGCGCTGTAGTCGAGGACTCCGGATGAATTTTGACCACTCGGGGATCTTTAACGTGCGCCTAAATCTTATACACACACGCGTCTTTTTTTTTTTTTTTTTTGCTTTTCACTTTTATCAGGAAAGCGGCCACCGTGGCCGGGAATCGAACACGCGTACGTCCTTCGGCTCAGCATCAAAACGCCTTAGCCACTGAGCCACCGCGGCGGGTGGTCTGCGAGCACACGCTCGCGTGCACAGATTCATGAGCTGGAGTTCACAAAAGCCATCCAATGGTTAAAAACATGAGTCATCCTCATTGCCCGACACAGAGCTGGAACTTGTTTCTGGGAAATTAATCAATGCGTATTAATTTTAATTAGATAACATGATACTAATAATTCAAACATTTTTTCTAACCTAAAACTAAAGAAGCACTAATCATATTTCGTGCCCTTCGTGGGAAAACAATAAGTCTGGCCTTACAGAGACTCTACTTCAGGGAAAGAATGTGCGCTTCATGTCTGAAGTGTGAACCCAGCAGCTCGGAGAAGCAATGAGATGATTATACCGGGCGAGCAGGAATTGTGAGCCTCATTGGCATACCTTTCATTCAAAGGGAAACCTTTTAACCTCGTTAGAAAGGAATTGTTCAGTAGTCTTTAAATTTTATAATAATTTGTATAAATTACCTTTAGGCGCAAAAGCCTAGCGTGATAACTTTAATTGACTGAAAATATGGAAGAGCGTACAAAACACGTCTAAGCCTTTTTCAGAGCCTGTGGGTGGAAACTTCGGCAAAAACCACCTCATGGAGCTTTTACATCTGGCAAGCAAAGAATGCATTCCTCAAGTTTATAAGAACGGCGTTTTGGGCGTGGCCAAGGATTTAATCTTCAGTCAGTGAGCCAGTCAATTAGGCGAAGTAGTGCATACGTTTATATATATATATATATATATATATATATATATATATATATATATATATATATATATATATATATATAAGACAAATAAGAATTGGCAGTCAAGAAAGAAGACCTCGGAAAGCAAAGGGGAGGATGTAGTAGCTCAAGATAAAGAATTTGGAAAATAAGAAAGTGGAGAAAAAATGCCCGCTAGGTGGGATCCGAACCCACGAACCCACGACCGCACCCGAACCCACGAACCCACGGCCGGTTCGGATCCCACCTCACCTGGCGGGCATTTTTTTCCACTTTCTTATTTTCCAAATTCTTTATCTTGAGCTACTGCATCCTCCCCTTTGCTTTCCGAGGTCTTCTTGACTGCAAATTCTTATTTCTGTCTTATTTTCAACGAGCTCCTCATTTCCTATTCTGACTCGCTACATACATATATATATATATATATATATATATATATATATATATATATATATATATATATATATATATATATATATATATATATATATATATATATATATATATATATATATATATACCTCCATACGTACACTTGAAGTAGTACATTACCCACTACGTAGTATATTTTCCCGGCAGCTCTGTCGGATAATTCTACCGATACGCCACATTGTTAGCTGACCTGTATTTTAAAACCCCAAATATTTTTATTCCTAATGTACAGCTACACTTCACGGGCGAGCGAGCGCTAAGTGCGCGATATGCTTCGGGAGTATTTTCGAAGAAGGAACTATTGCTTGTTTGCCCTGTTCCTTTTTTTTTTTACGGGTGGTCCTTCATGGGTGAAGGATGGGTAATCATTCAACACGGCAAGAATTACGTCTTTTTTCCCTCTCTCTCTTACCTAAAGTGGCAAAGTAAGAGTGACAAGTACCGCCGTCTCAGCCGAGCCTAGTCGGCTGTGATGAGGAGCAGCCCACTTCACAAAGCACTCGTGCAATTTGTTCTACGTAGTTGTCTCCCGACAGCACCAGCACAGAATCGCGTCCAGCACGGCTCGTAATCCCACATAGATTGCGCCGTGATCCGCGGATTCGTAGTCTAGGCACGTGATCTTAGAACCATACGTCAGAGCCTGTTGGATGAAGCATTGTCCGTACCTCAAATAAGCAACACTGCCATTCTCACCGTCGCAGTACGTATTTCTATACACTGCGCCTTTCTTGGCCGACACGATTACAGAGATTTAAGGAGTTAGGAGGCAGCGGTGCCAGTCCGTTAGCGGGAAACACATAGGAATGGGAAGGAGGGGTGGGAGGCTTGAAGTTCTTCTGACCAGGGTGGCCATGTACGCAACCAATGTCGCGCGATGGCCGAAACGAGAGAGCAAGGAGTTTTCTATTTGTTATTATCCTGTAGACTCGTCCAAAGCATGGACAGATCGCACAACAGCGTTCAAGGGCCCTCCGAGCCTAGCACGGAGGCTCGATAGGGAGATATCGTTCTTGAGGGTACGAGACCCGTGGTGTATTATCTCGGGGGTTTGCTCTTCGCTACGCGTCCTCTAATCCCCGCTGCGAGGATGATTAAATTTCTCTCGGACGAATCTTTCGTTTTTGGTGGGTGTACACGTCATTGTTAGGCTTTCAACAAAATAAAAGGAGCGCAAGAAGATGGGGAAGGAGGATTATTATTATGCACACAATTCAGGCACGTAGAAAGGACTCAGTTTTGAGAATAGCATGGTGGACTGCCTTTGAGATTGCCCAATATTACGGCAGAGGAAAGTCCTGTATACATCTAAAATTGACGCAGAAAAATGAGCATAACAATAAAATAATACACACGCAGGTTTGAAAGTTCAAAACGAGTTGTATGCGTTGTAGAGCTTTCGGCCGCCATCAGAATTTCCTGTGAAGCTAAAATATAATGGCTACAAACATTTGACGGCTCTAAGGTGTCATTGGACCACTTATTGTGCTAGAATAAAACATTCTAAGCTCGGAGATGTAGTAGGACACTGTCGGTTTAATCTGCGTTCACCACCCTTCCTCATCCCCCCCCCTCCCCCCCCCCTCCCCCCCCCCCCCCCAAAAAAAAAGAAACCATTTAGGGTTAATGCCGCTCGCGAGGGCGTAGTCGGGAGAAACACACAGTGCGGTGACAGGTGGCTGATGTGCTCATTCAGCAGCAAGCACGTACACACCTTCTTCCGATTATGAGGAGCGAGTTTAGGATCAGGCCTATCCTTCCTCTTGTTGTTGTGTTCGCTGACGACTCATCTCCGTCCGTCCGTTTCTCTCCGCCCCTCAGCACGACCGCGCCGTTCATCACGAATCTGAGGGAGGGATGATTCGACATTTGCGCTTGTAAGCTTCCGGCATGCTAATCTAATGCATCAGTCCGGTCCTCGTCTTAGTGAGGGGAAGGCGGTGATCATGAGGGTGCTGATGATGACGACGACGACGACGATTATTGTGTTGTTGATAATGATGATGAATATTTGTCGCGCGGTAAGTACGCAAGTGGGCATGGGCAGGTAAATTATTGTTTGGCGCCAGGAATACATCACCTTCTACGACGAAAATACACCATGAAAAGCAATAAATATTTGAGTCAACCATTGCGTAGCGCGCGATGCGGTTGTCGGTGACAGCTGTTATTGTACGGCTGCCTTTTTTTTTGCGCGCATTCGACAAGGATGTAATTGGTCGTTTTGTAACGCTCATTTCAAAAGACATTTACGCGTATGTTTTTCTGTCGCTGAAATTCGCATGCTGGGCCTGGGGACGCACACGACCCATTATAGAATTGCCTGTTATAGAATGTGTTACAGAGCTTGCTCTGGAATTACAAAATGAGGCTTTTTTCGCCACTTTCCCAGGGCGTATGGACAATCATAGGGATTTGTTTGCCGGAAAATAGCGTCGATGATTATTTTAGGGCTCAAGTAATGTTGTTTAGTTTCCCTTTTTAAATTCGACCCCTACGTGCGCTCAGTTTTGAAGTTGTCTTTTCCTCAGTGCGGCCACGCTTGCAGCAAAGCACCCTCTACAGGCTTGCCTGTGCGCAGGTCACTGGAGGTCGGCTTGGAAATATAGCCTGTTGCCGTTACTAGCACCCGCTGTAAAAATTTGGCGTCTAACAGCAATTAACTTATGCAAGGCACTAAGCGAGATGCTCGTTAAATAAGCTCAAATTGTATAACAAAGCAGATCACAAGCATTTGACTGGGGCCGCTCCCGAGGACTCAATTTTAAATGCAGAGCATTTCAGTAACTCACGATGTCACCCGCGTTCACGTCCATAGTCGTAGTCCGCACCCCTCCCCCTACACTATATAAAAAAAATACTATCCGACGCCTGGTTTCGATCCCTCGACCCTGCGGGCGGAACACAATGTACATGGTGCTCTACCCACTGCGCCACAAAGCCGACACAGAATGGGAGGCTACGAACGCGCCTTATATCCTTGACTAATTCAAACTACGTCAAAAAGCTGCTGATACAACGCATTCACTACCACCAACTCCCCAAACACTAAACGTTAACGCAATACACCCACCCCCTATGCGACGCATTTACTCGAGTCCCCCTCGCGGGGAGATGGACCCAATTTTTTACAGCGGAGTTTTGTGTTCTATAGGTTTTCGTGCATTTTTCGATGTCCTCGCGTCAGAACTGCCGTGGCTGCTCGTCTCCGTGAAACGCAAGGCGTTCCATAATTCGAGCTTCAACTAGGCAGCACCTAAGAGAAATGAATACCGGCGCGACGCGTGGGAGACAGGTCGAAGTCAGACGAAAGTGCCAGACATAAGGAAGCGGATCGCGAAGCAAATCACACCAAGCGGAAAGAGGACGAAACCATTCGAGAACGTGGGACAGAAGCAAAGCGCTCAGGCGTTCAGTGGGACATTAAGGCTTTCGCATTCGAACCCTCATGAAGTGCGTAGGTGTACTTGGACCGTGGGTTAGTTGCGATGTCACTACCGCTGTTGTCGTAGTCGGTCATTTCAAAGCCAGTGTGTCGGGTCCGAGAAGAGAGCGGTTTGCGCGTTTCCTGATAGAGACAATTGGCTGGCAATACCACACCCATCGGGCACAACCGATTAACCGGCAGCGTGCATGCGTCGATTTGGCATTATCCAAAAACGTGTCTGCAATTGTAAGTATGCCGATACGTGCATATCATAGCGACAACACAGCCATTGCAACCGTACGATAAGTGAAAAAAAACATTGCAGCTGAATTGGTCCTTCACATCTGTCGGGCGGAATGGCTTCGAGATTTTTTTTGTGTGTGTCTTTGGTTCCGTCATTTTTCGCAGGTTGGAAATTGCGTTGGTGGTCGAAACCTCTGGCATAAATATTTAATTCAAGGCAAACTTTCCTACTCCGTTCCAGCCGCGTTAACACAGTAGCACGGTAGAAAATCGTTACGCAAAAAAAAAAAAAAACTGCGTCAGTGGCTTTCTGATAAAAAAATCCTGATTCGTTGATATCGTCGTGCAGAAAGCGAGTACTGCGGTGTCGTTCTGTGAACACTACAGGTGGTGTTTAAGTGAATTGGTGCTCTTGCACCTGTGCCGGTGAGAGCGAGGAAGAACCATAAACCCATTGCTACGCCGCCGAGTATGCCACCGCGTGGTGAGGAGATACTCTGACAGTAAAGCTCGTCGTGGAGTAGCGGAAAGTTTCTGTCCGCTGTGATGTAGGATCCGTAGCGCTGCCGTCCTGACGTCATCGCTGGTCAGAAGAGAACGGGCACCCAGGAAGGCGGCCAGGCCGCTTGGAAAAAACACGTGCACGATGAATACAGTGCCGAGAAGTATTGCGTAACGAAAATTGGGTTCTTGTTTGACTCAAGAGCGAATGAGAAAATGTAGGACGCGAAGACGCGAATGAGAAGACGCGAATGAGATAAATAAAGACGCGAATGAGAAAATGATACGAACGGCGCCCCGTAACGCCGTCGTTCCACTCGTAAAGAGAAGGCTTGGGCGTACTCTAAGCTTTTTTTCGGTGGAGCATAAGAACGAAAATTGCATTTTGCCAAGACATCAGCGTACGCAAGAGGAAGCGGAATGCTTTAAAATAACACGCAGCCTTCTGCTGTGCACTTCCTGCTCAGTGGTTGCTTCGGCACGTTCAACACTCTTCGCCCTCGTGTCTTGCTTTTTTGGCGCGAGTTACTTCAACAGGCGGACTGGCGACTCTTCGCACCACACCTTCCCAAAAATCGAAGTTCTCCGTCGCTGGCAGGAACCTGTTCTACTCACGTGCCTTCACGCTCACCTGTCACGCGATATGACGTCAGCGCACCACGCGCTAGACTAACTCTTGTTGCGGCACTCGCAACCTTCAGTTGTAGCGTGGTGGTAACTCAATCGGCTCCAACGGTGACGACCCGGATTCAACTCTCATACGAACTCAAATGAGTTCTTCATTTACCCTTTACAGCGGCGGCCATTTTCTGTACCAAGCTAGAACAGCGAAAACGCCAGTGTTTTGCACAATAGATCACTAAAAGCTTTAGCGCTAAAATGGGCAGAGCACGGGCCAAAATATACAAGAACTTTTACTTTTAACGCCCCCATTCTATGCCACATCTCTCCCAGCCAATGCCCTACAACTGCCTTTCCTGGGAGACCCCCTGCACCGCGAACCAGCTCATGTGGGAACGCCCCAACCACCCAGTGTCCTTCCCTTCACCATCCCCGGAGCAGTGGGAGTAGAAGCTGACAAGTTCGCACGTGGCCTGAAGATCAAAAACGCCTAATCTAACGGACCCGAGCAGCGGCGGCAGCCCGCACTTTTCTGCACTGAAGAAATACCACCCACATTTTTTTTTTAATCTTCTTCAGCTCCAATACACGTATTCTTCACTCACTATTCACAACTTCTTTTTTTCTTTAAGGAGGGGTGGGGGTTGTGTTTCCGAGGATCGTGGTCGCTACTCCGCGTCGATGTGGCGTGTTTTCGGCTCACAAGCGCCTGGTAACGCCGCGGTGCCCACTCTTATCTTCGGCACCTCTAAGAGCAAGCAGGCGTTTAGTGCATGCTAGCTGCGTTTTCGACAACACGGAATGGAGCCGTTCAAGCCGTCCGCGAGGGAAAGCCAGGCGCACACAAGCTAAGCGCGTAGAATGCAGCATCGTTGGCCTCGAGGGCGGAGAGAAGGCCGGGTGGGCGCCCGACGGCGTGCGTCAGAGTCGGAGGCGCGGCGTGCATTCGCCTCATTCCCGTCAGCTGCTCCTGACACTTTCGCGTCTAAGGCTCTGCGGGAGCACAGCGCGAGGTGTTGGCGAGCCGGCGAGTTGCACAAGCAACCGTCTGCCAAGCCATGGATGACGCGCAGTGTAAGACGAGGGTTCGCTAGTTCAAGCAGGCACACGAACATCGTTGACACTGTTTGAAAATGCTGGTGATCTAAATTTGGCAACCCAACAGTTTCAGACTGCACAAAAGCCAGATTAGAACGATAAAAGGCGAGAAACATTGTTGCGAACGAATGCGACAGCTGTCAAGGTAGTTAGGAAGAAAGTAAAATAGGTAATAAGAGGTAAAAATAAATCAGCAATTAAAAGGAGAGCGGAAATGGTGCGGAGAATGATGTGCAAAAATAACAAAATATTTCAAGGCCGTTCCGCCTAGTGAATGTGGATTGATGACCGGCGGAACTGTAAAGTCAGTGTCATTTAGTAACGACGCTCACAACGGCTTTGTGGTCGCTGTGATATGCACTGATCGGCAAACTTGCAACTACAGACACGTTGTTAAATGATGTCAAATTTATTTCCGCGCGTCACTGGTTTATCGGTAGGGCCTCATCGGTGTGGCGTCGCACGCCAAATTCTGCCACAGGAAACGCGCAAACCACTACATTTCGGTCACGACACATCCACAATAAAATCACTAACTTCGACCGAAGAGGTATAGTGTGTGGGGGTTCTACATTTCACACACTAGTGATTTCCCACCCCGCAGCCATCCGCGCTCAGCAAAGATGCCTTGCGAGCGCCGGCTGCGGACGGGTCCGTTGTTTGCGGAGACAGACAAAGGCAGGGGCGACAAGGGCAAAACACCAATGGCAGCATTTATTGCAATGTGCAAATCAAATACACTACATACAGACTGATCGTAGGCCATAACGGTAACACTGGGAGCGAGGCATTAAACAACGCTAGAGATCGAGATGATTCGACTCACCGATGGAATACCGGAGCAGCGGGGCACCCCAGGTGGTCGAAATTAATCCGGAGCCCTCCACTACGGCGCGCCTCATCGCCTGCGTTGCATCGGCGCGTTAAACCCTACAATCAATCAATCAATCAATCAATCAATCAATCAATCAATCAATCAATCAATCAATCAATCAATCATTAAATAACTTTGTCTTTGGCGCTCTTTGCCCTATAGCTGGCCTTGCGCCATTAAACACTCACCACCTCCAGTAGAACATGTCCTGCAATTGCGTATTCCGCGTCGAACAATACCTCGCTGGAGGTTTTGGTTGCAGGTTACACGACTGGACGAACGACGGGACGTTTAATATAGCAAAGCCCAAAGGCGTGGGTTAGATCCCGGCCGCGGGGGCCGTTTTTCAGATAAACGCGAGAAGCGATGACGCCCGTGTGACAATATTTCGTTGCACGTTAAAGAGCTCCAGGTGGTCAACGTTAATCCAGAACCCTCCACTAAGGTGCACCATATAGCGCAGGTGTAGTCTCTGCGTGTTAAACCCCAAATTTGAATATTGCATAGCATATTGCAGAAAGGTTGCAGCTGACAAGAGTACGACAGTACTTTCTCCAGCGTTTGCGGCACTACCGAGCGACGGTGTAAATCAAGCATCTTCCCCAGTAAACGGGCGCTTGGACAAAAAAAAAAAAGTTTCAAGAAAGAGCACCGCCTCACAACGCGAGAACCCCTATCGACCCGACCGAACAAGGTGTATGCGTGTTCGGCTGGAAATTTTTTCCCCCAACAAAAACATGCAAGCCACGCTGCAATGCGTGCAAGAATGCTGAGATCGAATTATCCGAACACGTGCATCCCCAGCGGTGCGGGAAAGATTGATGAGGCTCGAAGAATGCGGGCCACCTGCCTGTTGTGAAGATGAGCGCGCGATATACCTCCGATCTGCTCTGTTCACGCGTCTACGGGGAGTTCATGTGAGCTTAGCCTTATCAAGTGGAAGAGCAACAAAATCACAGAAACGTCAACGCAATTCTGGAAAGGAACACATATCTATTTAGCGAACGGCACTCGCCGGGCTTCAAAACTCATCACCGCAAATACTTGAGGTTTTAAAAAAAATTATGATGCCTAAACGCACACACACTCACGAAAACACAAACGAACGGACATACGCTCGGAATGGCCGGGAAAGCACAAAAATGTTGTTTGCTGTTTTGCATGATGCTGCAACAATTACACCTCTTTAATTGCGGCGTGGCTGAGTAAAGGGCTCTGCATAGGCTCCCTATAGATGTCACTGCGTGTATTTATAGTGAGCTCGAAGGGGCATTTATAGTGAGACTAACACCTTCTCTAACACCATTGCTTATATTCGCTTATACCCTGAACTCTGTGTCGACAAGTGTAAATGCTGCTATGCAAGGGCTAGGCTCCAAGATATTTTGCGGGCATTCCCTATGAAAAACAGAAATATTCCACACCCAATTGTTATTCGGACTTCAGAGGAATGGTAACCGTCTTGCTCAGCCCCGACCCGAACACTCAAATAAACGCATTTCAAATGGTCGAAGATGCATTAATGGCCGAAGAAGGCTCCCACCCACCTCCATCCATATTTTTGGCTCAAATAAAATTTACCTCTTTCCTTGTGTATATGAGCTTAGACTATCTAGAGCTATTTCATTATCACCACCCCCACCACCACACCATAATCCTCGTCATCATCATCATCAAAAGCAACAACATCAATGGCCTCCATGACAACAGCCCATTTGTGTCCATTGCAAGTTGCAAGCCTCCCCCCAGAGACCCGCCGCGGTGGGCCAGTGGCTAAGGCGTTCTGCTGCTGAGCACAAGGATGCGGGTTTGATTCCCGGCCGCGGCGGCCGCTTTTCTGATGGAGGAGAAAAGCAAAAAACCCCGTGTGTTCGAGATTTCGGCGCACTTTAAAGATCCCCAGGTGGTCAAAATAATCCGTAGCCTTCCACTACGGCACGCCTCATAACCTGTGTAGTTTCGGAGCGTTAAACCCCATAATAAATCAATCCCCCACCGACTTCCAAGCACTCCTTTAGCAGGTCTTCCGAGACCATTGTTTGCCCTCTAATTTTCGTATTTGATCCCTCCAGCAGCGCTTTTTGGTACATAATGAATGCTTTTTTGTTCACTGTAATCGAAAAATATTTCGTAAATCGATTGTACTGCGTATGATACCGGTGAGGATGATGATGGAGGTCTCTTCACGTTTGTGCGTAGCCACGCATTAATTTTTACTTGGACCTAGGAGTGCGACATAACTGATAAGAACATTTCGATAATAACATTTGATAAAAAAAACAGTGATTGAGTCTGAGAGATGGAGTTCTTCCAGTTTTTCTGATCTGTATATATACATGACGTCGGTAAATTCACTTCGACATCCATTGAACAGCTCGAGTAGTAAATTGACGATGTAAATAAGAGACAATAGATTCCACGGACTTAACGCTGAAGGAGCTTACGGTTGTATCCCGTGTTTTGTTCGTCAGTTCGTCGGTACCCGGTGGCTGCAAACATATGTACTCTAGTCGCGTGCACTTGTTTTTCTTTTTTTATTTCTTAAAGGGAAAGCTTTCTTAGTGGGACCAATGACGCCCTGTCAGAAAACTAGTGCATTTCCCCATAGACCGGTTGGTCAGCCGAAAAGTTCTGATAGGGTCTCTGCACACACGGCGCGTGCGCGAAGCCGGGCTTCTATTGTGTCAAAACGGTTACTTGAAAATCGCGAAGAAGGAACGGTTCTAGATAAGCCAATACACGCATAGATCACGAAGAAGGAGTGCAGTAGTGTACCTTTATATCATACACCACGTATCGGTACACATTCAGATCAATCGTAAATGCGTTTACTTAGTAAGCGAAAAAACTCCGCGTATAGCTCGTTATTTCGTTATTCGTTTGCGATTTGGGTCTTAGAAGGTTTGACGGTCGATTAACGATCGATTGTGTTTTAGCGAAGGTTTTGACACACTTTTGAGGCAGTTTTTATGTTGGACAGCTTTAGCGCTTCTCTAAACTTTCTTTAGGAAGGGATGATAAAGTTTTTCTTTTTTTGGCGAAGTCATTGAAGCCGCGTGGGTGTTTGCGCAGTCCTACTGCATGCAACGTTGACTCTCGAGTCCATTTAAACAATAAAGTTTGGTCGGAACAGCGACACAAAAATTCCAGAGAACGCCTGTAGCTGTGGGTCGATCGAAGAAATAGAACGTCGTTCGGGGATACGCGCCTGCATTTTATCATAAGCAACTTACACAGGGAACAGATCCTTCAGCCGCAGTAACTCGGAACTGAAGCCGGAGCTTAGTGCTCGTTACATACCAAACCTCGTAGGCAGAGAGCGAAGCACCTACTTTTGTAACCTGAAAGTGGCAATGGCGCCAACCAGAAAACGTTCAGGAACAATATTATTGAAAAAAAAAATTAAAGCCGTTCCACTCAATGTGAAAGCTGTCGAAAGTGCAGAACAGTGATTCACCATAAAGGGCTCTTCGCCGCCCTGTCTCATTCCTCTCCTGATGAATTCAACGGAGGTTTTTCCAACGCATTTCAAATTTCCCGCCTTCGCAGTGCTCGCTCGCACCCTGCCTGAAACTGCGCCAGCGGGAGTTTTGTTCTTTTTGTGCTTGCTTTTCCTACCGCACGTGCCGGCGTTGCACTGCCATTTTTTTTTTTTTTTGTTTTCACTCACTGTCGTAAAAACCAATAAAAACCAACCAATGAGCCTTCCTAACTAAATGAACGCGGGCGCTGCCGGTTCATTATGTATATTTTGCCTCGAAGGTACCTGCAGTTTTCTTTGCGCTAAACAACGGGGAGATGTATGAGAAGCGCCAGCGGTTCACGAGTTTCGAACGCTTATGACTATGCACTAAACCGCTTGGCTATCGAAGCCCCTGCGGGATGCCGCGACGGCGTATAATGCCGTGAAGCTCTATACTTGAGTCCAGCAAGCGAGCTACGACGACAAGGCGAGCCCCGAAAGTGCTCTGCACTTTAAAAAAGCATTGCAACGAAGGCCTTCAAGGTGAAATGAAAGTTTAGGGAAATGAAGGTATGAACACACAAGAACGCGAAGAAATTCCGGAGAGCTAACAAGAAAGCAAAACAGCGCGAATTTCGAAGTGCCTTCCTTGACATGCTGCTGTGGCGCGGCGTCAGCATGCGTGTGCACGCACAGAACAAAAATAAATGTGTCACCTTTAACAACCAGTGTCACGAGGTGTTGGTCTTCCGTTATGTGCATCCTCGGCTTCCACTAAGTAGTAAAGGATTACATTGGTTATACTGCGTAGTAACATTGGTTATACAGCGCAATGCAACCGCAAGTACAGCTTCGGCGAACCTGCAGTGTCCCTTAAATGGAGATGGGGAGAGTTCATCGTAGCGTTTAGTGTTTTTATCCACTCCTTTACAACACATGAACTAACCAACCGTGAATTTTTTTATCTTCTCCCCCCAATGCCGCAGCTGCGAGGCCTGGAGGACACGTACCTGCTGCGCAAGACGGGTCAGCCGGAGCGGTCGAGGCGCTCGGCACGTGGAGTTACGCGCCGTCTCACCCAGGACGCCAGGGTATGGCGCATGCATAACGCCCGCTGTTCACGCGTTGTGCGTTACATCGGCCACGAATGCTCGCAAGAGAATTAGCGCGCGCACGTGCGCCCACTGCGAGGAGAAAAGAACGAGGGAAGAGCAATTCTTAGCCCTTTAATATGAATTCCGGCCTTCCCTACACTTTGGCTGATGAGGACGGAGCTCTTGATCCCCCCACCCCCCGCGCCGCCTTATTCACCGGTCCTTGTAAGATTACAAGCAGTCCAGAGAGACGGTATGGAAAGGTCGTGAAGGTGCGAACAACGGACAGATGAAAAACACAAAAGCGGTAAGGCGGCCCTGCAGTATAGCATTAAAAAATTCAGAGCCCTTCCACCCCGTGAAGAGGGATGGCCAGCAAAGCTGCAGTGCAGAGCCTCAACGTGAGGTTTGACTGGGTCGTAGTCCAAGGGGTGCACGAAGCAGAACACGTTTGCTTGTAATTTACGATTGAGCATTGTTCTTGGTTATTTACTGAAAGTCCAGTCCTGTCCAGTCACTGCTCCTCGCGCATGCTCAGCACGGCTCTTCACGAGCCACGTGAAACGGCTATCAAGCGGCTCCGACGCAGCGTCAAACGTAGCTACTGCGCAATTGAGGCGCACACCTGGGCACGCGCCGGTGCCAGTGCGTTTGCCGCGGCTATGACACAACACAATCCAACACAATCCACTTTAATCCAATCCAATCAAAATCCAATCCAAGCCAATTCAGGTCAATGCAATCGAATCGAATACAATCTAATGCCCCTCGCGCTCGCGCAGAACGGCGCTTCACTGCACACGCGAAACTGCTCAACCTCGGCCAGTGTAGCTTACGCTACAAAACACACAGGAATCATGGGTAGAAATTTCTTATAGCGCGTGTATGGTAATCACGGCGCATGCTCTATGAAGGCCCTAGGACCTTTTTAATTTTGTATGATTTTTTTCCATGCCCCGGGGGTGTGGCGCGCAGTTTTACGATTCCAGGGATTTGAGGGGGCTCCGCAACGTGGCGCCACGCTCGCTAGCGATTCCTGTCTACATCGCTCTGGGACCGGAGACGATCTGCTGGATCCTAGCCATTTACAGCTTTGCCGTAAAAGCATCGTTCATATAGCTGCTCTTTAATGCATATATCAGAATTCATCTGAACACAGCTCCGCAGCCGCTGGCTGCCTTTTCGCATCCGTGGCAGAAAACAAGGCGGTATAAGGACAGATCATGGCGCATGACAGATACAACTGGTTGTTGTTGGTACTGTGCAGACACCTCGGTAACTTAGTAATCGTAAAACAAACACCACTTGCGGCCCCCAAAACAGAATCGCTTGTCAGGGATGCTGACATTCTCATTTATTACCGTCAAGGCAGAAGAACCTTCCCGACTCCGCACTCCCAATTAACAAGAGAAGAAGCCACCCCCCTTCGAAGACTACAGACAAATACGTGCCCCCACATAACCCTACTCCATGCGATTTATCCTACCCAATACCCGTCTACCTGCAATTTCTGTCCAACTCCCGGTACACTGTACCGCCAGATTTGGGAGTGCCAGAATACCCCAGGTCTTGCCCCAATAAACTCCCCCTCCAACAAGCAGTAGGTGAACCGCCTGACGAACCTTGGGATCCAGCATGAACTGGTGAAGAGGGCCTGGACCGCCAGCCGAGCTCAGGGTATCTCGGAATAGGGAATCCCCCCCGGGCGGGTGCCCTATCTGCACCAGCTTGAAAAATAAAGATTTATTCATCATCACCATCATCCGTGCTTATTGGGTGCGAGTGCTCCCATCCCTGCCCCCTCGCTGCAACAGAACAAAGTCTGCTGCGAAAGTTAGGCTGCCAATCACGGGACCTAAGAATTAGGAATCCCAGTTGGCTATCATCTCAGAGCTTGTAGTCTGTGCCCTAGCTTGACGCGACGATCTTTACCGGGAAAAGGGGGCTCGAGCTGCGACTACACGGATGGCGACGTTTGACTGCTGCGCAGGTCCTGTGGGCCGAGCAGCAGGTCGTGCGGGTGCGCGAAAAGCGTGGCGGCGACTTCATGACGGACGTCGACTGGGAGGCGCTCCGCTTCAACGACCCGCTCTGGAACCGGCAGTGGTACATCGTGAGTGCGCCGACGCCGCCGCGCATTACAGCCGGGCCGCACGGCGCCGCGCTGCTTTTGGGACGGGAGCGCGTACATGCCAACATGCCATTCCTTTTTGCAGCATGACACACGCTCGTCACCGGACCTCCCCGAGCTTGACCACCGGGTCACCAAGGTCTGGGACATGGGCTTCACCGGAAAGGGCGTCACGGTCACCATCATGGACGACGGTCAGTACTGCTAGTACACTCCCCACGTGCGTGTATACGTGCATGATGTGTGAATGCGTGCGTGCGTGGGCGTGTTTCTATAGCGCCGATAATAGGTTGATATTGCCGCGAACTATGCATGCGGTTTGTTTATTTGTTTTGTTTTTGCCGCCTGGCTGTGCCGTGCTGTGTTATCTGTGTTTTCTGTGGGTCAAGTGAAACGCATTCTTTATTTTTTATGTCACACGTATTATCTGCTTTGATAGTGAGGGTGCTTCGAACTAACTTCACCAGCCTAGAATACTCTTCTTTGATCTACATTGTTCTGGGTGTAATTCGACACTCCGAGAAACACTCGCGCCGAAAGATAAATGCCCGCAGAGGAAACGCCGCGGTATTCTTTTTCTCCGACATTCGCCTGCGCACATCACTTGGTTGACTGCTGCTTCGCCGCCTGTGTATTTTTTTTACTTGTTAGGGGACCACAAGTTCGCTCCAATAAACTTGTTTTCTTTTTTTTAAGACAACTGCGCCATCTTTGGCTTCGTGACAATATAAGCGGGGTTCGTACAGTCTACCGTAATACGATGCCTGATATGTTGGTGTTCTGCACCATAAAGACTGCGGTAACATTCTCTTGGGCATAATACTTTCGATCGTTGTGTTTCCCGAGACAGTCCGGAGAGTTTATCTGTAGAACTCCGCGTCTGGAGCCACTTGTGACCATTTGTCGTTGACAACAAGTAATCGTGTAAGCAGCTGCACGTGGATGGTCGCGAACGAGGTTTCTGTTACAGAGGTGCAGAAGGTACACCGGAAAGAAGGTTTTGGTTGGGGCTCATTGCTTGAACGGCCCTAAAAGACGAAAGAGGAGTAGACACACACGGCGCTCGTCCAGTGTGCTTACTCATTTTCGTCTCGGCCTTCTACGCCGTGCCGGCAGTGAGCCGCAGGTAGCAGAACAGTTTGTTTTCGGATATGCCACGCGGCTGTCCTTGAGCTATACTGCAAAGTTCCCCATCGCCCGAGACTTAATGATGACAAAGTTCTGAAATAATTTTCCAGGGTGTTTACGAACTAGTATTTGCGTCTTCATGCACCTTCCATGCATATGCTCAAAGCGATGGTCCACAGTGGAAATTAACTGGACCCGCTCCCGTGCAGCTACCGTGACTTCCTAACAAATAATCATTAGGGATATGAGACCAACCGACATAACAGGAACAAAATCTGTACCCTCTGAATGCAATTTTGGGCATGAAGCCTGCGTTCACCGTGAAAGGAAATAGGGGACAGGCCTTCGGCATTTGAGCGCCCACGAATCGCTTGTTCATAAGTTACAAACGCAATGGTGCGGCGCCTTTTCATGAGTAAGACCATGTGACAGAAAACAATATAATGGTAAGCAATAAACAGTGAGATGGCATTGAATATATGCAAATGAAGAAAAGAACACGCGTTTTTTTTTTTCATGGCGATTAATCTGCTATTTGATTACTTTACCTTCCGCAAGGACGGCACTGCACTTGTGCCGTCTTCATGTGTTCTTGTCCCCGTTAATTTGCGCGCAGTTTGTTTTTCGAAATGCATCATTACCAACTCGCCCAACTCTCAACCCTTTACCCCAAGGAAACATTTTTGTTCGTTCCATAAGCGGTAGACGATCTTTATCGCTTATTTTGTTGATTGGTAGAAATACTATTGCTTAATGACTCCTCGGAAAGCCCATTATTTAATATCTACGCCGTTAAAAATACAAAAATACATCTTAAAAAAGAATATATATTAAGCAATATTATCTATGTTTTTGTGTTATTTGGCTTCTGTTCTCATCAGCTTCTATATTTACCTTTTTCTCTTTGCGCCTATACGTGTAAATTCCTCCCGAATTTTTTTTAATAAAACGATCGGCGCCTCTATATTGTTACGGCTAACGAGGACGGAGGATTGAACGCCTGTTTCGGCTGTAACATGAGATGGTGGAGCCGTCCACTCGCGCGGGGGACGTCCTCAGTCCGGGGTGTCCAGGGCGCGTGCAGCGAGCTGCGCCAGGTAGTTCAGCTGTCACAGTTGACGTTGAAGAAACCCAAAAGGTCACTCTGCACATTCGCCCGGCTGGTCATTATGCATCTTCACAGTTTACCGGATAGCAAAATAGTATGAATTTAGCCGCTGCAGCCGAGACCGTCAAACAAAAAAAAATGGCCGCGTATGTGCTCCTTACGTTGCAAACGTCGACAAAACACAATACTAGTCCCGTGGCGCCCCTCCCAAGTAAATGCCCCCCTTATCTTTCCCGCTCACCTCTCACGCTGGTAAAGTCAGTTTGAATTTACCGCGTTACACTGCTCCACGCCGGCTGCCGTGATGCCAGCGCTGCCGTACGGCGGAGACGTGTGTGAATCGAAGCACCCTACTAACGTTTATAGAACCACGTTGTACTACTCCACGCGCGTTCCAAGCGGAAAGTAAAACCAATCTAGTGGAACGCTTTGTTAGTGTTACCGTTTGGTTTCTTAAAATGCCGCCAGAAGTTATAGTGGCACGGGCGACAGCAGGCGATAGAGAGAATTTATTTTCAATAGTGGATGTATTTCGTTTGCTATCGCAAAAATCGAGCATTCGGAATTTTTTAATAAAGGAACACTGCAAATATTACTTGTGTATTGATTTTCTGCCTCATTTCTGCGCAATGTGTTGTCCTTGTTCAACAATGTTGGCAAGTATTAACATTGCCACCGGACTTTGACGTTTAGATTTTGATGTGGGTATATAAGACTATTGCGCAGCTTCTGTTTCACTTTGGCCCGGTGGCTTAATGGAGTCCCATGCTGACAGACAGACATACATACAGAGAAACCAAAATTTTTGCATTTAAGTAGCCTAAGAAAGACTATCCTCTTCAATATTGTGCTCTGTATCTTCAATGTTTTCCGGATAGCAGATGATGAGTTTACCCGCCGCGGTGGCTCAGTGGCTACGGCGTTGCACTGCTGAGCACGAGGTCGCTGGTTCGATTCCCGGCCGCGGCGGTCGCTGTTCTGATGGAGGCAAATAGCAAAACGCCCGTCTGTACGAGATTTCGGCGCACGTTAAAGATCCCCAGGTGGTCAAAATTAATCCGGAGTCCTCCACTACGGCGCGCCTCACCGCCAGCGTTGCGTCGGCGCGTTAAACCGTATACAATCAATCAATCAATGATGAGTTTAACGTGCAAGCGCGAATCCCCAAAGATCCTCGGTCTGCGTTCCTATATCAGGGCAGCTTCCTTCGAGACATGCGCCGTGGCCGTCGCTTGTCCGTCACTTCTGCCGCTGGCCTTGGCCAGCGGGGCCACGGATCGAATCCAGCACGTGGCCTCCATCGGCGTAAACATCGTCGCGTCGGACTAGTCAGCGGCCACATGCAAGCGAACGTTGTTTTCCTTTCCCGCGATGGTCGGCGTGTTTTGTAACGGCTCCCGCGCTGTACCATTCCACCCCGTGGAGCTGTCGGGGGCAGCCGACGCGACCGTGGACCCCGCGCTCGGATTTGGCCCGAGCGAGCCGCAGTTCCCCGCTGGCAGCACGGCCGATGGCCAGCTGGAAAGTAATTGCCCCACTGCGTGAGCCGAGGGAGGCGTCGGCGAGCCTCGCGCAAGCGCGTCTCGTAAGGTGTGAATGCGTCGCTGTTGGACGCGTGCGTCGGTCTGCACGTGGCCTGCCACACAGGGCCGTGTATGGAGGCGGGAGCTATTTATGAATGGGGCGACGCCTTCCTTTCTGGACGAGCCTTGCAAGTGAAGAATGGAAGGTGAGTGGAAAGGAAAGGGGAGGGGGGGGGGGAAGATGTGAGTCGGCAGCAAGAGCTAGTGCTTGTCGCAGACTGGTATGCCGTAATGACTGGTGTACGGAAACCAAACAGGTAGCATTGAACCAAACTCCCTTGAATTGGCCACCCAAGAATTCGGCAACCAATGACTCGGGGAACCGAAGACAAGTGCAGGGGCCCCAAAAAGTAAAGGGAGTACGGGTTGGAAATTTTGAGGTGATTTCGATCTCCGCCATGTACCTAGCCAGCAACGTCTAAGGGACTTTGCAAGAAAGTCATTCTTAAATAGAATCGGGGTGGTAGTCGCTTAAAACGGAAATTACTCTAATTTCACGAAGCCGTGCTCCGTTTACTTTTTGAGGCAACTGTACACAACTCATATTGCTGAATCAGTAAGGATGCCAGATCTAGGTTTTCTTAATTGTCTCTTTGCCATTTTAAGACAGCGGCATTAGTTTTCTTCCCTTCTGCAACGTCATGTTGGTTTCTGGTATACCCTGTGTACAGCATTTGAACGGTACGGACTCCCACTCAGACGCGCGCACGCACATTATCACGTTAGGCCTACTTGCATCAGCAGAAGCCATTGTCAAAACTTAGGAGGCAGAGGAACGTTTTCATTTTATTATTGCTGTTGTTTGGTCGCGAAGATTTCTGTTGGCACTAGCGTAGTCATTCCTAATATATTCTCTAAGATTCACTGCATCCGTAACCATTTGCGTATCATCGGCGTTAATATTAGTCATTGCGAGGAATCACAAAGCCGCGGAATATAAATATTACGGAAGAAAAATTCACTGTGATACCGCTCAGAATATAAAACTTCACCAGTGCGAGAAAAAAAGAGAGGAAAATATTATCTGTCAGCCCTTTGTTTCAGCAACGGACACGCGTTTATTCAAGTATGCGCTTACAAATACGCCAGATCCAAAGAGGAGAATACGGTAACTTAAAAATATTAACAAGACAAAGCGGATGAAAATCACCTCTTCGTTTCCCCTAATCAAACATTTTCCTTGGCGACGTATGTGATTTTCTTTTTTTTTTCTTTTTCTAACGTTCGTATCTGCCCTTTCTTAATTAAAATCACGCAAAAACCAGCAGCGTAATTTCATTTGTTTGAATTCACCGCGTACAAATTTCATCTCGTCTCAGGCTCCCCGCAATACCACGTATCCACAAATCAAGCCGGCATACGCCGAACTGATACGCCACAAATATTACCACAAATGCGCGTCAAGTTCGTTGAAAGTTTGTCCAATCGGGGAATAATTCGCTTCACTTTGGAACGCCCTATGCAGTGCGTGGGTAGACGGGATCTAATTACCTGTGCAGCGGGGGATTAGAGTGGAAGATGAAAGATTAATCTCGGAGTAATATTGTGCTTAAACCAATGACTTCCCTTTTTTTTTTTTGTCATTGGGCAGAGAAAAAAGTGGCAGCACTCATATTATCTGTTTCTTTTGCCGACAGTCGCTGTGTTGATACTGACGCGGCAGCTCTACTAGTCCAGTTTTTGTTTTTTGTTTTTTGGTTTTTGGTTTTTGGTTTGGACATAATGCGGGTTCTTACAAAATAATGCGAAAGTCGCAAGTAGTATGCGAAGTTGCTTACTGAAAGTGGGCCACGCGGGCAGTGATTCGTTCCTGAATATAGAGAATGTAGCATCGTGGCAGGCTACTACCCAGTGATAACTCGGTAATGTGGCGTGAAACGCCTTGTTAAGGCGAAGGCGTTAAAGGGACTCTGCAATACTTTCGATAAACGCTTTTCCTCTTTCCATCGCGTCGGGAAGCACTCCGAAAGCTACAGTTATTGCCTGAACGGAGTGGCGCTGCGTGGTTTGCTCGTCGCACCAGATACGCCTTCGGCTTCTGCTTTGTTTTTGCGGCTTTATTTTTAAAGTTGCTATCGAGAAGCGTTCATTGCTGGAAGTGAAGGAAAACCGGCCAACAGCCGCTACATGGTCTTAGTGACGTAATTCGAGTCGTCTAAGAACGTCAAGACCGGGAAAGAGAGGAAAATCTTTTGAGCGAGTTTACAAGTTATCTGATGGGCATAGAGCAGTAATTTCTGGCTGAGGTACCTTGCGACCCCCTTATCTAAGTACTGGGTGTGTTGGGTGACTACGTTTTGCAAGCATTTAAGGTTTCAAAAAAATTGAAAAGGGTGTTTCAGGGTCCCTTGAAGCGCACCATTCTGCGAAAAATCGCCGTTGTATATGTTGTTGTCCGGTCAAGAAAATGGCCGCCGCTGCAGAGGGAAAATAAATAGAAAATACATATGATATCCGATGGGATTCCGACCGGGGTATGCACAGTAGCACCCCAGTGCTCTACCAATTGTGCTATGCCTATCCTTTGTCAGTGTAGAACCAAAGTTGCTGTCGTCGTCGTTGTTCTTTTCTTCGTGGAAAATACGCACTTGAGGGATTGGCCAGAAATTCCAAAAATTTTGATAGAGAATGTGCCCGCTTCGCAAAATTCAAAAAACCATGAATTGGAAACGTGAAAGTCGCAGAATAATGCGTTCCATGTCGCGTGACACTTGACCGTTGTGGCACGTGAGTAGAACAGGTGCGCATCAGCCACGCAGAACTTCGATTCTAGGGAAGCTGGGCGTGTGCCATTCTGCTTGCCGGCGTAATTTGTGCCGCAAGACGAAGAAACAGAAGTCAAGAAAGACTCGCACACGCCGTAGCAAAAAATAAGCCGATGGGAGTAATAGGGGACCGGTAAAAGGCGCAAAGGCTCATGGGTACGTCGTCTGCTATATACCGCCACTTCCGGGTAATGATCTCTCCTGCCCTCCCTTAGGCCGGAAGCTTTCACGCGCGTGTGTGCGGGCTGTTGATTTGTCACTAAGTGCTTACCTTTCAGAAAAGCCCATAGTAGGATTAACCGTTGTTATTCACTGAAGCGCGATGCGTGAGCGTATTTTTTTTTTTTTCGGTGGAAACAGATAAACAACACGCACACACCAAGGAGGTTGTATGATACAACCTCCTTGGAACACACGCGCGTGAAAGCCGCCGGCGTACGGGAGGCCAGGAGAGCTCTCGAACCGGAAGTGGCGGTGCTCCTCGGGAGGATATAATGTACTCAAGAGCCTTTGCGCTTTTCACTGGTCACCTATTCGTGCAAAATACGAAGAAACGAAAACAAGGAAAGAGGTGTAAATACGATGTAGCAGTAAACATGTTGTTAATAACAATCGCCAGGCCTTCACCTCGAAAGCACGTAAGCAGACTTGAGTGCCCCAGGCGATTTACTTTCGAACTAACAGTGCGGAGTCATGCCTGCGTAGCGATGCTCGCGGTCATAGCAGTACGGCCCCAGTATCCGAATTCGTAGCGTACCTTGGGTGACTTAACCTTATGACTACCAAGAAATTAGTGTTGTATATAGGTTTACCCACTTCTCAGGTGTTGTACTTCGTAATTTGTTACTATGCTCGAAAACAAGTTACAAAACGGAAAAAGCCCATGTACGGTATCCCTCCGCTTAAAGAAGGACCCGGATGTCAACATGCGCATGCGTTTTGAAAGGAGATTGCTATGAATGCGTGATATCGTCTGCCTTTTCTCACGTGAATTGTTTGTCGTCGCTGCGGTAGTTTTTAGGTCCAAAAAATCACAGAAACGGCTCGTGCCATGTTAAAAATATTCCCAGTAACGCACTACTTGCGCCGCGCGGAGTAACACCCGGCTGCGGTGATGAGGCACAGCGGCAACTTGCCGTTCTTAACTTGTACCCGAGTATATACGTTTCCTTAATTTTTTTTTTTTTGCGCTTACACCCAGCAAGGGTTGTTTTTCAAATGCGATGTCGGTTGATTTTTCATGTGTATTGTTGCAACATGAATAAAGGCTTCACGTTTGTGTAGCGCACGGTGCTGCCCTGCCCAGATACAACCTTCTTACACTGCCTCTGTGGGCAGGCAAAGAAAATGTTCTGTACATAAAAGCAAAAAAAACAATAAATTCAGCAAATATTGACGCATGCGTAGTCATGGACAATTGAAAAGCAAACATGAAAATATGAACCAGAACACACAATATGAAAGAATATATTTCGGGGAGATTTTTTAATGGGGTGGTTGTAGTACATTTGGCAAGTCACTTTTCTAAACTTTGTTACTCTTATAAGGTCATGTGGCAATTAGACTGGCATGAGAAAAAATTGCGCTATTTGTGTGTCCATTACCGTACTTGGCGTTACTTACTTGCGAAATGTTTTTGCATACGTCCTTTTCTAACATACTCAGAGAGAGGCCATATTTTAACGCTTTCGAACCTGACAGACAAGCAATTTTAGTTTTTACGCCTTTTCTTTTTCTTCTTACTCTTTTTCTTTCATTTTGTTTTGGCTGTGGTATTTCTTGCGGAGTGTTTCAAATGTCTAAGAAGGGCAGCTTGTAATGTCAGCTCGCACATAACTTCCGCGTGCAGGACTCGAGTGGAACCACACGGACCTGGTGCAAAACTATGTAAGTACGCTGCTTCCATCGCTTCAGAGCGCTAAGTGTGGAGTAAACTACGAGAAGGCGTGTTGAAGGGGTAAAATGCGCTTCCGCAGGCGCCCGAGGCCAGCTACGACTTCAACGACGACGACGGGGACCCCTCCCCACGATACGACCCGCAGGACCTCAACAAGTGAGCGCATCATCAGTGCATCGTTAAAGAAGAAATCATTCTGCCTGCGGTATTGCAGTGCCGCACCCCTCATCTCAAACGCCGCCCCGCACCGCGCACATGATCCGTACTCAATCAAAGCCGTGTCGAAGCAAAGAATCTGAATAAATTTAGAGAATTGTCTAATAATGCGTAGTAGCGTTCTTATGCCGCTTGTATGCATCATTGTGCGAGCTTTTTTACAGCCAGGTGTGTCTGTGGATAGCCATATACGTTGGGATTATCATTGTTTTTAAATCTTCTTTTGTGGCTTTTAGCCAATGATGTAAAGTAACACCATCACAGCTATTAAGTGCATTTACTTCGACAATGATGTATTTTTTTCCGCAGATGCAAGGCGTAGTGCAGGGTTGGTCCGGTCTTACGATTTTTGTAGCGTGAGCTGCACTGGCCGAGGTTGAGCAGTTTCACGTGGCTCCTGGAGAGCCGTGCTGCGCATGCGCGAGGAGCAGTGACGTCTCACGGCGCACAGCTGGCGCGCCGGAGCCGCCGCCGCGATTGGATTAGATTGGATTGGATTAAATTAGACTGGATTGGATTGGATTGTAAATTGTTTCAGCAGCAGTAAGCATGATAATCAGCTAATTCTAGACAACCAGGAAACCTAAGAAAACCAGCTGAACCCTTAGCTCACGCTGCGGATATCCTGGCATAGCCGAGCTAAGCCACTGCTAATTTTTATTCGTGGTTTCATCGCTCTTTTCCGGTCTTTATTAGTTTAGTCCACGTTTTTTAAGAGATGTAGTAGATGAATATTTTTGATTTTGTTACTTCATTTTTCTGAAATTTTTATTTTTCTATACTTTTTTATTTCTTGGTTTTTAAAAATTGCGTTCAACAATTATCTTCATTTACGCTATAGCAACGATTAAGAGCGTTACTTCCGCCAATTATGCGCTGTAACAATACCAAATACCACTTTCCCTTTCAGCCACGGTACCCGGTGTGCTGGAGAAGTAGCAATGGCGGCCAACAACCGAAACTGCGGGGTCGGAGTTGCCTACGAGGCACGCATCGGAGGTACGCTTACCTCGCTGATAAGTTCTTGCTTGCCGAGGGTTCAGTGTGACCAGAGTGCGTAAAATTTACGAGAAAAGAAGTAAGGGAGCAACATCGGACAAAATGCAGCTTTATCTCCGTGCATAACGACACCTACTGGGGATATGAAGTTACCTATGCGTATCGCTTCTGTACGTGCGTAAATATTTTGCGAACATTGTAGTACAGTGTCATAGTAGTACAGTGTATCTATTTATTACTTTTCCTATGTTTACCTCAAAAATGTAGACTAAATAAGCATTTGACGATGGCAAATGTTAAAAAAACGTTTTTAGAAAACGCATACAATGTACATCGCAGAAATGAAAGTGAATATGTGTCATACATCTTCACTTAGAAAATAGATAGAAAAATCGCTTTTCTGCAACTATCAATCAGTGCACGCAAACCACGTCTTCTCTGTTTCTTTTTAATTTGTTTTCTATACCTGGACAGATTTCTCCTGGTTGCGTGTGATCAAAGTAAAGATTCCGATGTTCCAGTCGCAACCTTTTAGAGTACATAAGTTCATACATAAGTACATAAGTACATAAATATGCATCCATTTTGTGAGCCTTTTCACTTGCGAAGGTGAATAGCAGGGTGATAAAGTAAGAGCAAATCATTTTTTCTGGGATTCTAGATGTGGAAAAGAAAACGAGAAACTGCGATGGGGGAACTGCTCGAAAAAGTCAACAGAATATAAATGGGATTAAATAAAATTCCTTCCCCATGCCAGCGCTCATCCACTGCACTTATTGAAACCACGAGGCAAACATTGATAACCCGTCTTTTCCCACCAGGTATCCGAATGTTGGACGGTGACGTCGTCGATGCTGTCGAGTCCACATCATTGGCTTTCAACGTCGAAGGTAGGGGGCACTTTACGGCATGCATGAATTCACCGCTGGCCAACATAACTAGTACGTTCTGTGGATGCGGTGATATGAGTTCGGGGAGAGTGTTTCCCGTATGCAGATGTGACGTTATATAAGCCATGGCGCCAATGGCCACCATCAGCCCCCCCCCCCCCCCTCTCCCCCATTTTTTTGCTGTTCAGTCATAGTGTATCCGGATAGGAACACGTAGTTTCGGGTTCGAATCCAATCAGGGGCGCAGGTTGTAGCCGTATATTTTACCCATGCGTCGAATTTTGTGCTGCCCGAACGAGGCGATGTTGGTTTTATCATGGAAACGCGCGTATAAACACATTTCAAGTTAAACCGAAATTCTGAGAATTGTCTACTAACGCCTAGCATTCCTATGCCGCTTGTCTAGCGTGTGGGTTTTTTTGCAGCAAAATATGGCTATGAGTAGCGAGAGACGTTGGATTATTTAGTCTTCTTAAGTTTATCTTGTTTCTTCTTCGCCAATGATGTAAATTTATACCATTACAGCGAGACGTACCTTTACTTTGCTGATTATGTGTTTTTTTTCCCGAAGATTCAAGGCGTACTGCAAAGTTAGTCCGTTTACGCTATTTTTTATTCTATTTCCAACGTTCTGTTGCGAACTTCTTTTGTTCGGTCTTCGTTTTTTTGAGGAGGTGTATAAGATGCATATTTTTCATTTTCTCGGATCATTCTTGTGAAATTTTTATTTTTTCTACTTTTCTTATTTTCTGATTGTTTAAAATTCTGTCCGACAAATTATCTCTACTTACGTTCTTATAAGGATTAAAGGTACTACTCCCGCCAAATCTGCATATTTGTGGAAACGCGTGGTTCGCCATTTGCGCCATTGTTATTCATATTTTTAACGTTCTTTTGCGTAATTTTTTGTTTATTCTTCGGTTTTTGTTGGAGATGTATAAGACGCATATCTTTTTATATTTTGCCAGATCATCCCTCTGGAAATTTATTGTTTTTGTTATTTTTTGATTTCTCAAAAGTCTGTCCGACAAATTATCTTCATTTACGCTATTATAACGATTACAGTCGTTACTACCAACAAAAAAGGATTTTTGAGGAATTGCAGGGCGTACATGGTCCTGGCTGTGGGAGTAATCGGCAAAGACTGCTTCGCCTTAAAAAAAAAGAATCCCTACGCCTAGTTTCCCAGCCTTTCAAATGAATGCGAGCGCACTAATTCGAGTACATGTCGCGCTTATTTTGGTAATCTCAGATTGTGAAATGGTGCACGGTGTTGTCGTTGTTCCCCTGACGTGAGAAGCCAAAGTTTCTATTATGCGTTGTGACTGGACTCTGCGCCGTGACGCCTACCTCTCAAAAGGCTCCGACTCCATGGTGTCTTTTGATTCAGGCCAAACAGACGCAGAGGGTCGTTCCTCGCTCCCATGAGCCCTTCTCTCACCCGTGTAAACTCTTTAAGTGCATTTTGCTGCACCGAAGGAGGCAATCTCTACACAGGGACAAACGTCAGTGGGACTATCAAATGGCATTCCTCCTCTATTTGGAAAGCCAATACTTGATTTGTGTTCCTAAGCGGCGTGTCAAACGTGAGAGCGTCGTTTTTAAAGATGGACTTGGCCGTCCGGGAGTTGAGGGTTGAACTTTGGTCGGCAAAGCGGCGTCCCGCAAGTTTTCATCCCATATTTTAGGTGGAAGAAGCTTTCGAAGTAAATGCGCGATTGGGCAATCGGCCATATACTGTAAAGACTATCTTATGTCATCGGTCTCTACCATCGACTTCGCAGAAGGCGACGAAAGCCCTTTTACGTTTCCTGAGCGAAACGAACTTGCATGAAAGCCTTTAGTGCCCAAAACGGGACTAGAATGCGCGCCTTCTCACTCCTATCTCTTCCTCTTCTCCCGCCCTCCCTTTTATCCCATGAACCCCACTACCCCAGTACAGGGTAGCAAACCGGGCTCTACACCTGGTTAACCTCCCGTGCTTTCCGTCCTTTTTTTCTTCCTTCCTTCCTTCCTTTCAATGAAACTTTTATCGGGACCATGAAGGCAAAATACAAGTCAGATTCGCTCAAAATACTTGCTTTGTTAACGAGAACAATGATGCCCATTTTATCGCACACTTCAAACGAATAATCGAGGTACTGAAGAAAGCAGAGGAAGCAGTGGCGACACCTGGCCCACTTTCTGGAGAAGTCTCTATGACGTCACAGAACCTTGTTTGCGCGATTGGTTGCCACCGACCAAAGTCACCGCCAAGAAATGTAATAATAGGCGATTGTAGCGGGGCCTTAGAGTAGTTCCGTTCGACCGACCCGCCGCGGTGGCTCAGTGGCTACGGCGTTGGGCTGCTGAGCAGAAGGTCGCGGGTTCGATTCCCGGCCGCGGCGACCGCTTTTCTGGTGGAGGCGAAAAGCATAAACGCCCGTGTGTACGAGATTTCGGCGCACGTTAAAGATACCTAGATGGTCAAAATTAATCCGGAGCCCTCCAGCAAGGCGCGCCTCACCCACAATCAATTAAACCAGTTGCGTTTGATCGCATCAGCTGAATGCTAAAGTGCAGTTAACACCTCGATAATAACTGTGTTTTCAGTGCCGTCGCCTTGCCTCACTGTAGAGCGAATTTTGAAATTTCTTCAAAATGGGTGCCGTTTTTTTTTTTTCGGTTAACAATACGTATTTTTTGGCTATAATACAGCTGAGTGAGTTGCCAAAGGCTAGTTTTTAAAATTAAACCAGGTTGTATATTGTCTTCGTGGCACCTTTATGCACTCAAAGTCCACCATGCTGCTTTACATAGGGAAGCTGAGAATTCTGAAAAACCTGCGCTCCCTTCATTTGTGCTTCTTTTTTATTGGTGCTTCTCAGGGGCTTGGGCTCGCCTTGTAGGCGTCACCTGAGCGCTGCTGCGCTGCACAGTGAGCCCGCAAGCACGCACGCCACATGCAACGACACCCGTTCACGCTCTCGATTACCGCAGGCATCGACGTGTTCAGCGCGTCGTGGGGTCCGTCCGACGACGGCCGCACCGTGGACGGCCCCAAGCGGCTTGCCAGCGAGGCCCTGCGGCGGGGAGTGACGCGGGGCCGGGGCGGCCGGGGCTCCGTGTACGTGTGGGCCTCGGGCAACGGCGGCGCCAAGGGGGACAACTGCAACTGCGACGGCTACGCCGGCTCGCCCTACACGTTGTCTGTGTCCAGCGCCAGCCAGCGAGGCCGCTTCCCGTACTACGGCGAGAAGTGCGCCTCCACCATGGCGGCCGCCTACTCGTCGGGGGCGTACACCGACCAGAAAGTGGTGCGTTGGCTAACTCCGACGACGTGTTACCCTTAAACCACCATCGCGAGTCCACTGATTTTCTCGCATTCTTCAACACTGCCCTTCCCCCCCACCCCTCAAACTCACCGCGCGACTTTTCGACATCTTCAACTCGAACCCCTTAGTGACGATAAAAATTAGCAGTGGCTTAGCTCGGCTATGCCAGGATATACGTAGCGTGAGCTATAAGGTCCAGCTGGTTATTCTTAGGTTTCCTGGTCATCCAGGCTTAGCTGATTATCATGCTTACTGCTGCTGAAACGATTTCCAATCCAATCCAATCCAATACAATACAATTTAATCCAATAGAATACAATCCAATAGAATACAATACAATACAATACAATACAATACAATACAATACAATACAATACAATACAATACAATACAGTACAATACAATACAATTTAATCCAATCCAATCCAATCCAACCCCATCGCGGAGGCGGCGGCGGCGGCGGCTCTGGCGCGCCAGCTGTGCTCCGTGAGACGTCACTGCTCCTCGCGCATGCGCAGCACGGCTCTCCAGGAGCCACGTGAAACTGCTCAACCACGGCCAGTGTATAGCTCACGCTACAAAACAGCGTCTACGCTGCCAGCAGCACCGCGCTTTACAAAAGGAACATCCGACTGATACGTAACGGCGTCTTCTGCTGCAGTGATTGCTCACGCCGACTTTTTCGCCGTCGGTATAGGGGACGTTTCGTGATCATCTCGTGGCTCTGTTCCTCTCGCAGGCCACCTCCGACCTGCACAACAGCTGTACGACGCAGCACACGGGCACCTCGGCATCGGCGCCGCTGGCCGCTGGCATCGTGGCACTGGTCCTCCAGGCCAAGTAGGACACTTCCTTACCACGCACGCCATGCGCAGCTGCACTCGAGGCTGGCTGTATTCATGCTCTGACTGTACGGGGCTCTAAATTCCGACAATGGCGTGGGGCATGCGAGATAGTAAAGGCAGAGTTCGTGCCTTCCTAGAGCGGCAGTATTCCTTTAAAGGGGCCACGCAGGCAAAACGCAAGCTTGACTCATTAGAGAGATTTCCTCGTTAGAATACCACTGACACCATTTTTAGCGCAAACCTAACTCAAATAAGCTATATAATTAGCTAAAGTGAATGGCTATGCGACCCACTAGCTCATTTCCCGCACTAATACCTATGACGTATTACGAATGGCTGCGGCCGGCAAAATCCAACGCAAGTTAAACAAAAGTTATAATCTTGAAAAACGAGCTATTTGCGCTTAAATTTAATGCATATTCTGTTTATACCAGTAAGAATGGTGGGGTCAACAATGGACGTTACGATTGCACAAGTAAACATAGAAGCACCGGCGCGTACCGCGTGCACTATGCCGGTTATGGCTGCATAGCCGTCCGGCGCGTGTAGCTCACACTGGCCAACTGGCATAAGCAACATTGTCTTTTGTGACTCTTTTTGTCGAGCATACCCAATGTTTCACGAAGCGAGTACTATCAACCGTAACAAACATTGTCCAGGCACAAATCCGGTCAAAAACAAAGCGAGGGTGGACAGCGGTCCGGAGCGGTGTAATGGCGCCATCTAAGAGGCCTCACAGCAAACAAGGCGTTCCGCCGTTCGCTGCAGCCCAGTCCGCAAACTTATGTTAGCTTCAGTACATACCCTGGATGTGAAATCGCAGACGTCACGAAACACACGATTCCGCGGGAGAATCAACATGATGGTTTAAATTGCTTAATTTCTCTGTGAATAATGCATAATTTGGTGCCAGACAAGCTCTGGGGGCACTATACAGTACCAAATCTTTCGAATAAAACAAACTTGTGTTTTGTCTGCGTGGCCTATTTAGGCTAGGATAATGAACAAGGCACATCATTTTTTTACCTTTTTCGGAATTCAGCGTTCTGTGTATAACGTGCTTCTAGTGTACGATGGACACGAACAAACCTTCCACCAAGTGACGTCAATGCTTTCGAGGGACTCGAAACTTCCAATATCATTTGAAGCATCGTCACTTACGTGTTCTCTCTTGTGGTATTTCAAAAAAGCATCTTCGTGTGTAATCGTCATGTGTAATCGTCGTGTGTAAGCATCGTCATGTGTAAACATTGTAATGACTGTAATGTGTTAAAGATGAGGGCGAGTTTCAACGTGAAAACGGAATCGACTGCGTACAACGTAATAACCCCCTCGCTAAATAATAATATCACAGAGATAGGGGAGCGAAGAAAAAAATTCCCCGCATTTCCCCGAGGGGAAGAATGTGAAAGTGCGAATGCACGAGTTGAATTTGCGCGCTTCGGTAATGTTCGCGAAAGAGAGATCACACACACACACACACACACACACAACTACAAAGAAAGAAAGATGCATTTATTCACAGCCACCTATTTGTGTTGTCGTTGAACTTGATTGCTAGAGCGGATCTCAGCTTTGAAATTTCGTGTCAGTACTCCTTTAAGCAGGTGCATTAGCCCTTCTCACGCCCGATTCTTGGCCAATCCCCCACGTGGGTATGTGCCATGTCAGCGGCCAGGCAGCGCGCGCCCATCTCCCCCCGTTGCCAAGGAAGACGAGGAGATTCCTGGCCAATCCCCCACGTGGGTATGTGCCATGTCAGCGGCCAGGCTGCGCGCGCCCATCTCCACGTGCGCGGACATCGCCGGTGGACGCAGGCTCAGGGTCGCTTAAGAAGTGCATTGCACTTAAAAGCTATCGCTAGCTGCTTTAGGATGTCCAGCTAAAAATATGCTTGGTGCTTCCGTCGGGCACCCCTTAGCCTCGTCACCCAAGCCTTACCAATAGAGGACTGGCTGCAGAGACTTAGCGCAAGAGTCAGAGGCGGTCGAGTAAAGCTTCGCGAACAGCGTCGTCTCATGCGGGACGTCTGTTGCAGCCCAAACCTCGGCTGGCGTGACGTGCAGCACCTGGTTGCCTGGACGTCGGACTTCGCACCGCTCAGCTCCAACCGTGGCTGGAAGCGCAACGCTGCGGGCCTCCTGTACAACAGCCGCTTCGGGTTCGGCCTCCTGGACGCTCAGGCCATGGTGCAGGTCAGTGCGTCACGTCCCGTCCTATCTGTCACGTATCCCATACAGGATTGCCTTTCAAATAAATGTTCCGGCTGAGAATTGGTCTTTTGCAGCGTTCGACGCAGTGGCAGTAGTAGTAGTTGTAAGAGTGGAATTACTAATAAACATCTATGAAGCGTAAGCTTGTGGAGGGTGGCCACCCTCCGTGGTCCAGGAGATCACGAGTCCGCGCTGCTTCGGGGCTCTCGTCACAAGGGCTTGCTGTTGCTCGGGTGATGGCCTGTTCAGAGCGGTCTACCATTACCACGGTCTACCAGATGTATGCCTTGCAGGTGGATGAGGAAAAGAGACAAGGGGAGGGTATCGCTTTCCCTCTACTTATCCTCCCCCGCAGTGTGTTGTATACAGGTGAGCAACGCCACATACAGGATGTAACGCTGCTCACTCCGTTTCTAGGTGGCGTTGAGGCGAGCTGCCTGCCGAGCTCCCCAGGGAACTTCATTTCGTTTTCCTTTTTCTGAAACCGCAAACAACAAAAACAACGACAACAATAGGTAGTTGGTGAGGATGGCGTTGCATGTGGATTCGACCAGAGACAGGGGAGGAGGGAGGAATAGTATGCCGGTGCGGCCTTCAACCGCGGTTTGCTGCGACGCCGCTGTCGGCCGACGGCGCCCCGGTACGGCAACTCACCGCTAGTGCATTTCAAATGCCCCTGGTTCAAATCCTAGGGCGCCAAACATTATTTCCTTTGATCTTATTCTTCTTGCACTGCAGACCGTTTTTAGGACCATATTTCTGTCACGCCGCCACCGGATCCCGGTTTCTCGTGTAATGGGGCATTTAAGTCTTTCGCCTTAACACGTACTGTCGCTAGGCGCAGCAGTAAACTTGCCGTGATGCCGTGCTACGACATGTTAAAGCATTTTCAGTCGTGCACTGGTTCTAAACCTTGGAAAATCAGTAGCTTAAGAAGCGTTCTGTGCCTGTCGCGCTCGTGCAGGCCGCCCTGAACTGGACCAACGTGGGGCCCCGGGACCGGTGCCTGCTGAGTCCCGAGGCCCCCTGGACGCTGCCGCGGTCCATGGCCTCCTCCGGGGGGGACGACGGGGACAGGGAGGTTCAGCTGGCCTTCGATGCGCAGAACTGCCCCCTCGAGGCACTCGAGCACGTGCAGGTGCACCTCGACCTGGAGTACTCGCAGAGGGGCGCCCTGGACGCCTACCTGCGCTCGCCCGCCGGTGAGCTAGCCTCTGTGATGGGCCAAGCCTCCGGAGAGGGGCGCCGCTTTTTCGCTGTGAGCGAGCAGGATGTCAGCGGCCGAGCGCCGGAGCGTGGGCCTCGGGGAGGAAGCGCTCCGCATAGTGGAATAATATAATAAATGCAGGGGTCAAAAGAAGCATTTAAAGCAACGAAGGTATATCGGCAGAACACAAAAGCAAGGTATCTCAACAGAACTCGAAGAACGGATCCGTGCTTACGTGATAACGAATCTGCAGCAGATCATTCCAAAATATTTCATTAGGCAAGAATTGTCTTTACAGTACTTGGATTTTGCAGCAGCCGCGCGGTGGGCGAGGCTAAAGTGAGTTTGTACGTTAATGTTGTAAAACGTCATACCTTTATCCTACATGCGTGCATGTTATACTTACCATATATTCGTGCATACTGCGTGCGCGAATACTAGCCCTCGACTTTTTTTGCTTCCCAAACCCGTTCGCAGGCACGGAAAGCGTGCTGCTCTACCGTCGTGCCAAGGACACCACGGGGCAGGGCTTCCACAACTGGTCCTTTCTCACGGTGCACCTCTGGGGTGAGAACCCGCGAGGCCTGTGGACGCTCGTGATTCGAGACAAGGTGAGCCCGACACCTATAGGTTGTATTCATTGGCGAGGCACGCGTGCGGGCAACCATGTGTGTGCACCGTCACTGCTTATGTCGGGCTCCGCGGAATCCCTCACCGAACGCAAAGTAATGCCTCGACTCTAATGTGAGTGCGATTAACAACTTTGTTTAATGATTAACATCTCTGTTGACGCCGCCGTTGAGAATCGGGTTGAAACGAAGCAGACAGCGCACGCCGGTGTTTCTTTTTTTTTACTTTTTTTTTCTGCGGCGTGCGGGCGCAGTGGCACAAGCCGCGCCATGTCCGTGGCGCTTCGGCCATGTTCGTGGCCGTTTCCAGTGTGCCAAGCGAAGAAGTTGACAGCTAAGCTTTTCAGTGAATACCATCTATAGAAGCCACTAGCAACAGCTACTAGCTGTCCAGGTCTACCAAGGCAAGGGGGTCGCATTTCGTAACTCGATCGATGAGCCACGAGAGGCTGAAACGCAAACTGAACGTTCAAAGACAAAGAAACTGCTGCGGCCGGAACGTACTACAGATCGTGTTCTCCGTGCAGTTCGGCCAGAACAACGTCGGCTCGCTGAACGCGGTCTTCATGACGCTGAGCGGAACGCGGGAACAGCCCGCCTATCAGGCGGCCAGGAACGGACGTCGACGCTACGACGACGAGCAGCTGGCGCACGAGGTCCTCGACCCCGTGCCCGTAAGTTCCCCTGACCCGCGCGGCTGATGTGCAACAGTGTAGTTCCTCGATGGGCTTTCATCAAAAACATGTTTTTTTGAAGAAACACAACAACAGGATAACAATGAGGGAGGCAGTGAGAACTAGGTCCGCTGATTATGCCCCTGAAAACCCGCATCACGCATATTGGGTGTGCGTGCGCTTTCTGTGTCTGGTTTATCCCTCTGTTGCTTGCCTATTTGTTCTTTTATTTTATTGTTGTTTTATCAAGCACTTTTAAATCTCCCCCGCGAGCACACTGCATGCATTTACCTCGCTACTTGCAGCTGTATTCTACCGAGGAAAGTGATTGATTGGACCCTTCGGTTATTTCTAAGCCTGCACATAGCCGATACGTAGTTGCGTATGTCACAGAGGACGATCGAGCCGTGGTTACAGACGATTGATAGTCATTCCCTGCACCGTTTACACGGATTATCCTGGCTCCTAAGCCTGACAGCTGGGACTGCAGCCTAAGCAACGGGCCTCGATCTGCCCGAGGTGAGCCAAATAAGAACGCTTTCTACCTGCGCTTTCTGGCGGATACGCAGGAATACGAGGAAAGCGAGGAAGAAGAGGCGCAGCGGGAAGATGCCTCGCGGGAGCACAAGAGTCGCCTGCAGCAGGCCCTGCTCAGAGAAAACCTGCTCCACTGAGCTACGCCCGTGCGAACGAGAACCGAGGCCCCAAAGAGTGAGTCCGTACGTATGCACGCGCACTCGGCGCCAAAGGGGATTTGAAATTCCGGCAACAAGGGCCACTGATCTTGAAAGTTCACTGTCCAGAGGCGCGCAGCGCGCTAACATATGCGCCGGCTCTTTGGAATCAAAACACTTGGTCAGAATTACGAGAAGCAGTGCCAGTGCAACGCCATGACTGGGCACTCTGGAACCGGCACACTTAAAGGGGCCATGCAGACGGAACACAAGTTTGGTTCATTCGAAAGACTGCCTAGTTAGAATCACACTGACACCACTTTTAACGTCAACTTCGCTCACATAAGCTGCATAATTAGGAAAAAAGGGAATGGCCATGCTACCCACTAGATATTTCCCGCAACAGAACATATGATGTCATATGCCCAGCTCTGCGATTGGCGGAGGCCGGCAAAAGCAAATGCAAATTAGGCAGGGCTTACAAGCTTGCCGAACGAGCTATTTGCACTTAAATTTAGGGGATATTTTTTTCAAAGCCCTAAGAATGGTGGGGGTAAACAGTGGAAGTTACGAAAGTAACATAGAAGTACCGATGCGTACTGCTGTTGGTACAGGGCGCACTATGCTTGTTTTTGATTCAAAGCAGTGCGGAGCTTTGGAGTTGTCTCATACGACACTGGGCGATTGGCGTAAGCGATGGTGCTTTACGTACGTGACCATATTTGTCTAACGAACTCCATGTTTCACGAAATGATTATTTTCTACCTTACCAAAAACAAGCCAGGTGCAAATACGGTCAAAAACAAAGGAAAGGCAGAAAACGGCCCTGCGCAGTTTAGTGGCGCCCTCTAGGAGGACTGACGCTAAACAAGACTCCACAGTCAACTGTCGACCCTAGTGGCGCACTAGGTTTCGCTTGAAGACCTGTTCTTGTGACGTCATTGCAGGCGCCATGAAAGCACTCGATTTGGCGGGAGAATGAAATGATGAACTTAAACTGGTTATTTTCTCAGTGCATAAAGCATCGCTTGCTTCCGGACAAGCACTGGGGGAACTATGAAACACGAAATCTTTCGAATGAAACAAACTTGTATTTTGTCTGCATGGCCCCTTTAAACCTCAAGCTTCGACGACCATACCAGACAAGGCAGACGGCTGCAACATTCCGTTCACCGGTAGGTACAGAACTGTCCTGTAGGATAATTTAAAAATATTTATAATTGCGTGGGCTCGAACCAAGGCCGTCAGCGCGAAAACCAGAGGCTCTTTCTCTAAGCCACGAAGGCCGAGCCCCTTAGATGACCCGCACGCAGGGGTGGCACGGTGATCTCGGAGGCCATGAAGAGAACATCGGCAGCGTTCTAATCGAACGACTAGATTGTGCTAAGTGTGTGTGTAAGAGAGACGACTCTGGCAAGAGCTGCTGGGTCTGTACCTATCCGGCCCGAACGGAATGCCGAATCTTGGCCTTGCGAAGACTCAGCAGAAGCAAAGTTGAAAACGGCATGTTGGTTCATGGTTTGAAGAATTAAAATCAGGTGACACAAGAACAGAGTACGAGGAATACGGGGCGTTACTGTGTACTCCGGTACTGTGTACTTCGTTCTTCGTCCAGCGTACTTCGTCCAGCATCGTTATGTTCTGGTGTTAGCTCGTTCTAATCCTTCAAATCAGCAGAAGCGATGTAAACTAATTGTCTATTCGTACTTGTTTTCAGTAGCGTCTCAACCCCCATTGACGCAGTACCAAACCATGCTCCAGACGTGACGGCATTTGCTTGTTTTTTCTCTATACAGCCTCATTCAACAGGACTTCCGCCGCAACTCATCATCCCAGAGGCCTCCGTCACCTGCGAGGACCCACTGCTGCAGCTGCGCGGTGACTCTACCACCACGGCATCTGAAGAATCCTAGAGCGCGTCAAGTGCCCATTGCTCCCTTCCTGACACACCACCAAAGTCCATAGCGAGCAGAGACCGCCGCTAGCGTCATTAAGCGGCATGTCCTTGCTGTCCCCGTCCCGCGCACAGACCTCAGAAAATAAAGAGATCGGCGTACCTCAGTTCCCTTTCGCTGCCCTCTCTAAAGCAGTTGACAGGAACCAGAACAAGCAGGCGAATAATTATGCCCGCTTTTGGTTCTGATATGATCCACGGTTTGCCAGGGCCATAAAAACGTTTCTTCCTGTTTAGGCAAAATTTACAAACCACGATTAATCGCTCTTCGTTGATTATAGCTTGAGCAATGTCCGGAAAATATACAGTGAGGCTGAAGCGAGGGGAAAGAAACGTTTCGTCGTTGTGGGGCTACCCTTACGTTTCCGCGAGCCTCCTCAGTGATCTAAAGCATACGCAACCCACAATATGTCTTCTTTAACTTAAAGGGGCCACGCAGACAAAATACAAGTTTGTTTTATTCGAAAGATTTCGTGTTTTATAGTCCCCAGCGCTTGCCAGGAAGCAAAAGATGCTTTATTCACTGAGGAAATAATCAATTTAAGCTAAAATATTGCTTCTCCCGCCAAATCGTGTTTTCGTGACGTCTGCAATTACGTCACCAGAACAGGTCTTCAAGCGAAGCCTAGTGCGCCATTAGGCTCGGCAGCCGTCGGCTGAGCCTTGTTTACCGTCAGTCCTTCTAGATGGCGCCACCATACTGCGCAGGGCCGTTTGCTGCCTTTGCTTTGTTTTTGGCCGTGTTTGTACCTGGCTTGTTTTTGTTAAGGTAGAAAATAAACGTTTTGTGAAACATGGTGTTCCTTCGAGAAATATGGCCCTGTAAGACACCGTCTCTTACGCCAATCAGTCACTGTCGTCTGAGGCAACCCCAAAGTGCCGCACTGCTGTACAGCTAAAACAAGCATAGTGCGCGCAGTATATCAACAGCAGTACGCATCGGTACTTCTATGTTTATGTGTACTTTCGTAACTTCCACTGTTTACCCCACCACTCTTACGGCTATAAAAAGAATGTGCCCTAAATTTAAGTGAAAATAGCTCGTTCGGCAAGCTTATAAGCCCTGCCTAACTTGCGTTTGCTTTTGCCTGCCTCAGCCAATCACAGAGCTGGGCGTATGGCATCATAGGTTCTGTTGCGGGAAACGAGCTAGTGGGTCGCATGGCCATTCCCTTTTTTAGTAATTATATGGCTTATTTGAGCGCAGTTTACATTAAAAGCGGTGTCAGTGTGATTCTATCATGGCAATCTTTCGAATGAACCAAACGCGTGTTTTGTCAGCATGGCCCCTTAAACAACCCCGCAAAGGCGAGGTAAAAATTCGCCGGAACAGCGCATGTGCGACACACGCACGCCACAG
Organism: Haemaphysalis longicornis; assembly: GCF_048455015.1. Taxonomy (NCBI): domain Eukaryota; kingdom Metazoa; phylum Arthropoda; class Arachnida; order Ixodida; family Ixodidae; genus Haemaphysalis; species Haemaphysalis longicornis. Next base: position 45,238,108 of record NW_027526335.1, on the reverse strand, counting down.
CCATGGCGGAATTCGCGCGCCTACTTACGGAAGCTGACAAATGTATAGTTACGATGCGTCCAAGTCATTATGAAAGACAAATATGCGAGAAGTTTTGCGAACCTTCTCGAACAAGTGGCGGCGAAAGGAGTAAATCATCATAAAAACTTGCGTAAAACGTGCAACATTTACAGACCCTCACAAGCGCCAGTTGAGAAAATATGCGCGCAAAGGATGTAGATATTTTCAACCGATTGCTTGAGTGTATTTCTTTTTCTACCCGGCCAGGTAGATTTTTAATCATGAATATTATAATAGGCGTGTTATATTTCAATGAATATGGTTTCAGTGAAGGCCAAAGACAATTGGTACGTTGTAAAGCATCGGCACATTTCAATAAACATGCCTATAGACGTTCCAGTTCGGATGAACAAACACTGATATCAGATATTCACGTTGCGCATTTCTTTTGCGTGATTGGAGCTTTTATCTACACGGGCCGTTTCAGAAATACCACCGTTGCTTGGGACATGGCTCCGTGTAAAATAACTGGTTATTTGTCATTGTAGTCATGGATGGGATGATGCTGAATTGTAGACGCAAATGAAGCGCGTGGTATTAGCTCCAGAAATAACGGCGGCATCACGCACACCATATACGCCTTTTACAGCCGTTTTTTGTAATGAGAGTGCGGGAAAGAACACGTTTTCTGGCCACTAGTTATATATATATATATGTATGTATGTATGTATGTATATATATATATATATATATATATATATATATATATATATATATATATATATATATATATATATATATATATATATATATATATATATATATATATATATATATATATATATATATATATATATATATATATATATATATATATATATATATATATGCGCCCCAGACGTAATCCGAAAATGGAAAATGTTATAACGGTGCCACTTTCCTCACATCGGTACCCAGGTGCACCTTTTGTGGGCAGGCTACAACGCCTAACTTTTACCCTCTAATCTGGCGCTGTCCGACATTTGGAAAGGGTACAGCCGCCCTGCTTGATAAATGGCGATTGCCATCTAACGCTCACGCGCACTCACAGCTACTCCGGAGCAGCGCATCCTTACTCGCAGCTATAGGACAATACGCATTAGACAGTGGTCTCTACAAAGCACTATAGAGCAAGCCTTACCATGCTTTTTAGGCGGCACACAAGAACGAAGACGACACCCACGAAAGGCCTATGATCGCACAATAAATTTCAGTCGAATGCCCTTTCTTCCCTTTTCTACTTACCTAATTCCCATCAATGGGCTTCGTGCATTCTTTATAACAAAGCGCATTCACTTCTGTATTCAACCTTCACCGCAGCATAACTTTGCTTGCTGTGGAGCACCCTTTAAAGGTAGATGGCAATAGATCGGCCGGACCTATCGAGGAGGAGGAGGATAAACATTTTAAGTGCAGACAGAGCCCTTTGTGGGCTGGCCTTGTCGTCGTAGCTCGCTAACGGTCGATGTGAACCGACTGCCGGAATCAGGTGGCGCAGCGAGATAACGGACCCAAGTAGAGCCTTCTGTACCGGCGTCAGAGAGTCACGCTGAGGCTTCGGTTTAAATAGTCATAACCGTTCAAGCGTCGTGAACCGCTGGCGCTTGTCATACATCTCCCTATTGTTTAGAGCAAAGAAAACTGCAGGTACATTTCAGGCAAAATATGTGTATATAACCGGCAGCCCCCGCATTCATTTAGATAAGAACGCTCGTTGGGTTGGTTTTTACAATAGTAAGCGAATAAAGCGGCCGCGCAAGAAAAAAATGGCACGTTCTAAATGACGCAGAAAGGCTCCAGCATAGGAAATTAAAGCAAGCACAAAAAGAACAGCACTCCCGCTAGCGAAGTTTCAAGCTGGAGGCACACGAGCACTGCGAAGGCGGGAAATTTGAATTGCATATTCATCAAGAGAGGAGTGAGACAGGGCGGCAAAGAGCGTGATGGGTGGTAGCAGTGAGCGGATAACGGCGCCACCACCCATTATGGCGAATCACTGCTCTGAACTTCCGACAGCGTTTACACTGAGTGGATCGGGTTTAATTTGTTTATTGTTGGTAATATTTACATGTATTCGTTAAGAGGTGGAATCCTCGGTCTAGGAGCCCATACACCTTGACAGCCACTACAGCCCGCTCCACCAGCCGAGGCTCGTCGGACAGGTACCAGCTGGGCCGAGCGTGACACCAGAGCTCGGGAGAGTTGAAATGATTCGGTTTGGGGAGGCGGTGGGAGGGGCATCCATCAACCATGTGAAATAGGGGGCCGTCCGCTCCACGTCCGTCTACCTGGTGTTAGGGGCTGCCAAGAAGAGAAAAAATTCTCGGGGTGCCAAGTTTGGTTACATGCTTTGAAGACAAGAGCCTGGAGTGCTATTGTGGCGGGTATCTTTTATATACAACATGGCGGTGGTGGTGGTGGTGATGATGTTTATTAACGGGTGAATCTAGCCTTGCGTGATATTCCGGCAATTGCTCCCCCGATCAACACCTTAATGCCGCTAAGCGCGGGAAATGACCAGGAGGCACTGAGGCGTGTGTCACATAAAAACCCGAAGATCAGGCGAAAAGTGTCTCTCCTGGTGATCTAATGTCCTATAGGAAAAAATATATGATCCAAAGAGTCATGCGGAGCGGCTCTCCTTCGAAGTTCCTTAAACAAAGCTAACCTCTCCATCGCATGCTCTCGGCAGTCCATAAGAAAATGTCCGATATCCCCTGATACACAACACGCTGCGCACAGAGGTGAGGAAACAAGGTTCAGTTCGCCTCCAGTGGGTTCTTTCCCATGTCGGAGTGCTTGGTAGCGAATCCGCGGACAAGTTGACCCGTGTAGCGACATCTTGTACTCGTTTCCTGAAAGTGGCTCCAGACGGACGGCGAATTGTAAAAACCATCATTAAGGAACACTTCAGATCTCTTTGGCGACCACAACACCAACCTTGTGTTACCAAAGGAACGAAGAGGACAGAGGCATCCTTACTGTTCCGCATCCGGACCAACTCAGCGCGGACACCGACGTGGCTTCATACATCATGGCAAGGATTCGCGAACTATGGTAATCTTAAGAAGAGCTCAGATACTAGCAATTGGCAGAGGCAAAATGCGTGCCCTCAGAGGAGGAAGTGGCAGCCTAGCAAACTAAATGGTGGGATTGTTGAAGTCACAAAAATATTATATACGCACTTGCACGCGATAGAGATCATTTCTAATCATGCTAAAAATGAGGTGACAAGGAGTTCGATGAGGTGAAGACAATGAAAGTGGCAAAAGACACTGAATAACGGTGGCTCAATCTTTTAAAGGATGGGGAGACAGTGTACTAGGAACACTCAAATAATCGCCAAGATGCCTCAAGGCTCTAAAGGTACCACTCACTTTGACGAATGCCAACTATAGCATTACGCTGAGGAGGGTGTGGTCACAGTGCGCTGAGAACCATCAGCGCACTGTGTTGCTTACAAGCTGCATAGCTTGTAAGCTATGCGGCTTACAATCAGCCTCAAGAGCAGGCTGCATTTAAAAAATGATGCTCGAAAATAGACCACATTCACATGACCAACAAATCAATTCTGAAATCTGCGATAACAAATTTGCGTGCATGGAGTTTATAGAATTCGAAAAAAGCACTTTATTCAATGAAATCACCGCAGTCATAGAAGCATCGAGAGAGCAATAAATTGAAGACGCTCAAGTACGACAACAATGAATGGCCACAGCAACTCTTCCTAAAAAATTGATAAGTTCCCTAAAAGAGGAGTCAGACAAAGAGGCACGGCATCTATGAAATTATTCGCGGACTGTTTGAGCGCGTATTCGGGGGTTGACTGTGACGAGTAATGAATGCGAATAAACGGGGAATATCTGAGCCATTTGAGATTTGTGGATTACATCGTAGTGAGCGCAGGGAGGTGCTGGTTATGGAAAGTTCGCTCGCAGCCTTGAGTCTGCAGTAGCACTGAACCGGTGCCAGGAATTACTATTACCAGCGCTGATCCAAACCACGAGAAAGACATCAGGTGTAAAACTAGTATGCGGCGGTGTCAACTGGGGTAACGTATACAGTTCCAGTAATAAATAGTTGGCTACATTGTCCCAAAAAATATGTAGCGGGTTAACGGGCTTATTCGGTGGAGAGAAGAGAGAGAGAGAGAGAGAGAGAGAGAGAGAGAGAGAGAGAGAGAGAGAGAGAGAGAGAGAGAGAGAGAGAGAGAGAGAGAGAGAGAGAGAGAGAGAGGGAGAGAGAGAGGGAGAATAGTCTTTAATGATACTGGTGAGGTTAGCCTGGCCAAGGCGCCTAGCTTGCTACACCAGATCTATAAAAAAATGAAATCGATGAAGAGATGATGATAATGACTGTGATAAAGATGTTGCGCTCACTAATAGAGTCCTGTTTAAAGAGTCTGGTCAAGTCATGTGCTTCGCAGGAAAGACAATAGAGCTTTTGTCGCTCGAGATGCTCGTTTAGAGTTCGACCAAGGGCCTAGCACGGCGCTTAGAGTTAGTCCTCTAGAAAACGGAAGCCCCAAGGACACTAAAAGGGACGTTCTAGCTGCTCTATACCGCGTACACTCACATAATACGTGGTTCAAGTCCTCGCGCGCCTCACAAAGAGTGGTCGGAAGCCACTAGGCCATAGTATGAATGAAGGGTAATTAGCCCGCTTGAAAAAAAATCTGTGTCATCGCACTCTGTGAAGCTGTATAACTATCGAAGCGATGTGTGGGTAATGGGTTAATCCCAAACTCCCCCTCAAAACGCGCCGGGGCGACGGTGATGCGTTCGGCGCGATCGTAGCCACGCCGATGTCTTGCGTTTTCGGCCTCAAGGTAATCGGGGTCCCGGCGGGCATCGCGATTACGCTTGGCGCTTGCGGCCTGATTGTCGTCGGTTTTCTCATTCCACTGCTTTCAAAATTTCTTTATGAGTAGGCTTTTCTGCGCAAAACACAGTGTGGGAATGTCGGTTTACAAAGACCAAGCCTACAACGACCTCCGTAAAGTAGGCTTCACTTCTAAACACCGATACATTGCTGAGAAGACATTTTTAGGGGCAATACACGCCATCTAATATTGTTACGTGGCGTCAGGGCACAGGGAATGAACCATGGAAGATGCGAGCGATGCATTTACACTATGTACACCATGTCGGCCACGAGAGAGCCCTCACAGCTGACTTGCTGTTGTCGATGTTGTTGCTCTTTAGGGTACGGCAGAGACCCAATTAGGAGATCGGCCAAACAGCAAAGGTTGGATAGGACAAAAGTCACTTATCTAATTACGGGCACTGTGTAGAGATAAGTTTACAAGGTTCGAAAGCATTTAGGATTGATAAATTAGAAAGAACTTAATAAAACATTCAAAGTGAGAGTAAATATTTCAAATTATATAGGAATTCGATTAAACTTTTCAATAAAGCTAAGGATGGCAGAGCAAACATCCCGGCGGCTTATCCCCGCCTCAGAAGGCCCAAATGAAAGTAATGCCGGCACTGATATGTCAAACCCAAGGCTGAGCAGCGGCACTTCAAGGAGCTGGTACCTGAGTCCGGTAGAACGTCGACAGGATAGTACAAAATGGTCGACGGACTTTTCTTTGTTGCAGTAACTAGAATGAGGAGTTAGAGCCATACGAGATTCCTGAAGCTACCTGTTCAGCTGGGGAAGTCGACAGCGAAAGGCCGTTAGTATGACCTCTAGTTTGCGCTAAGGGCACGAGTCGGACAACCAGGAAAACTTAAGGTGGCAGAAATCTCTCATGGACAATAAAACTGATTCCAGCTGTCCTTGTAGCTTTACCACCCTGCGATATCTAGCAGCAGTGATAAAATACGTTGGCGGAACGGCATCTACGACGGGCCCAGGGAGCGCTACTCTGGCCAGAAAGTCAGCGGCGTCATTTTAGGAAATCCCCGCATGCCCAGGTACCCAAAGAAGGTGGATTTCAATAAGATGAGGTGAAAGGAGCGATTTAAATATGCGTTGAAGAGGGGTATCTTTAGAGGCAGTTAGAGCTAAGCAGACTGAAAGCGAATCTGAAATTTTAACTGAGGACACAATTGGTGCATCCAATTTACGTATACAGAGCCAAGAGAATGGTTAAGAATCCAGCGTGGAATATAGGGATAAAGTCTGCCAGGCGGACTGAAAACGACCAATTAAAAGAGGGGGAAAATATACCTATTCCTGACTTTTTATTGCTTTGAGAGGCATCTGTACAGATTACAGTTTCTGGTTGCATGGAGGCGAGATGGTCTTGGAGGAGACCATTAAGTAGTCGCGGATGAAAGCGTTTGGCCTTTTTGGGGGGAAATGTCGCGGAGGGTTATAGAGACAGAAGTACTCCTATCAAGGAGAGGAGCCAAACGGTTGATCTTTACACCTAACGGGGAAACAAGACTTTGTATTAAAGTACTTTGAGGGCAGTATGATCTGGACCACTGGTGCGTGAAAAACGCACCTGGTTCAATAATAAAGACATGCTGCAGCATGTTTGCCCCTGAATCAGAAGTTCTCAGAAAGGTTTCCACGGTAAGTATGCGAAATCCACTTTGCAGAGGAGGAATGCGCGCTTCAAGATACAGTGTAGCATTAGCTGCGTACTTCGGTAACCCTAAGCAGCTGCGAAGAGCCTGCCGCTCCAGAAAAACCAAACGACAAAGCTTATACGCCGGTGATCCAGAGGATAACACACAACCAAACTCTAAAATAGGGCGAACGTACACTTTACATATCATAAGAAGCGTATCTCTGCGCATTTTCTTCTTTCTATGGCTGAGACGCCTCAACATGCCACCTGCGTGTGCACCTTTAGCAGCTAGGAGAGCTATATGTGGGATCCAGTCTAGATTACTGGTATTATGTGGTATATATCATCCCGAGATATATTAAAGAGTCAACCTGAGGGATGGTGCACTGTCGATTACTCATAGAGATATTGACAGGGGGGCTGTCAGGGAAAAACTAATAAATAGAATTTAATGGCGTTTATATAGAAAGATGAATACTGTCTAACAAGGGGGAAATGATATTCAAGTATGACTGCATTGATATGTAAAGGGCTTGGCTGTCAGATGCTGAAACAAAAAACGCAATATTGTCGGCATATACATAAGTATAGACATTCTGAACCACGGGAATTGAGCTTACCAGGACGTTAAATACAGGGGTAAGGACAGCCCCCTGCGGTACACCTCTATTATTAGGCCTTTTAGCCCAGCTAACATCGCCAGACTTCATTAAAGATCGCTCTCTCTCTCTCTCTCTGCCCTCTGAGAGGACTAAACATTACCCTTTACCCGACTGAAGTGTCTGTCTTGTAGAAATTCATAAAGTCATGTTGTGATGTACCTTGGGGAATTTAATCTTTCTAACCTGGAAAACAACACCGGATATTCCACGCTGTCAAAAGTTTCTGCAATATCCAGGGTCACTAGAGCGGCAACCTGGTTATAGCGACGGGCAAGTTTCATCCGCCTTTCAAGGTCCATATGCGCATTCCAAATAGAAAAGCGAGGTCTAAAACTAATTTGGCTCGGGCTGAAGATATTATCTCTGGACACAAATTGCATAGTGCGCTGCTACAAGATCCGTTCGATTAGTTTAAAGGAGCACTGACACCAATTTTCGACGTTAATATTATTGCACAGTTCGCTTCCTTCACTCAACAGAATACCCTGGCTGAAATATGAGCGGCCTGCGACGCGAAGAACATAGTTCAATTGGATCTCATTTATCGCGCCGATGGAGCAGCGCGCGGAGCGGCACATACAGGCTACGTTACAACAGGCAGTCGATAACATCAGTAAGGCAGCAGAAGAAATTGGACTACAGTGCTCACCGGAAAAGTCGGAGCTCCTTCTCATACATAACCCAAGATGGAAGCCTCCACCCATTGTCATTAAAAACGGAAACGTCTCAATTCCTTGCAAAAAGTTAATCAGGGTACTTGGACACTACATTCAAAGCGACGGGGGAGGCCATGCCACAACTCAGCACATACGTCGGCAAGGAGAACAAGTCCTGAACATGATGCGCAGAATCACGAACAGACAAAATGGACTCAGGGAACACGACCTCTTACGACTACGGGATGCACTTCTTATTTCCCGAATAAGGTACCATGCAGCATACACCAACTTCACTAAAACCCAGGAAGAAAGAATCAACGCTCTCATTGGGAAGGCGACGAAGATTGCGCTAGGCATTCCGATCAATGCCAGCACCAAGCGACTTCTTGAGACAGGAACGCACAATACGCTGGAGGAGATCGTAGCTGTCCACAGGTACAGCCAACACCTCAGACTCCAAGCAACGGTTCCAGGGCGACAGATACTTCAGTGTCTAGGGTACACACCCCAGCAGCCTGTTTTACGACTGGAACGTCTCAGCCCACGCACGGCCAACCTACTCAAAGTTGCACCCATACCAAGACACATGCATTGCCAACGAAACAAGGTCAGAAGGAGCATTCGAGCCAAATACCTCGATAAACGAGCAGCTGCGGACCAATTCAACAACCACGTATTCACAGATGCAGCAGTAACAGACACAGCAGCAAGCATAGCGTATGCTGACCTCAAAGGAAAATTGGAGTACCAGCAGTGCATCCCCCTTATGAAACCCATCTGGGCTGAACTCACCGCCATCGCCACCGCCATTGACCACACATCCAGCCCCACGAACCACACGTACATATACACTGACTCAAAAAGCGCCTGTCACCAACTGCTAAGCATGGAACTGCCACAACCCATAGCTACGGCCATCAACAACAGCATCAAGGGATCTGTAACAGTGTACTGGATACCTGGGCACGAAGGAATGGCAGGCAACGAAAAAGCTAATCAGCTGGCCCGAGAAGGCGCAGCCCGGGCTCCTGCCAACTTCGAACCAAATCAAACGCTCATGGTTCCAACAGCACCTAAATTGAAGGACTACTCCACGGGAAGGAGGGAACTGCCACAGCTCTCTGACACGCTCACAAGACACCAAGCAACCCTAATAGGACAAGCTCAAACAGACACCTTGGACACTCCAGCTAGATTACACAAGATATGGGGAGATCCTGACACACCACCCCTACTTGCTCTACCTGTAACGTCATACTCCACCAAGATCACATACTCTGGAACTGCACACCCATACACAACACTACAAACACACCCAACAAAGGATGGCTGTCCTCAACAAGCACCACCGAAGAGCAAAGGCAACTGGCGGCGTACATCAGGCAGCGGCTTGAAGACGTCACCAGAGGTTCTCTGGAATGTGAGGACTAAACAGGCCTGCGTGCATATTTTTAATAAAAGCTTTTCTCTCTCTCAGCAAATGGGCATCAGCGTGACATCACCCCATGACGCCAAAAGAAGTGACGCGAGAGCGCTCGTCAAAATAACCCTCGTCAAAATAAATAACCCTCAACCCTCAAAAAACTCATGACGTCACTTCACGCGCGCGGCCCCACGAGCGGCGAGCGGGCGCAACACCCTCTCAAGCGGGCGCCGGTGACGTCCGCACAAAGCGGTGAGGTCAGGCCGGGATTCTGTCATATGCGCCGTTCGGGATGAAAGCGCGGGAATTTGAAACAAACGATTTTCAGGTCGTTCAATGTAATAAACTAACGCGCGCTGAAGTATTTGAAGTGCTGTTTCAGGTTCGCCAGACCATTAAGCATCGATAACAATAAAAGTGTAACATAAAATTTTCGTGTCAGTGCTCCTTTAACAGCACTCGGCGTTAAGGCTATAGGTCTGATGTTTTCAATCAGGAGTCCCTGCCCAACACGATATAGGAACAATTTTGTCAAAACGCCGCACATCGGGGATCCATGCGTTACGGACAGAGTAATTGACCATATTCAGTAAATGACTCAGAGCCTCGTCAAATAAGAGCCTCAGCATGCCAATAGCAATGCCATACAGGCCCGGTGCCGCATCAGTCAATGGAGAGTTTTAGCAGCCCGTCCGTTCCGTTGCTTACGTTGTTACCGGGTTGGCCGGGACCCGTCTACGCCTCCGCGCGCAGAAGGGCGAGGAGGAAGGGCGAGGAGGCGCGTACATAGCCAAGGCAGGCCCGCGGAACTAATCCCCCTACCGCGACGAATGCACAAGTGCCCAGACGGGTCCCGGTCAAACCGGTAACTCCGCACACCACGGAACGGACGGACTGCTAAAACTCTCTAATTTCGCCATGGCGTCGACGAGCTCTGGGAATGCTATCGTCCACCAGGTCAGGCGGAGGAAAGGACGCCGCTAAAGCACAGGAGAAACGGGCTTGGAGGCCATATAGCAATCCACTCTAGGGACTCAGAAAGTTCACCTAAAGATAGCACCGAAGAATCTGTATTATCATTGAAGTAAATTAGGGGTATGCAAAAAGGGATATACAGGGTGATCAAAAGTAAGTCGACAGGATTTTTTAAAATTAGGCGCTTAGATTTATGTGAAGACCACCTCTGCACTGAGGTTAGGCTCCAAGGGGGACACAGAATTAGGTGGTAATTATTTATGTCTGTGGCTCAATTAACTAAAATTGATTAATTAACTTTCTTAGCGGCTGTAGTAAACAAGCATGTTTGTATTGAAAAGTTAGACCCAATCGTGTTTATACGTAGTTTCATTTGGCAGAATTCTTCAAGCGCATCGGTACTCCGAGATATCGAACCGCAAAGTTTAAAGGGACCCTGCAACACTTTCGATAAGCGCTTTCACTCTTTCCTTCGCGTCTGGAACCACTGCGAAAGCTATAGTTATCACCAGCATAGAGCGGCATTGCGTGATTTGCTCGTCGCACCAGATACGCCTTCCATTTCTGCTTTGTTGTCGTGGCTTTTGTTTGTTTCAAAGTTGCTATCGAAAAGCGTTCATTGCTGGAACTGAAGGAACACCGGCTAACAGCCGCTACATGGCCTCAGTGACTTAATTCGGGCCGTCGAAGAACGTCAAGACCGGGAAAGAGAGGAAAATCTTTTGAGCGAGTTTCCAGGTTATCTGATGGGCGTAGATCAGTAATTTTTGGCTGTGGTACTTTTCGACCCCCTTATGTAAGTACTGGGCGTGTTGGGTGACTACGCTCTGCAAGCATTTAAGATTTCAAAAAAGTTGAAAAAAGTGTTGCAGGGTCCCTTTAAACTTCGCAGTTCAATATCTCGGGGTACGGATGCGCTAGAAGAATTCCACCAAGTGAGGCTGTGTAGGTACACGATTGCGTCTAACTTTTCGATATAAACATGCATGCCAGCTTACTGCAGCCACTAGAAAGTTCATTATTCAATTTTAGTTAATTAACCCACCGACATCAATATTTACCACCTAATTCCGTGTCCCCATTGCCGCATAACCTCACTGTAGAGGTGGTCATCACGCACATCTAAGCGCGTAATTTTAATAAAACCTGTCGTCTTAACTTTGATCACCCTGTATATATAATTGTATTCAAGCTTTTCTTCCTGCTTCAGGTCGCTTGAATTGCTGAACGGTACTAATTAATGGGTAATTGAGGTTGTAATCATAACGAAGTTTCATCTTACGGCCTGTGTCTTTCTGAAAATACTAAGAATTTTGAGGTCCTCACAAATTCCACAAGTGATTTAGCCCTGGTTAATCCCCCCTTGTGGGTGCGTCCAAAATCCTTGAGGGCATCATCATCATAAACTGCTTTCCGCGATCGAATAAATCGGAAGAGCTCACTCTTCTTCTCCCTTTTTTTCCAAAGTTGGGCCCACAGCTCTCTTCTTCTTGCCGTGACAATATCAAAATATGGGCCGGAGGCCAACAGGTGACTAAAGGAAAAGGGTGTACCAAAGTGAGAAGGCGGTGATCAACTTTTCTCGGTCTATGCACACACACGAAAAAAGAAACAACGGAGGTAGCCTATCAAAGCTGCGTTGTAAAAAGTCCCAAGCTCACGATAGAAATTTTCGTGAGTTCAAGTTCATGTTCATGAGAAGGCGTCATCAGTACTATTCACGGGTTCGCGGTGAGGAGAAAATAAACACTGTCGGTCAATTTCTTGACACGACGCCCGTGGACTTGAGGAATGGTTCCAAGGCATGGGCGGCAATATTTTGAAGGCCAACGTGAGGCCAGTCCATGGTCCTTGTAGTGATGCTAGGCTCCTGGCAGTTTATTGTACAGCTAACGCCTTCGCCGGGAGTACACGGGTGAGCGTAATAACACGTTGGAAATACATTCCTGAGGCCTTCCGCAGGCGCGGTACGGTGAGCTCGTCCAGTTAATTCTAAAGAAACGAATTTTTTACATGCAACGTCGGTCATCGCCCACGACGTAACAGTGTCCACGTTTCGCGGCAGGTGTTGGTGGTGATGAAAACATTTGTTGCTCTCATTGGGTGATGGAAGAGCGGCCTCGATGAGTGGGGCCCTCAGTTCGGGACTCCAAGGACAGATCGCTATCCGGCAGGCCCGCTCCACGCTCTGCCGACCTCCGCACACACAGCACGTCGTTAGTCAGAAGCGAGAGGACCAGTTCGTCACACTGGTCATATTCCCGCGGCCGTGTTTACGATCTGGCCTTCGCTCATTTCTTAACAAGTCCCTGATGCAAATCTATCATGACATGCCTGAGATCATGTGTTGATTGAAGATGTTCGGCGACGATCATTAGTGTGAAGATATAGGCGGTATTCGTTGAAAACTTTAGCGGTCAATTTCTTCGCTTGGCAACGCTGGAAACGGCCACAGACATGGCCGATGCGCCACCGACACGGCGCGGCTTGGGCCACTGCGGCCGCACGCCGAAGAAAAAAAACACCGGCGTGCGTCATCATCTGCTCCGTTCCAATCCGATTCTAAACGGTGGCGTCAACAGAGATGTTATTAATCGCACTCACATTGAACTCGAGGCAATACTTTGCGTTTGGTAAAGTTTGTAACGTGAAACACCGTCATGTGTTTCACTGTCGTGCTTAGCATGGACAAGTACCGCCATCCCGCGGAGCTCGACGTAACGAATGACGGCGCACTTGCACGGTTGCATGGAGGAAAATAGGGGTGCTTCATCTGCGGGCCGTGCGCACAACGTCGCCTAGCAACCAGTAGTATTAACTCTATGCTAGCAACCGACGCTTGGCCACAGATATGGCGGCGCACTCGCATAGTTGCCTGCATGCATTCCACGCCATTGAATACCGGCTATATGGTATTCATTCCTAGCCTGAAGGTGAACAGGAGGCTGAGTACTGGTTTTGAGTCTTTGCAGACAACCCGTCTCCTACATTGCGGCATTGTGACAACAAACTTTATGCCCTACCGTTCGGTGCCAACTTATGGGGCACAAAACTTGTGGTCTCCCCAGGCACCTAGAATGAAAACTTCGGTGCGTTAATCAGACAAGAATAACGCTGTTCAGAACTGGTGTTATACTGTATATACACGAGTAGAAGACAACCTAGCTTCAATTAAGAGATACACAAGGAGTTGGGCCGCGCACGCGTGGTGTGAAGTACGATAACAGGTGCACAACCCAACGGGATGATATGGTTAGTAGGATAGTGGTTGGAAATCTTTGAAAGCGGCCTCGTAAGATGATGATCATATCTTGCTGATGCCACTGACATTCGAGCTAAGATATCATACCATCGATGGTAAGATATCTTGGCTCGAATGTCATGCAACTGCGAGATATGGTACAGTTCATAGTGCAGTCGGCGTGACACGCAATTACAGCCTTGAGGTTTAAACCCCCTTCCTTCCCCCTCCCCCTTTGCTTTGATTGATTTTTTTTTTCAGCAAAAATTTTCCATCACTAATGAACGGGGCCGCCGAAGTTCTGTCTAGCTGGGCTGGAAAGAAATCTCTTCATGCCATGCTCCATACCCTTTGACGGGTCTTCCGCATGACAGGGACCCTAGCATGACGGCTGGCACAGTACTCGTTCGACATCAACGGCGCATGCGCGGCCACAGAAGCATTGTGCACTCGCCATTTAACCGTGCATTTTCGATCGCAGCTTACGTTCGCTAAAAAAGAGTAAAATAACGCGGTGGGGCTGATATACGATTGACGAGAGACATTTCAAGTCAAGTGTGACACTGTGCCGTGACACTGTGGCACAGCGGCGGACTGCGCCAACTGCGCTGCCGCTGTGGTTTTTACATCGCTGGCGTAGGAAGTGTCTCCTTGGCCTACGTATCAAACAAGCCCCGTGCGAGCAAAGTCAATAAGGCCTCTTACTAAACGCTAAATTTGTAAAATTTTTGAAGTAAATGATGGCATGGGTAAAACCACAGAGTTCTAAACTATATGAGTGAAACAAAAAAGTTGGGTAAACGGCAAGCTACGAGTACCCAAGTCATAAATCATACCACGGGACCACCCTTCAAGGAAAGTGAACTTTTTCAGTTAGTGTGTGCGTTTTTTTATAGACCTCGCGGAATTATTTTATCAAAGTGAACTGCAAGTTGTTCAGTGTAAAGCAGTTAAACGCGTCGTCCAAAATCGCTGCAGATTGCAGTGCCCCCTGTCGTGATGCTCCGGCGCTTAAAATCCGCTTCTCATTGCCGAGCCGTCGTCATTCCGTTTCGTATTCAGCCTGCGCCCAATAGGATTACTCCACGAAACAGGGAACACTCTGGAATCGGCGTGGTCGTGCCGGTGATGCGAGTGTGAGATGCATTTACGTGTGATGAGGAGCACGCGCAGACGGCAGGTAAGCCATCCACGGAGGCCGAACACGGTCGAACGCCCTCAGTGAACGAACCCGACGGCCGACGCATCGGCGCTCGCTGGCCGCGTCCTCTCCCTTCACACATTTCCCGTCTGCAGGCAGCGTCAATTTGCGGCGATTGCGGAGGCTTTACAGCGCGTTTTCCGGTGCCCTAGGTCGCCCGTAAGTGGCTGGGATTAATCGCCGACGGTATCAAACTTGCCTTAATGAGACACGCAGGCAGCCGTGGTACTGTTTCTATAGCTCAGTGAATCTTTCACAAGCTGTTGGCGAGTACCAAGGGTGAGGGCGTTGCGCTTTTCAACGGTTGAGCTGTTAATCATTCAACTATGACCTTTTTTTTCTTTCATACCTGTGCGCCTGCCACTGATTGTAGCAACGCTCCATCTATGCTTGTGATTTTACAGGTGATGTATCTAGGTTGCGCTCTCTTGGTGGTCTTCGCTCTGCCGGGATCGCTGGGCGAAGAAAAAAAGGTAGGTGTTGGCCGTTGGTTCGTTTTTTTTTTTTTTTTTTTTCCTGGCTGTTCTTGTCTCTTACACGGAGAAGCCCGCAGTGTGTAATCTTGTTTGACCGCAAGAGCAAAACCTTCCTTTTTCTTGTCTAACCAACTGTTTTCTTTTACGCAGTCCGATCCCAAGCCCCAAGCGACCCAAGACGTCGTGTACAACATTCCCAAACCTGTAGGATTTTCTCACATAGCAGAGCATTTTGATGACATCGACGCATTTAAGGAGCGGTGAGTGAACTAGCTTGTTTTATTTTTTGCGGATTTTTAGTGGCTGAAACGAACTTTATGGCAATTTGAAGGAGAAATGATTGTTTCGATTTGAATGTCTCCTGTTCTACCCCGATTGGTGGCCTGCTTAAAGCTTCAAACCACCTCATGCGAATGGTCAGCGCAGTTCGTAATGTAGCAGGCTTATGCTCGCCCTGAAGGACGAATTTGCTTAGCATTAGCATGCAGACTCTCTTGATCTGTTCAAATGAATTTCAATTTTTAAGGGGAAAGCTTTCATGCAGTAGTGCACTTTGCTGTAGTGTTGAAGCAACTAAGCACTTTTGCTCTTGGCAACTTTTCAGATGGGTTCTTTCTGAAGCAACTAAGGACGGAGCTGAAGCAAGCGTAGCAAAATACAATGGTGTGTATGAGCTGTACCTCTGGTTAGATGAAATGTGCACAGAAGTGAGCAGTGCTTGCTCACTAATTTGTTCTGGTAAAACAAGCTCAGTTAACGGTTTTTAGCAAACAGACTTGCCGGTCACATTGCATCTGTTCGTTAAAAGCCGGAGTTTGCGATAAATGAGACCAAATTAGGCTTTTTTTTGTACTGTTCTTTTTGTTAGAAGTGGTATAGGTGCTCTTGATTGTGTTTAATATTTGATTGTGTGTTCAATGCAGTGGAATGTAATTAACTGAAACCTTAAAGGGACACTGAAAGCAACCAGGAAGTTCGTTTCAAAAAAAGCCTGACCTTCCCATAGCCATTTTAGTGTTGATTCAGGGTTGAAAGATGCCTTAAGTTGCTGACAAATCGCTAATCAAATGCTGATCAAACGTGATGCAAACAGTGGCAACAGTCGCTGTTTGTGTTATGGTAAACCAGAAGCAAGCGAGGCAGCGGTGATGTATAGCAGTAGAGAAGCAACTGAATACAATGCTACCACGCACTGAGCGGTTTGGTCACTTTCGGTCAAATCGATCGTGCTTTCCCGAACCCCGACGTCCTTTGCAGCCTTGGTCCACTAATCAAAATGTTCCTTCATGGGGCCCGTGATCAGTATTGACGCTTTGTTGAATTAAACCTATTGTCTTTTTGAGGCCCGACGAATGTTGGCATTGAACCAACCGCTCTTGCGTAGCTCGCACACTTCCTCGAAAAGTGGTACCGCTACCCCAAGTATGGACGAGTAGCACCATCCAGCGGCAGCCAGGAAAGACAGGCACGCCAACGTGTTAACCGCTTCTGGTGGAAGTTGCGAGGTATAGCCAGTGGCGGCAGCACCTGTCTTCACGTTTTCGCTATTTTCTACCTTATTTTAAGATGCTAAGTGTAAGAGTGGTACATTCATGTTCTCGGTTAGCTAATCTATCAATATAGAGTAACTTGTATTTTGACTTCAGTGTCTCCTTAAATTAAAAGGGCCATGCAGACAAAATACAAGTTTGTTTTATTTGAAAAATTTCATGTTTTATGGTGCCCCCAGTGCTTGTCCGGGAACAAATGATGCCGTAATCACTGAGAAATTTTAATTCGCCCGCCAAATCGTGTGTTTTCGTGACGTCAGCCATGAAGTCATAAGTGCGCGTATTCAAACGAACTTCCACTGCATCATTCGGCTCTGCAGCCTTGCTTGCCGTCAGTCCTCCCAGATGGCGCTACCATACTTAGCCACTGACCATTGTCCGCTGTTGCTTTGTTTTTGACCGTATTTGCACCTACCTTGTTTTTTTGTTACTGTGGAAAGTAATCGTTGCATAAAACACGGGGTATCCTCAACAAACAGGGTCATGTAAGACGTGTCTACACCAATCGGCCAGTTGCGTGTAAGACAATTTTAAAGCGGCGGACTGCTGTGCAGCTAAAACAAGCATAGTGAGCCCAGTACCAACAGCAGTGCGCATCGGTGCTTCTATGCTTACGTGTATTTTTGTGACTTTCATTGTTTACTGCACCATTCTTGCTGCTGTAAAATGAATATGCATTAAGTTTAAGTGCAAATAGTTCATTCGGCAAGCCTATAAGCCATCCCTAATTTGCGTTTGCTTTTACTAGCCTCAGCCAATCGCACAGATTAGCACATAATGACATCATAGGTTCTGTTGCGGGAAATGAGCTAGTAGGTCGCATGGCCATTCCCTTCTGTCCTAGTTAAATACATTTGAGCGACGTGTGCGTTGAAAGTGGTGCCAGTATGATTCTAATGGGGCAATCTTTCGAATGAACCGAACTTGTCTTTTGTCTGCATTGCCCCTTTAAGTGACTGGCAAAGTCTGTTTGTTTTATCCACTGTTCCATGTCAGTGTACCAATTGATGAGATGTCTTTTTAGTAGGAACCAAGCAATCTAAATGTGTTTTCATGCTGCAATGCTCTTTAAGCAATAACTACCCAGTGAATTCATTTCACTTCAAAAACACAGGTAGCACAGATTCCGTAAATGATGACCCTTGGTGATTGGCTACCAGCTGCACGAGCGTAAGGGTTTTTTAAAACCTTTCGTTTAGCATCGCACACCACCGGGAGGGTGCAAATTTGCTGTTCAGATAATTTGTACCATTATTGCCAAGTGCTTCATTTTTACTAGTGCTGTCCGATTGTGACTTGCCTCGTCTTTTATAATTGCAACTGCCTGCTTTCATTCCAGGCAAATGGGAAGTGGAAGCGCCGTCAAAAAGCCACCTCAAGGGTGACTTGGGCCTTGTCCTCAAGGTAGGGAAGGATGTTCACGTGAAATTAGTACCAATCTGTAGATTGGATTTAAGATTGTCGCATCAATGAAGATTGAAATGTTATTTGTTTCGGTGGGAGGGAAATGCATTTTTGATCATTTTCTTGCAGTCCAAAGCACGGCACCACGCCATTGCAGCCAAGTTAACCAAGCCATTCACCTTTGATCACAAGCCATTTGTCCTCCAGTGAGTACTTCCCTTTATCATGGCTTTATATTATGTCCTTTGAGGAATGAAGGCCTTTCCCACTTTACCATTGACTTCCAAGTGCTCCCAAGCTGTGCTATCCGAATCCATTTTTTTTTACACCTCGTTTTGGTCGTGTCCTTCGGTCTAGTTATTTGCCTGTTCTTACCGGAAGGTTGCTTCTCGGGCGATGGTACCTGCCATAATTTTATGCGTCTCAATTGCAGCTTTAAGTAATAGAGCTACACTTAAAAGGAGTCATTGGATAGCCTTTACTTGATAACATAGTTTACAAGAGTGCACAGCAAATGCATCAACATGTCTGCACACCTGCTAATTCTCTTGTTGCACTGAAATCTCCTCAGATACGAGGTGCACTTCCAGGATGGACAGGAATGTGGGGGAGCGTACTTGAAGCTTCTTTCTGATTTGGAAGAAAACAGTGATCTCAAGCAGTTCCATGACAAGTCTCCGTACACCATCATGTTCGGACCAGACAAGTGTGGCTCGGACCACAAGGTAGGGAAAGCCTTGCACAGGAGCAGTTTTGTTGCTCGCTGTTGCCGTGCCTACATAGCTCTGGGTGCTCCACTTTCAGTTGCATTTCATCTTCCGCCACCGCAATCCCCGCAATGGAAGCTACGAGGAGAAGCACTGGAAGAAGTCTTCCAGCGTTTCCAAGTTTGATGATGTCTTCAAGGACAAGAAGCCCCATCTGTTTACATTAGGCAAGTGGGCCAGTTCAGTGCTGTTGGTCTCTTAATAGTATACACAAATATTTTATTCTCGCGACTTTTAGGTGAACTTAGGGTGCATGTAGTCTTTACAATACACAAGGGCTATAAAATATGGCCACTACGCTGTGCCAGCCAAAATCCGTATTTTGTTTAATGCAAACTAATTTTGCTGGGCTATTTCTTGAATTTCGGTTCAAGCAAAATCGAGATTCAAGGCGGGCATTCAAGTATGTAACATGCATGGTTTTATCAGGAGCATGACTATACAGATTGTTTTGTTTTAAGCCGTGAGGGGCCCTGTTCTTCCAAGAATTTTAATAAAACGCACACCCCTAAAATAGGAGCCTCAAATAAACAGTTGCCACTTTGCAGCCAGTGCCTTCCTGCATCGTTTTCTGGCGGTTCCCACCCTTCCCCTTAGAACAAAAGAGCGACTATATGGTTCCACTGCGCAACCGCACAAGGTGCTGGCTTGACCATTGGCTGAGCTTAAAGGTCTCGTTGATGCTTTGAGGAACGAGCAGTCTTCTTGGTTTGGGCTAGAATAAAAAGCCCCAGTTTAAACCTGCCAAATAAGTCCCTGACGGGAATGTGTTGCCTCATGCAGTGCTGACGCCGGACAACAAGTTTGAGATCCTGGTAGACCAGCGGAGCGAGGCCAAGGGCAGCCTTCTCGAGGACTTTGAGCCGGCTGTGAACCCACCCAAAGAGGTAGAGGACCCTGACGACAAGCGGCCCGAGGACTGGGATGAGCGCGAGAAGGTGCCCGACCCCAACGCTGTCAAGCCTGAGGATTGGGACGAGGACGCCCCCCGCCAGATCGCCGACCCGGACGCCAAGAAGCCTGTCGGATGGCTCGACGACGAGCCCAAGCTTGTGCCCGACGCCACGGCCGAGCGGCCAAAGGTGATGGAGACGAGTTTCATGTTCCATCCACGTGTGCTGTTGTAAGACTTGCCACTGAGCTGCGGTGTAGTGGTGCTCTAGAGACAGAGTGAGTCCTCTACAATAGACGCACACAAGTGAGTACGAGAGGGGGCTAGGTGTCAGTCTGGTCTACCATGCCAAATTCATGGAGCAAGGGACCCAGAAATCTTCCTTGCTGTGTCAATTCGCATGGGTCCTTGCATGGGTGGCATTATTTTTTGTTGCTTCTACGGTACAGTGTAACAATGCTATCAAGCTCATTTCTATAACTGTGCTCAGCCTACTCAATTGCTCTGATTAGGAGCACATGTGCCAAGGTTCACTTTCAGATCGAACTTCAGTATAGCACCTAGCATTTACTCCTTGTCTGCTTGCTGTGTACAGAAACACCATGGGATTGTGCTAGTACCGCCATTGTTTTTTGCATTCTACAGGTACCAATCTGATGTTATTGCATGTCCCTGCTGCATGCATGCAGTGCTGTCTTAGCCACGGCTGTGCTTTTCTCAAAGATGCTTAGTGAGCCTGTTGTCTTGTTTCCAGGACTGGGACGATGACATGGACGGCGACTGGGAGCCTCCGTTGGTGAACAACCCCAAGTGTGATGCTGTGGGGTGCGGGGAGTGGAAGGCCCCCATGATTGACAACCCTCGTTACAAGGGCAAGTGGAGGGCACCGCTGATCGACAACCCCAACTACAAGGGCAAGTGGAAGCCTCGCCGCATCCCCAACCCCAACTTCTTCGAGGACCTCAACCCATTCCGGATGACTGCTATTGTGAGTTTGCCAGAGCCCTTGACCCGAAACATCTCTTGCTATACCCCTTGAGCTTTGCTATCGCTGTGTGGCTGATAAAAGCTCATGCAGTGTTTCAGTGCTCATTTGCCTCTTTTTCCCTTTCTGCACCATCAGCAACTTGTTACAGTGATGTCTGTAAGCAAATAGTACATTTAGAGCACTTCAAAAACAGTTGGATCTTGGTAGAGTGCTCAAACGCCAACAAGAGCTATCCGGGCACATGTTTCTGTGCGCTTCTTGGCCACCCTTGCAGGCGACGGCGGCAGCATATCGCCTTGTGTCACCTCCGAATATGTCAGCGCAAGTGAATTCTATGTCGCTCTGTTTAGACCTGATTCTGGCACAGTGAGAGGTTGGTCTCGTTTTGCAGCGCATAAAGTGAATGCGGATTTATTTCGAATATATACGTCATAGAAAAATGATTCGTAGATGTAATTTCCCAATACCTGACAATAACTTGTACCTTTCATGGAATAAAAGCCACACTAAGATGTGAGGTATACTCCAAGGCTGCCCGTCGTTCAGTATGTGCCCATTCATGCCTTATAGCAAGATCCAAAGAAAGTTAACGAAACAACGGAAAAATCAATAATCTGCAAGTCCAAAAGAAACACAATAGCTCATATGGGAATGCTAGACATTCGTCTGGTAGAGTTCACCAGACCAACTAGGTGCGAAATGCAATTCTGTGGACGGTTGGGGGGGGACGCTTAGCTATTGTTGTGTACAAATGCGGAGTGAAATTAAGGAATGAACATTTTAGTAATCACAGACACAAGCTGCGCGTTAACTTTTTGTTTTTCGACTTCAACAAACAGCTCATTTCACGGTGGACGTATTTTTTGAAGTATACAGGGTAGGCAATTCATGAGTGATAAAAGGTGACGTTGGAAGAGTGGTATTTGATAAGGCCCTCTGATTTCAGTTTGTGGAGGATTCTGCAGGCTACCTGTGTCATATGATGTTCTGAAGAAGTGTTTAGTCATGGACGTGGATTACTCCATAAACCCGTCTCCCCACTGCTCGTGGAGGATGTAGCAACGTTTGAAAGTGCTCGCCTCGCGACAAGATGACCCAGCATTACCGTATATTGCCGCGTATAAGTCGACCTTTTTTTTAAAAAATGACCTTCGAAAATTAGGGGGGTCGACTTATACGCGGAGTCGACCTATACATGGGCTGCCATCCGCTAAAAATTCAAATTTGCCGCCGCTCAAAAGTTGTTTCTGGAGCCGACTAGAGCCACTACGAAGCCTTATCTAGCCAAGACTAGCCAGTCACATGAGTCGCTCGCCATTTTGGGAAGCGCTCTTTGTGTTGTGTTGCAGGCGGCAAGGCCAAAAATCCTCCCTGTTCTGTGGTACGGCTGAGGCATTACCTTTCCTGACCAGCCGCAGCAATGCCTCCGCAAGCTCGGCGCCAGTACAGCGCGGCATTCAAGCGCAAAGTGATTTTGTTTGCCGAAGACAACAACAACGTCGCGGCAGAACGAGAGTTCGGCGTCTCCGAAAAGTGTGTTCGGGGATGGCGGCAGCAAAAAGACCGCATCTTCGCGTGCGCTGGTACGCGTCGGTCGTTTCGCGGGCCGAAGCAGGGACGTTACCCCGTCGTTGAAGAGAAGGTACTCGAGTGGGTACAGCTGCAGAGGAAAGAAAGCCTCAGCGTGTCCTACGAGGACATTGAAATGAAGTCGCGGGACGTCGCAACTGAGCTAAACATCCACCGCGAGGAGTTTAAAGTATCCAAAAAATGGATAACAAACTTCATGAAGCGTAACGGGCTGAGTCTCCGGCGTCGAACAACGGTTGCGCAAAAGCTGCCGGAGTCGTACGATGAAAAGCGGCGCGAGTTTCGGCGGTACGTCGAGGACCCGAGGAGGCGGCGGGGGTTCCTGCTCGGCCAGATCGGCAACGCCGACCAAACACCAGTCTGGTTCGATATGCCGAGCAGGAGAACCGTCGCCGAAAAGGGAGAGCGTCAGGTCCGCCTCCTCACAACAGGGAATGAGCACAACCGCTTCACCGTCATGTTGTGCTGCACGGCTGACGGCCACAAGTTGCCACCCTTCATTGTTTTTAAACGTAAAACCCTGCCGAAGGAGACGTTCCCGCCCAAGGTCATTGTGCGGGTGAACGAGAAGGGTTTCTTCAACGAAGAAACCGTGCTAGAATGGTTTCGGATGGTGTGGTGCAGGCGTCCCGGAGCTCTGCTGAAGCCCCGGAGCATGCTTGTGCTAGACTCATTCCGCGGCCACATGACGGACCGGGTCAAGAAGGCTGTGGCCAACGCCGAGTGCGACCTTGTCGTAATACCGGGGGGGATGACGTCGATGCTTCAGCCGATCGACGTATCCCTCAACAAGCCCTTCAAGGACCGCGTCGGTGCTCTGTACAACGACTGGATGAAACAGGCGGACAAACCCACAACACCCACCGGCCGTGTGAAGCGCCCGACCCTGAGCACGGTAGCCCAGTGGGTGAACGACGCCTGGTACGGCCTACCCGACGACATGGTGCGGGACGCCTTTGTGAAGTGTTCGATTTCGGCCCCGCTTGAGCCGGCCACCTCCGACGACGACGAGAGCGACGACGACAGCGACGAGTAGGCTTAGGCTTCGAGCCGCTCTGGAACTGGTCGCTGTTTGGTTGTCAACAATCGCTTGTTGATATTTTTGCGTTGTTTCGTTCGCTCGGCGACGGCAGTGGCGGCCGGGGCTACGCCCGCAGCATCCACAGCGGGAATAAAAGTCAGTATTTTTGGTCCTTCAGAAATTGTTTGTCATTTTTTTTTTTTTTTGCGTTGGCGGAAATGAAAACTAGGGGGGTCGACTTATTTTCGGAGTCGACTAATACGCGGCAATATACGGTAAATTTTTTGTCGTGTGCCGATTCCTGAGTTTACAATTTTGTAATATTTTGCATTATCCATCGTACTTCTTTTCTTTCGTTGAATGTTCATGAAATTTATGCCACATTGGCTTCTCCAGGGTAGTGATCAATATCTGAGGTGATATTGGCAAGCATAGCTGGCGTGCTGTCAGGTATGAGTGCTCTGCTAGGTTACGTAAGCACAAAAACCTGATTTACAGTGTACTGTAGCGCTGTAGCATGACTATCTGAGAAAATGCTGCTTACGGAAACCGGAGACACTGTTGGCAAGTTTCAGAGCAGTGGAATAACAATCGGCTCAATGGATATGCTGGTTTTGCGACGCTGGCCTGTGACGCACGCCTGGTGCTTATACAGACCGATTGTACCCCACTAAGATCGCAGCAGAAACATTCACACTTTTGTAAATATACCACATTTGCAAACAGAGTGACTGCTCCACATAAATATGTATTTCCCACGCATACAAATGGTAAATCTGTCATGAAAAATGCAGCAAAAGCAGCGACACTGGGGAGCGGGACATAGCTTCCCATGGCTGCCTTCGAAACGGACCGCTAGGGGGATTTCAGTTGGCGCCCCTACAGGCTGCAGCTCTCGAGGTGGATAATGCTGTTCGTGGTGCCTAAGTCACAGCGATACTCGCAATCTTTAAGTGGGTCATCGCCTACAGTTGCTCATTTATTGGCATTAAGCAATAACAAAGTTTGGCCCAAATCTTGCATTCCGCTAGCTTTAACGGGGGAATTTGAGAGGGGTGCTAGGTGGAGGCTATTATAGAAAGCTATACGTTCGATGTACAGTTGAGTTAGTCTCGTAGCACTGTCTTACAACTTGTTGTTTCTTTAAATATCGACCTCCTGGCAACAGGTCACAGGGCTACCCTAGTTCTGTATCAGATGGAAAATTACGCAACTACAATCGACTTTGTTGAACTAAGTTTCAGCTCTGTGCATTGTTCGTTGCAGGCTATTCAAGATGTAGTGTGAAACTGCCCGTTCTGTCCTGTAGCTAGATCTTGCTGCTCTAGGCAAGTATTGCTGCAGCATTACATTGCGTCTGATGCACTTGTTGTTTCTTTTGTGCAGGGAGCTGTTGGCCTTGAGCTTTGGTCCATGTCTGACAACATTCTTTTTGACAACATCATCATCACTGATGACACTGTTGTGGCTGACCAATGGGCTGCTGACACCTGGGTCTTGAAGAAGGAAGTGGGAGACCGTGAAACGGTAAGCGTTGTCATTCACCACCCTGGCTCTTGGCCACAGATGCACCCACTGTGTCAAGGACCAACAAATTGAAAGATCCTAGAGTGCGATTGAATTTTCTAGAAACCTCAGTGCTCTTTTAACATGCCTGGACAAACCGTGCGTGTTAAAAGAGCACTCAGAGCAATCTGAGGTGCCGCAGCATGACAACCTTCCGAAGTACTAGTGAAAATGAAGCCTCTCTTAATTGTGGGAATATCACATTGTAATAGTAAGCAAGCATTAACTTAATGGGAATGACCAGAACTTCAAGCGAACTTCAGGGAACTAAAGAAAAAGTGTATTTTCAAGTGAAGTTGTACAAGACAATTCCAGGCAGGGGAATTCAGAATGAGCAAAGCTTTACTGCACCACACTTTGTGCCTTTGTAATCATAATTGAACGAATTTTTGTTCAACCAATATTGGCTCATCATTTATTGCGCAAGACTTGCTTGGAGTGTGGGTAATGGTCCCTGGAGCTTTTCATTGTGCAGATAACGGTATCGAGAAGCACACAATTATTATATTTTTAGGTATTGGAAAACTGTTGTCAACAGGTGTGATGTTGCTTATTTAAGGCTGCTTAATTTATCAGTATAAAACACATTGTCTGTCTTCTTTCCCATATGTGCTGCAAGTGAAGGCAGCAGTTCATTTTAAATTGTTGCCCCAGTGTCATATAAGCTTTTCCCCCCAATGGTGATATATGTGCAGCTGTGCCCCTGAAGTCATTTGCGTATTGTATATCCTTCTTGGGAGGGAAGAAATCATTTACAATATGCTTTAGCTTGACAAGTTTGCATATTGAATGGCTTTATTGGGAGGGAAAGAAATGCATTACAATGTTCTTTGGCTTGACAAATTTGCATATTGTATGGCCTTGTTCAGAGGATGGGAAATTGTTTTCTATGTACTAACTTGGGCACAGCTCACCACTCCTACTGGGAAAACATTGCAGTGCAGTAGTCATTCTCAGTTTCACCAATGCAAATCAGGTTTGTAGTGGTTAAAAAGGCACGTCACGCATACTAAACTGCAAGTTTGAAAATTTTCATTGCTGAGCAAATAAAAATTAGTAGTTGCTGTTTATAATTAGTACAGCAGTTATGCTGTAAATTTCTTCATACCGCATTTGAATCAAACAATACTGGTATGCAGTGCAGACCATATATAACGTCACCGCTTATAGTGTGGGACTGGATATAACGCAGGTTTTCCCACCCGCTGGTAGGCCCCCCATAGAAATCAATGCACAAATGTACCACTTATACAGTACAACCTCGTTACAACAGACCATGATAGTGATCATGATTTCAGTCCGCTATAAAAGAGGTATGAACAATCCAAATACTGTTACTGCAGACTTTTACAGAATCATGGATAAAGTCTGTTATAACAAGAGTTTGGACTTTTCAACTGTTAAAAAAAATCACACAATACTAAAAGTATGCCGGTCATTTCACAAGATTCAGTTACAACTTAAACAGGTTGGTATTTTAGGCCAACAAACCTTCAGGATGAATTGGGTTTTTCAGCAGTTTCATCCTCTTGTGACACTATGAAGCACGTCACAAAATGACGTGCATGACTCTTACATTTGCTGGGCTCCTGTTGTATGGCACCCCGTCAAACTTCTGATTCACTCATACTATTATTTCTCTCTTTCACGTCTTCAACCTACACTTGCATTTTCATTGTCTTCACATGAATATAAATGAAATGCAAGTAAAGATCTCATTGCTAAGCTTGGAGATTTAGCCATCTATAATGTATGAGGGCATACATTTTTGTTTTAATGAAAGTAACTTTCATATAATGATCTTATCTGTTGCACTATAGCACTGAAATTCTTAATCCTATTACTTGATTCCCAGGACATCACACCTATGCATACTGCAAGTGGATGCAAGAAGTTTCACTTCTGCTAATTCACAATTATTTTTAATTGTTTCAAATTGCTTTCATTTGATCACAACTGTGAGGTAGCAACACAAAAACTGAAAACATACATAACAAATGAATGGTTACCTGCACTTGAAAAGTCTGCTGTAGAGATGCAAAGGTGGACTTGTTAACCTTTCAAACTGGTCTGTTATATCCGAATGTATGTTGTAACAGAATCTGCAGTAAAGGAAGTTTAATCAATGGCACAGATAGGAAGACCAACCAAGCATTGCAAATCAGTATGTTGTATTCAAATATCTGTTGTAAGCAGAGATCTGTTGTAACGAGTTTCCACTGTACTGTGGTTGCACAAAGCACAATACCGTTTATAGTGCGGTTTTTTTTGGCAGGTCTGCTGATCGATTGGTGCAGTTGGGGCATCATTTTAGCGTTCCAAAAAGAAAGAAAAGGATGGATTCAGCCATCTGACGCAGCCTGAGCTTCCTTAATCTCTCTTCTAACTTAGACACGTTCAGAAAATTAAGAAAATAGGCACCCTTTAGTTTGCATGTTTCATTTCCACTCGCGTGATAACCGCAACTGCCCTTGCTCCCTGCTCACCTCTGTAGATAGCGACCCCCTCCCCCTATTTCACTCCCCTCAGGCATGGCAAGTTGCAATTAAAACGTGCAGATAAGCAACCATCCTTTTCCCTTTCAAACTTCTGGAGATATCAGGCCGAGCGGCACTGCTGGAGGTTTCCACTACCTGTACATTGTGCTGATAAGCGACTGCCTCTGGCATCGCAAGCGAAATGCACAGATAAAAAAAATTCGACTTACGTTCTTATCATGTTGTCTTACCGGCATAAGCCTGGCTTCTCCCCTCTCTGCGGCATCCATTCTTTAGACGCTGAGAAAAGCAGATCTCTCAACACATAAACACAAAGTATATGTTAAAAGCCGTGCTCATGGTTTGCAAGACCATGCAGCAGCATCTGATGCGGGAAAAAAAAGAGTATAGACCGTAAGTCTGTTTGTGGCATTCATTTGAGTGATGATAAACAATGAATGATTGAAAGCAGCTTGCAATGTGGTTGGATTCGCATATGTTTTGTTTATAGTGCGGTCTTTCATGGCTCCCATAACTTACGTTATAACTGGTCTACATTGTATAAAAGAATCTGAGGTTTTGTATTGCCTATGCAAGTAATCACAATTGTAAGGGGCGAATAATGTACCTCTAGTTCAGCGAGGCTTGTTGAAGTTATGTTCCAGCTTCTTGAATGTCTGTCTCCAACCAGTTGTACAGAAGACTGGTTCTCAGTCGTTGACATGTGCGTGCTCGAGATGTCCTTGCAGCCAACCAGGAAGCGTGACCCTCGGTACCAGTGCCTTGGCTGGCTCTTGTACGTGGCCTACACTGGCGTGCCAATCGGACTTTACGTGTACTACATCTGGGGCATGCTGCAAGAGGTAGCCCATCTGGGGTGGGGGGAAGGGCCAGGCTGCCCTGTCGGCTTGCGCAACAAAAAAGGCTGCCTCTGGCACGCTGGGCTTTTTTTCTCACTCGTCGCACTGCACTCTAGGCGTCTCTCATTAGTGCACCGGCACCTACGGTTAGTCTCTTGATGGGAGCACGGTTAGTATTAGTACTCGAACCGGGGTACTCAAAGCTTCTCAATTCATTTTGCCGCCCTAGTGGCCACGTTGCGGAGCAGTTGGGAACTGATTTACCCAGAATAGTCCCTTGTGGCTTGCTTCATGTTCCAAGGTGGTGCGTTGGCTTGGAAGCCGTTTATTTTGGCCAACATTTGCAGTTGGTGCAAACTGAGATAAACGGTGCTCCACTCTCCTAGATCTGCCGTAGGTGCCGGAGTAGTGGTGCTTTGCTCTGCTTTGTGCCCAGCAGTTTTCTCTAGCAGTGCTTTTCCTTCCCCCCTGCTCCTCCCCTTGCGGTGCTGCTGCTGCCCCCTGTAGGACGGCATGTTCACACGGCTGGTCAAGTTCACCAACAAGTACCCGTGGCTGTGGGCGGTCTATGTAGTGGCCCTGGGACTGCCCTTAGTGCTGGTCATCATCTTCTGCTGCTCCAGCTCTCAGGTGAGCGAGCTGCACTGGCGGCTGCGGCAGCCACTGGAGCACAGTTGCACGGGCCTTGATAGCAAAGGGGGAACGCTGGGCTTGTTTTTAGCGTGTAAATTGCCAGGTTGAGAACTCTGGTGAAAGACACTGCACATTATCTTGTATAATCAAACTGAAATTATGTATTCCAGCACAAAATCTCGTATAAGCAAGAAATGTATTTCCTTTTAATATTGCTCTTTCGTATACATAAGATTTCATATTCAGCAAATGTGCGAATGTGACCACTGACGGCAGACCTTGTAAACAAAAAGTATGGCAGGATTAGCAAGAGTAGTCTAATAATACGTCAATTGGAAATAGAATTCAATTTTTCTTTTTGGCAAATTTTCAGTTCACAAGCCCAGCGTCTCCCTTCTAAATACAAGTAATGGCATTGTGTGCCTTAGGCATTCAAGGAGTACTGACACCAAGTTTTCGTCCTTCTGTTTGGCTCTGAGCCCTTGCCAGCTCAATCGTGACTGCCCAAAGCATTGCCAATCAGATTACAGTGCCATTATGGAATAGGTTCTGGTTTTGGCCACTGAGTGCCCAGGAGCACGTGCAAGATAATCTAAGGACAGCCTGATGTCTCCTTTTTCTGTCCAAGCAAGCTGCCAGCCTAGTCATTGGTTTTAAACGCATCCAAGGCAACCAACCCTTCATGACCACCCGTGCCCTCTCCCCCTGTCCCCCTGGCTTAAAGATTGTCGGTCTGAAACTGCCCAGAGTTGGAGTCTGCAAGACAAAATGGGAAAAAGGCACCCCAAGCCCAACCAAAACGTTTAGTTTGTGCTGTTTTTGCCATGCACGTGCTTGTCGGTTTCGTTCCCTTCAAAAATGTGCAGCTCTAAGAGGGAAGGAAATAGACCCCTCATAGTTAGACCAACTGGAAACTTGTATGTTCGACATTCATAGAGTGGCCGAGCCATGCCGTTTCCCTGCTTCTTTGAACTGCAGCAATAATGTCCATTTAAAACTGGTTCCAAGTGAGGTTGGACCCCGTAATTGCAGGATGGCATCTTGGAATCTCCATGAAACAAACCGTATCAGTTTCTAGAAATGGAACTTTGGTGTCACTACTCCTTTGAAGGAAATAGTATTTTGTTTCCCTTTCGTTACTGATGGCACACATACACTGTACAAATGAAAGCAAACAACACTGCTTTGCCTTGGCCTCTTCTCTTGTGTGTGCACCTTTGCAACTTTTTCCAGTGTTTAATAGTGCAGCAAATTGTACGAGAAACCAACCACCATTCTATTCTATTCTAACTAGGACATGCGAATAACAAGTGAACATATTTGAGTGTGTAGGTGGTCTGCAGACACACACACTTAGCTTTCAATGTTCAACATCAGTGACAATATTTATTTAAATTTGTCTTCCAAAACAGTTCAGACCAGCATTCACAGTTGTTTTTAATCGACCAATTTAGGCTTAATACCCAAGGTGAAATAAATTCCTGTGAAGGAAAAATTGTCCACCTGAAATGTAGAAATGTAGCCATACGGCTACAAAAGTAAGCTCTACGGCTTTCTTCGAAACTTTGCAGTTGAATAAAAATTGGTTGTTGTCCAGGATTTGAACCTGGAACTACTGCTTCTACGAACTGAGCTAACCAGGAGGCTAAATTGTTCGCAGCACGAGAGCGAATTGATAAGTTCAAATTCCAGGATTTCGGTTTTAATCCTGGACCAGGAATTTTTATTGAACTTCGAAGTTTTTGAGACTGCTGTATGGCCTTCCTTTGTATGGCTGCATTCAATTTTTCCCTTCACACAAACTTGCTCCACCTTGCAGATTTAATCTAAACTGGTTGAGTAGCACCTGTCCCTCGCATCAAGCTGTGGTGTCACGTACCACATAGTAGCACCCAACATCGTTCGTGCAAGTCGACTAATTAGTGACGCAATGACTATTAGTCTCCTGCTCTAGCTGTGTGGGTCGTTTTCCATCGGCACATTAGTCGCAAATTCAGCTTATCATGTTGTGCGATTGTCCCCGGCCTGATGGACTGTTAAAGAGACTGCTTTAGCCGAGCTGAGAGGCCTGCCAAGGCGGCGTGCACTCACCCCGTGGCCCCTTGCAGGACAAGAAGTTGGCGGCGGCTGCTGCCCAGCACAAGAAGAGTGACGACGCCCCCGTGGCCGAGGAGCCTGTGGAGCCCAATGCACCAGAGGAGGACCCCTTAGCACCACCCATTGAGGAGGAGGAGGAAGAGGACGAAGAAGAGGAAGAGGAGGCGGCCAAGGGCACGGATGCGGCATCTGGCGACAGGGAGGCTGCGGCTGGCAGCACCTCCAACGAGGAAGGAGACGGGGTACGCCCGTTTTCTGCTCTCTGGCCGGTTGGCAACTGCCTTTTGAGCAGAGCTAACTTTTCCTACAAGTACTGGATCGTGGCATTGCTGCTAAGTGTTTAGCGAGTGCCATGGTGCTGTTGCTGTAGCGGAGGTGGTCATTGTTTCGTGATTGCTACTCTAACCGGTGTGGTTGACAGGGGAAGTTAGCGATATCCACCTAGCTAGCTGCACAGTGCAGATGTAAATCCACCATCTTGCGAGGTACTGGCGGCGTTCCCATAACATAAAGCTGAGAGCAGGATTGCATTTCTTTCTTCCTGGTATGCACAGTTCAGGGCTGAAGTTGTCAAATTCATTCGCTTTGTGGCGTAAACAACTGCTGTGCATATGGAGCTGACATTCTAATGCATTGCTAACGTATGCAAGGCAAACCGCACAGTGGGAAACAATCATATTGAAAACACCTACACCCAGGGTATTTTCACCTCAGATGTACATTGGAATATCTAATCTACTGCAGGGCTACTTGTCATGAATAATTTTGTCCAGGAAGGCATTGTATTAATGTATGTGTGAACTATTTTGTGGCTGTCTAACTAATTCGGCAAAGGAGCTGTTGCTAGTTTTTATACAGGATTCAGGTGTGTGTTGTCGCATAAATTGGTGTGGCCATTTTGCGGAAAATCGCAAAACCGCAGAAATAGGTGTTGTACTGATCTGCCAACCTGTAGCAAGTGGATATTACATAACTGCACATATTAGTCATGAAATATCCATTAGAACATGCACAACTTAGTTGGCTACTATAGCAGAACATAGTGAAGAACTGCTCAAAATTGAAATAACTTATTTTATTATTTACAACATGGGACATAACAGATATAAAGTTTTCCACTAGTAACATTGCATAATTAGGCAAACATTGCAACACTATTAAGGTGAATTTGCATTACTTCCTGCATAATTTAACTTGTGTACTCACAATAAGCAACTTGTTGGGAAGTGCTAAATTAGGTTCCTGCAACCTTAAAACGTAATTTACATTCCAACACTTGTATAAACTGTACCAGAGGACTCTTGAGCTGCTCTGGCCCATCCGCTAGCTACCAGAACTGCATGCACATAATCACTCGCACAAAAGGAGAAGAGCCCGTTTTCCTGAAGACCTCTTCCCCTGCTTCCAGGATGGGGAGGACGGAGCCGGGGATGCCAAGCGGTCTCCGCGGCGGCGGCGGCCGCGAAGGGAGTGAAGTGGACTTCCGTGGGAGGACACACAGACTGTTTTGTACTTTGCGTTCGGCCCAAAAGCGGGAACAATGCAAACGGCTTCTTCGTAGCAGCTGCGTTCTGTCGACCGGACTGCTGGCTTCATGGGGCAGGCCCTGCAAGTAGTGGCATCAGTGTCTGAGAGGGAAGTGTGTGTGTCTGTTTTTGTGTTCGTTAGGGTGAGTGAGAGAAAGTGTGTGTGTGTGCTTCTTCCACTCTTAAGTTATTACTTATCATTGTTCAATAAAGGTTGCTTTAGTTGTACTCACTGGCCTCCTTTTCCTCTTCACACCATTCCTTGGAGAACTTGCTCTGCCTCCTCTTGGAGGTCCTCTGCTTTCTTGAGGAGCAGCAACTGCATAGGAGAGTTTTCTTGACTCTGTTTCAGAGGACATATTAATGATGCGCACGGTAGAGCAACTGCACCATTTTTGTTTGACTGGCAATGAGTAAATTTGTCTCATGTCATGCTGGCTGTAAAAAGTTGCTAGCCTTGCAATGAATTTGCGCTTGGTGCGGAAAAATAACGAATAGTCTAACCCACTTGTAACAACGCAAGGCCTCCCTCCAAATACTGTAGTTAACTGATGCTGTCAGGTTCAGTTGTCATAAATTTTATTTTACCATACCTTGTAGGACAAAATTGTTGGTGCTGCAACTGTTCATTGTTATATCCAGTGTCATAAGTTGGCTGGCCTGTACTACCATTTGAACTGCGAAGTATTCCCACGTGCATGCTCCCTGAACTTGTCATGCTTCCCGGCCCGTGTGTAACATAAGTGGTGTTGTGTAAAATTTGCTTTTGTAGTCTCCAAGAAATCCTCACCATTACTGCTACAGTAAATGTTTTATTCCTTGAAAATTCAGTCTCGATCAGACATAGGAGGAGTTGCATAAAAGCAAGCACGCTGCACTCTTGCCACCGTGATAAGAGTCCAAATGATACTGGCTAGGCACAAGATAGCGAAAAGTATGAAAAAAAAAAAAAAAAGGTGGAGCGCAAGCTGTCAAGCAAAGGCCACCATAATCTGTGAGCGGAAAGGTTTCTAAGCCTTGAAGATAAGTGACTTCACAGGACAGCTTTGGGTAGATCACATGCCGTGACCACAGATTCTCATGAAGGCCCTTCAAGAAACCAATTAAAAGCAGGCCTGAATAAATTGCAAGATTCATGAAAGTGCAATAAATTTTTTGTTTCAAAGATAGACTGGTGCATTGCAGAAGCTGCCGGAGCCTTTAAAAGGAGAAAAAAAAAAAGGCGATTTCAGCAGATATTCTATTGTGACACAGCCGTGCATATCAATTTGGACAGATCAGCAATGCCGACCAAGCTCCTGTCTATTTTGATATGCCATCTGGTACCACAGTGGAGCCTACAGGAGCAAACACAGTTCATGATTTTATGCCCTGCACCTAATCAAAAATGAGTAAATTAGTTGCTTGTTACCACGATAGTCTTTTTCCTGTGATAGAGATACTGAATCAAGCAATCTTCTAAAGAATGGTTAAATAGTGGATTGAGTGTACCCTTCAAAAGACTCAGGAATACTACCATCAGACACAGCACAAGTCCACGGTCTAGGTCACGGAATGCCTTACATTAAATCACTGTGAACATGAAAGTTGGGGACAGTCATTTCCGCAGGTGAACACCAATTTGAAATACCAGGTGTTCCCTCAGGCTGCTTGTACCACATCACATTTTTGAGCTCAAAAGTAAAACTAATTCCTTCCCAGGATGCTCGACCTGAAATCTAGTTTCAACAGACTGTCCCAACACTAAATACACATCACGGATTTGATTGACTGATTGCAGGGTTTAACGCGCCGATGCTACACAGGTGATGCGTAGCAGAGGGCTCCGGATTAATTTTGACCACCTGGAAGTCTTTAATGTGTGCTGAATACTCAAACACACGGGTGTTTTTGCTTTTCGCCTCCGTCAGAAAAGCTGCTGCCGCCGCGTCCAGTAATCCAATACACATTACTCCTGGTGTCGACAAAGGCAGTGGTTACACTGCATGGTACGGTTAAACCTGGATATAACGAATTTGACAAGAATTTGTAATGTTTTGTTACATTCAGGTTTTTGTTATATGCAGGCTTTGAGTTCAGGCTTGCGGGAATGAAGCAGAAACGAAACCAAAATGCTTGACATCAGCGATGGTGAACTAACCCTTCAAGGATTTATTTCACTGTAAAAAACTGCGTGATCTGTGCCTGCTGTTTTCCCACGAACTTAGTCTCTACACGGCGCTCCAAAGAAGCAAGCTGTGAAGTATCACTTTTGCCTGTCGACACTTTTTGGTTCCAAACGCGTTTCGAGAACCAAAGTTGCGTTGTAAGAGCGCCTTTTCGTGAACTTGACGCTCTTCTTTGCCGCAATGAGAGGGTGCTAGCTGGGATTACTCCTTTTGGGCAGCGACGTTCTTTTTTCTTGCCAGCGGCGATGGCATTTGAAATTGCGAGCTTGTCTTGACAAGACTCTTCGTTTTCTGGCAGCAGAGCTCATCGCCGACGAACCGCGACTGCACGACGACAGGCAGGCCTGGCACCTAATCAACATGGCAGGCACACTGGAAATGAATGGTAGCTATCGGTGTGGGTGGAGTTCGCTAAATTAGAGCACTTTTCTAGCCAACCCGAGCGATGGAAGATCTTGATGTCCAGCCCCGACCTGTCCATGCAGCAAGAGCTCGCATCCAGGGACCAGGAGCTATTGGACTCGTATAGGACTCGTGAATAGGGTTCCACCCCGTCTGACGCCTGCGAGCGTCACCTGAAATGGGCTCATTAAAAGTTGTTTCTCTCTCTCTCTATTTCTAACCGATTTCTCAAAAAAAAAAAAAAAGTGCAAAAAACATTGGCTTATCAGCGTAGCGAATTCATTACATCAAGGTTAACCGTCGCAACGCCTTGGTTACATGGTGGTCGCAAACACATGGGTTGCAATGGGGCTGGCAATGGGGAATTGAAAAACTTCGTTAAATTCAGGAATTCATTACATCCAGGTTTAAGTGTATTCAAACAGTGTACGCACTTGTCCCCACGCTCTGATAACGGAAAAAAAAAAAGAAAAAGAAGAGGAAGGCAAGCATGCGTGGTGCCCACCTTAGCCGCAGCAATGATCTGGCGGGCTTGCCTGCGGGAGATGGCGCCCACTTTCTCAACCAATGCACTTGGCTCTGCACGAGCCACGTCCATTATGGAACGGAAGCCCGCCTTGTGTAGCTGCCTGGCTCGACCCTGGGAGGAAACCACAGTGAGAAATCTGCGACACCCCACAGGCGTGGCAATGCACAAAAAAATGAAATGCAGAGTGTTACAATAATCAAGCGAGCCTTTGCGGATTGTTGCAGAGGAAGCCTGGATGCGGGTACCTTTCTGACGCTTGGCAACTCCATGAGAGGCATGAGCTCCATGGTGACACAGCTTGAGAGACGCTCGGTGAACTCTGGCAGCAACACCCTGTAAGCCCACAACTCCGGGAGTTCCTGAGACAGGGAGGGCAGAGGAGACGGGCTGGCATGAGAGGCATACGACACCGCTAGCACATTAGTTGACGCTCTTTCGAATATATAATGTCTTCAGTAATGAGTCTTATTAATAAAGAACCATAAATCCTCTTCATTGCCATGGTATTTCTTAACCCCCCCTATAAAAAAAAAAGACGCCCTATAAACAATTTCCCACCATCCCATTTCTCCATTCACAATTTATGAATTGGGAAGCAGAAAAACTTGTGGCGATACCTGTTTCCTTGTTTCTGACATTTTATGTTGTTAGTGAACTGTTGCTGCTGCGAGTGGAACTTCCTTATTTTTCTACTGATACAGGCCAACGTGTTTCTACACTTTGCTGTCCTTATAAAAGCCTGGTATGCATCTCACCGCCATGTGGTGCCCTCCCTCCGTGTACACGTGCGTGCAATTTTGTGCATGCTAGGCATAAATAAAGCATAAACTTGGCATACATAACCTGAAAGGAGCATGTCACCAAAATGTTAACAAGTGAACTCGTAACTATGAAAATCCTAGCATCTAATGCTGCATGCTCCCATTTCTGAAAACAAGCTCAGCGCAAAATACAAACACCACCTGAGTGCGGAGATCTGGCCAAGTTAAACATGAGACTGAATTGAGCACTGTCAAAAACTGCTCATTACAATGTGTTTACAATACCCTTCCAGGCATTGCATGGAGCAAATGGCTTCTCTCGTCTGTAGGGCTTGTTGGGCAAGTTAGTTCATGACTGTAGAAGTTAGCTCAGCGCACCGAATGCAAGAACGGCAACAGACGGGTCGGGCACTCTCACTTCTGAGCCTTATGCTACAGCTAAATTTAATAAAACAGCCTGCCAAACTAGCTCACCTTGCAGAAGTGGCTTAGTGCCGAAGCAAATGTGGCAGCGGATGAGAGCAGCATCTGTATCTGTCCCCTGTGCTCCTTGTACTTGGCAGCCACCTCCCATATGCTCTTCTGGTGCCACAAATCGTTCAGCTGCATTGCCTTGTAGAAGCGCTGAAGCAGCAGCTGCTCACTCGCCTGCATAAAAGTGTCCACGCATGTCCTTGGCCCCATCCACACCAAGGATAGTATTTCACGGCATGCTTCATTTCCCACACTATCAAAGGCTGTAGCAGTAGCGCAAAGTTCACCAGTGTTGTGCTCCTTTTTTCTGCCTTACAGTACCTGTGGTCCCTGTGAGGCAAAAGGGAGTAAAAAGGCACACCCTATGACCAATTCACGCCCAGCTCACAGCCAGAGATTTGGCATTGGACACAATAGTACACATTAGGACAGTACACCGGTAAAGAAAAAAAAAGGAAGCTGGGTATTGCAAAACAAACCATGCATTTAATTTCATATGTCCTCAAACTGAGAAAACTGTCACATCTTTTAAGATTTGATATCCATTATCTCAAGATTTGCTCCTCCCTCTAGTAATGTTCTCAAGTGAGCTAGTGCGAGATGATGTGAGAAGTTCACTTCTTGTCCCGTTCAGTACACTGGTCTTTCTGTATTTCACTCCTGTCAGAAATACTACAAACCAGCAGTGCCACTAGAAACCAGTACACTGATAGAGTGAACTCGCTAGAGAAAAGTGTTTTTATTGAAAAAAGAAAAAAGGCTGACAATTCTTGCTGATACGAAATTTGAGCACAGCGTGAACTGCAGTCTTCCCGGTCACAACGCATAGCTGCTGCGTCTCACGAAGTGATCTGCCATTATCTCGCAGCACATCTTCGCCGCCAAGCATGTTATAAATCGCGTTCGAACCTCCCATGCAAATGCCATGTGGTTTGGATGAGCCACGCAATGAGGAGGAGAGAGAGAGTTACTGATGCACAATTCGTAACCTTTTGCGTGCTTCCCACCTTGAGTGATCGGCCACTTGCCAACCTGGTGACCAGAGCTTCTGAGACGCCAATAAGCTCAGCCACTTGAAGTTCGTGGTGCTTCAAATCTGTGTACTGTGAAACAAGGAAGATGCAGCTTGATTAAGGTTAGGACTACATGTTAAATGCAATTACAATTAACTTACCAGTACAACTACTTGCTATAATAAAATGGCTGTGATGAATCAATCACAAGTCAGTGCTCAATCAACGCTATCTATTGCTATTTGCAGTAAAAAGCTTGCACACAATAAGTCATGCAGAGCAATGACTTCAGGGTTGTGAGCACACGATGAACTAAACCAACAGCCACTGTTACATGCTGCAGAATTTCAAAAGACGACAAATCATGTGGTGAAATGAGTCGCTGGTTTTGAGCGTGTGATGACCTTTACCAACTGGCTGGCATTGTGTAATTTTGCCGAACAGAGGAGGCAATGATGTGGCATCATTTATGGCCTTGGCATGAAATGATGGGAAACTTAAAAGTGGAAGGCAGTTAACTGTACTGCATGCAGGATCAGTATTATGGCCAGAAACTGCATTCGCCCTCTCAAATGCTGCGATCTGATCTCAAAATAAATGTAACGCTTGAAGAGACACTGGTTCAAAATTTATTCCCTGCAAGGATGAAGACATCAGCGTAGGTTTTGGTGAACGAGGACGATGAATGATGGCGGCAACTGGACATGAGTACTATAATATACAAAGTAAATGCAGTTCTTTCCCTCTACCAAAGGTACTGTAGCCATGTCAGGCACTAAAAGGCTGAACAACTTGTTCTTTTGAATCAAAAAGAACCCCGTTCCTAGCTCTTATAGCTCTTATCAGCAACCAACAATTGGTGGTTTTTCTTGTTAAAAACAGGTAATTAAAGTTGGCATTTCTCCCCCCTCAATTATTTTCATAGTCTTTTCTGACTTCTGACGTAATAAAACACATAGGTAACAGACCAGAAGCTACAGCTGAAACCAATGGGATGCAGCGCTACAAAAGCCACATGCAAACATCATCGAGCCTTTACCGTGATGTCGGGTGGAGCTTATCTGGTCACAACCTGAGCTTTACTTATTGTTAGTTATTATGATTTGCTACAATTTTACCCAGTATGTAAACTTGTGCTGTGTGCGAATACACTCGGCAATTTTTTAACATTATACTTCTACAGTACGTGTAGCACTACACAGGCATCTTTGAATGCAAGGGCTACAGTAGCAAGCCTGAAACCTGGTGACCAGCAGAAGGGAAGGATAAATACAGGCGCAGTTGACAGCAACGTATAGAACTCTGGGGGGTAAAAAGCGAGACCTGCAGCCACACTTACATGCCTGTAGTAGGTGGGAGGGTCAAGCCTAGCCGCGGGCAGCTGCCTGGGCACGACCAGGTACAAGAGGTGCATGTGGCATCGCAGGGACAGGGAGACCAGGGCATCCCACAGCTCCTGCCGCAGGAGTCCTGCCGTTGCCGGGTCTATGAAGCCTGAAGGGAGGGGGGGGGGATGAAACCAGAGGGTTTTGGTGGAAAGCGCTGGTGTTCATTTTTTAGAGAAGGAGTGGCCACGTCGCGGTGAAAGCTCGTCCTTCCTGCATGGAGGGAGCCTAACCGATTCTGCAGGCATTTTCAATAAAGTTGTTCTCTCTCTCCCTCTCTCTCAAGGCTTTGCACCACTTACTTACACTTCCCAGGCGTCCACAATGAATCTTTTTCACGCATGTGCTTCGAAGCATGTTCATTACGAAACGTGTTTGAGTATTTGAATATGACATGCAGAACTGTGGAAGCAGGAAAGGTTATATGACGTCACCCTGAGGTCTCCAAATGAGACAGGTCATAGCTTGCTGGTACAATAAAACCTTGTTACAAGAGAAACTGTTACAAGAGACACTTGGTTATACGAGACGTTTAAATGAAAGCAATTTGGTGGGTCTTCTAATGTTTGCCATGTTAGCAAGAATCCATACAAGAGATTTTGGTAACAAGAGACACATTTCCCAGGTCCCTTGAGGGTCTCTTGTAACGAGGTTTTACTGTATCCTCGAATAAATGACTGCGAGACTGTACCAAAACGGCACTAGACTGTGTGATCTGTGTTAGCAGCCACAAATCTTGCTTTTGAGCAAACTTATTATTGTACCATAGGCTTTTCTTCAAAAGCTGTGGAGTTTAAGGTGCATGATGTGATGCCGTATAAATCAGGCTCCCCAATTTGGAACGAGACCACACAGAGCCTGACCTGTGTGCCTCACCTTAAAGCCCCTGACTTCTAGCTTTCTGGAATAAAACACAGCAATGTAACTGCAGCTACGTGGGTCCCACTGCGTGTGATGCCTGCACAGTGCTACGTAATTGAATTGGGTGATAAATGCATCAAGCACTTGGTTGGATTGCTGGCAACGAACGTGCAAATGCAATGGTGAGGCTCAGTATACCGTATTTGCCTGATTCTAATGTGCCCCCGATTGCAACGCACACACAAGTTTACTAATGAAAGATTGAAAAAATAACTTGATGCTTTGAAAAAATAACTCGATGCAGATTCTACCGCCTATGTGTAAAAAGTACGACACCACGTACCTGGCAAAGGACATTCTATTTGACGCATGCAACTGTGGCAGCAAAAATTCCTTGTGCTTCATAAACTTGCTTGCCCAGCTCCTGCTCGCATTAAAATTAAAGCAGAGAACATTGAAAGCTGACTGCGGTTCTGAGCCTGATTGTAACATCCACGCAATTTTTAAGACTACTTTTAGGAAAAAAGGTGTGCGCTAGAGTCATGCAAATATGGTAAGCATAGTCAGTTCACATGATCGTCGAGGCAGTTAGAACAGCAGATTTGCAGGCATTTATCTGCTTATAGCTCTCTCTAGCAGACAACTAACAATTGAATACAAAGCTAAACTGCTTTAAAACAGACCTCTGATCAGTTTCAAAATATGCCTTTACAAAAACCTAGCTCCGATTGTCCTAGTAAATATTTGCTGCCCACAATGAAAAAGCTAGCCGCACTCTTTGGTAGTCACTAAATGATATTAAATAACCTCTGCATTATATGGCACAGTGGCTGTCCTAAAGGTGCTCGTCCCACTTGGTGATTTTTCAAGTCGCGATAAAATCACAAATACGCAGTGGACATTTGCAGAATGCTGCCTGTGCTAATGTTACTGCACTTAAAACCATTTTCCTCTTGTTGTTGCTGTGAACAAAGTGCAAAGGCAAAGGAGTCAGGTCCAGGATGAAGGATAAAAAATACAAGAGCCCACCCTTGAAAGCAGCAGAACCCAAAGGAGTGGCGCGAAGCTCTCCGCTGTGCTTCTGGAGGAGGCCCCCCTCACACAGGTCATCGAGGGCCTGGTGTAGGGTCTCTGACGGGTCCTTCCCATCCTTTCGCTGCTGAAGGGCGAGCAGTGTCGCATCCATCACGCTCACGAGAGACTCCTCGGTTTTGGCCACCTTAACAGTGTGAGCATCAATTACCGTCACATGTGCAGCCTCCCATTCCCCAACGGCACTCAGGCTACAAGGGGCGAGCGGTGAAAAGCTTCTCATTCAGCCACGTGACCTACTGATCTTAGCAAAATAAAGCTCAGTAGGGTTGATGCTCAGACGAGTCGGTACGGCATCTTGGAAGAGGAGTGGTGAAAAGACAAACTGTGCAAACAGGAAGCAAGAGACGATGTATATATCCCACATCTTGTCCCTATGGCTTATCTTAGGGCTCCTCATCTTTCAACACAAAATGAAACTGCACTCAAACATTCAAATTTTTTTTTACCTGTTAAAATGTGCCCTTCCAATTAACTCCCACTGCTTTGATATTTGCCAGCTGAACAGCATGTATCCTTAACAGTGTAGTGGGTGGTGGTTAGTCCTCAAAGTTATGCGAAACACTTCCACACTGAACTATGACAGCCACGAAAGCTTGCGGAATAAAAGGAGCAGCCTCTAAAATTAATTCTGCCCGCCAGACATGTTTTTTTCTATGGGTAACATTTTCAAGCAAAGCTTTACTACTTTCGTCCAGCGGTTTCGCGAAGGATGCGCAAGTTAACCTTTTGACCGGAGACACACCCCCGGTGACACACCCCTCGAAGCACATCATGTGATTCGCCGGGCTTGCTGTCGGCGCTGTGCACAAGGCCCCGTTTTTAAGTCGTTCTGCTCATGCAGCGGAGGCGGCCGCGACGGGAGTGGCCGCTCAGCTGATCTGCAGCCGACCAAACCCGCAGCCTCCCACGCATGTGCCGCTGGGTCGTTTCGGGCTATGTGACCCATCTTGCACCGTGTTCACCATGAAAGAAGAACACCGCGCTCGCCGAAAATGAAAGCGAGGCCGGGCCTCCTTCTGTGAGCGTTGCACGGGACCGAATGGCTTGGGAGGGGGGGGGGGGCGGCAGGAGCGGCTTGGTTAATTTGGTGGGTGTGTGTGTGTTTTTTTTTCTTTTTTTTTTTGTGTGTGTGTGTGTGAGAGGGGGAGGGGGGGGGGGGGGGGGGGGGGGGGGCCGCCGTGGACGGCAATACAGCAACATCAAAGGTTAACCAAGCGAAACCAAGACTCAACCAGACTAATCCAAGCTTTTGCTTTGCATATCCAAGGTTGGCTGAGCTAAGCCGCAACCATTTTTTATAGGTAATGAGTTTGGCTCTGAACTTGAAATTTACTTGACATTGCCAAGAGATAACACCTTCAAGAAAGGGGATTTCCTTTACTAACACAGTGCAGAACTGTGCTAGATGGTTCTGGTGGTTCTGGTATGGGGCTACAGCTGCTTCTAGATACTGTGATGAATTCCAAGCTTGAAGAGGTTTTATTTTTGTGTGGGATGGTTCATTGGGGCTCATTAGTACGGGCCCATAATGCGTACCTGCTTTTGCGAATAATTTTTGTTTAAAAATGCTGTTCTACAAAAACAATAAAAGATCAATTCATATCAGCATTTGCTTGAGAGCACAACTTATTTTAGTTTTAAAGCCAGCTGGCCAAATTTTGTCATAAGAATGGTCTGGCTGGATGAGCGCATTGCTACATTTGTTCAGCTGATATAGAAGCAAGTTTAAAAGTTCAGGTTGCAGCACGGTCCGTAACCTTCAGTTACCAAAACATAAATTAGCGCAGAGCAAACAGTACATATGAGATGGATGGGACTGCCATTTCACTGAATCTGGCATCTCTGTCTGTCTCCACAAACAATTGGACCCACAACAGTCAATGCTCACACGGCCTGTTTCTGGAGAGCTGATGACTGCAGGATGGGAAAAGCTTGCATGGATCGCTCAAGTGACGCAAAAGAAATATGCTTGCACTTATTACGACCAAGGCCTCCTGTAATGTC
Source organism: Haemaphysalis longicornis (assembly GCF_048455015.1). NCBI lineage: Eukaryota > Metazoa > Arthropoda > Arachnida > Ixodida > Ixodidae > Haemaphysalis > Haemaphysalis longicornis. The sequence goes on along the minus strand of NW_027526335.1, from coordinate 45,194,843 downwards.
TGCCTCACTCTGTACAGATAAGTACACATCCCTTAGGCGCACATTCATAACGGCTGCACTCTACTGCTAATGAGCAATAGGAAAGGCCCCTCACGCTTCCTCGCCTTTTGCAGTTTAAGGTGCAAAATGGATGAAGGTCAGGAACCCGCACCATTTGTTCCCGCTGAATGCAACTTAACAATTGAACTGGACCCACCTCAAGGCCCACCATGCTCAGCAGCAGCATCTTCAGGGCTTTCTGGTCTTCTTGCAGGAGGTTGGAGTAGCAGCTGTCGACGGGAGCCTCCAGCAGCTTGCGCACCTGTCTCGGGCACAAGCGGCAATAAGTTTAGCCTGCCAACATAGCTGCCACTCACAGAGACAACAGATAGGTGCATGCAACTAGAAAGTAGCCACGTGAGAAGACCTTGTCCTGGTCCATTTTGGGAACCACAAGGATGCTCTCCCCAGACGAGTCAATGCCTGCCCGGCCGGCACGCCCAGCCATTTGCTGATAGACGCTGCGGGTCAGGAACTCAGTGCCAGTGTAGGGCGACTTGAGGATCACCCTGGAACGATCGAGGAAAGGTCAAGAGCACACGTCCATCGGGGCGAAAAAAGGCTACAAAATGGGAATAGCAAAAGATAACGTGCTCTCACCCCTTCCACTCCCACTTTACCCATAAGCCTAATGCTCAGAAAAAAAAAAAAAAAAAATAGTACTCCTGCTTTTCCTTGCTACACACTGAAATTCTAAACCACTAATGACACAACCACCTCCACCGTCCTTCCCCTCACCCATCACTAAACACTCACGACACCTGCCTTTAACGCAGATTGCAAACCGGATTTTATTTCAACACCCCTATTCTGTAGTACCCCATTTCTCGTGTTAACCCAGTACGCTACAACTGCCCTCCTTGCCATACTCCCTGCACCATATACCACCTCGTGTGAGAGAGCCTTTACTAACCAAACCCCCTCCTTTCTCAATCCCCCTTGGAGCACGAGTGTGAGCTGACCATTTCGCGGCCTGAAGGTCCAGAGCACCTCATCACACAGGCCTAAACAGTGAAGTTTCATTTTACTCCAGCTCAAATGCACGTTTTACTCACTCAGCCACTTGCTAGCCAAAGCTACACCCAGGCTGTAAAGTGTTCCGTGTAGAGAGCTATGAATAACTTTGGCAACGTTGGCATGTTTAGTGCACTCTGAAACCTTGGAACAGCAGCATTTCTGTTTCTCGCCTCCATTAAAAAATTTATGTATGTAACGGAGCCACCTAAGCAAACTAAACCTGCCACATTTTCTTCCTCTAGTCACACAAAGGTGAGTTAGCCTCTTCATCCAATCCTGACAAAGACGACAATGACGACGACGAAGGCCCCCTTAGGCCTTGGCCAAGCCTCCGAGAAAAGGACAGCAGCTTCCTGCACACCTCTTTGCCGGCAGATTGACGCCCGCCGCCAGCGTGGATGTGCAGGCGAGGCAGCAGAGCACTCCCGACGTGTACGCATCCTCCACGATGCGCCGCTCCTCCGTGGTGAGCCCGCTGTGGTGGTAGGCCACACCCATGGGCAGCGTCTGCCGGAGGACCCGGCACACTTGCCCAATCTCCGCCTTGAGGGTCTCCAGGAGGACCGCTTTCTCCTCAGCTCGGTGCTGCCGCAGCCGTCTATGGGGAACAAGTCAGGAGAATAGCCGCACTTACAGGCAGTGAAACATCGTTCGGACAACTAAGATGCCCCACTGGCTCCTTTCTTTCAGGTAAGGCTTCCCGTCATAAAGATGAGTCAGGAATAACATTCTAGACGTGCATTTTGTGTACTAATACTAGCCTTAACTAATTTACTAGACTAACCTACTAGTATTCGCAGGCACTGAGCACGACAGGCCCGAAAATAAGGAGAGTGTGGGGAGGAGCGCACTCACTGGGGCAGGAAGCGGGAGAGGAGCAGTGCCACACTCTCGCAGTTCTGCTTGGTGGGGCAGAAGACAAGGCACGAGTGGTCGGGCACCGTCTCCGACACCAGCAGCGACAGCTGCTCGGGGTCCTGCATCTGCTCTTGCTGGGAGAGAGAGGATGCCGCACCGGTTCAGTCAGGGAGAAGAAGCGAGTCAGGAAATTCAACACTCAGCTCGGAAACCATTGATAGCTACTTGAAGTGTTGATTAAGAAGCTTGAGTAATGCCTGGTGGCTGGCTAGTTGGTTATACATAGTTGGTTGGATTGCGCTGGTTAAAACACAAGACAGACCAAAAAGGACACATAGACGTAGCACATAGACATAAAAGGACACATAGACATGCACAGTGTATGTGTCCTTTTTATTCTGTCTTGTGTTACAACCAGCCCAATCCAACCGATGATTAGGAAGCACTAATCGAACTGGCCACCTTCAAATGCATTGGGTTTACAAGCGCAAACTCATATGTTTCGTGAACTTGATGTGCTTAACCACTGTCCTTCACATGCTCACTTCAAACATCCACGAGCATGCATGCAAGCTATCGCACACATCATGCATGGTCGGTGCAGTATGGTACTAATCACACCAGATCAGAGAATGATGAAGCAGGACTCTGCCCAGCACCTTGGGCAGCTTGCGGACCACCCGAAAGGGTTCTTCTTCGTATTTTCCCTGCTGCTCCAGAATGTAGTCTTCCACCTTGATGTACTCCCTCAGCTCTACCTGTGCGGGCGAGAGGAAGTCGCACCGTCAGAGGGACTAATAGGCGCACTGCAGTGGGAAAAAGCATCCTCAAAAATTGAGTTGTAACCAGGTAAACAGCAAGCATCCAGCAGCCTTGAAGAAAATAGCCTGACTAATGAAGGCTTGAGTACCAAATTCCATGCTCCCTTTGCTACTGGCAACAGGCCTTGGATGCTACATCAACCAACAAAGAGTGAGGACCTCAAGTTAATGTGGAAATAAACTTCATACGTGACACAACATTATGAAAGGCTGCTAAAACTCTTCTACTATTTTTAAAATTAAAGGCCAACTGCACTCAAATTTTACCTCGACCAAATTTATCTTTAATGCGTAGTAAGTACCTCCAAATCAGCTGGGACACAAGTCGTAGCCCCGTGAAACGCCTCGTTAATCAGTCAGAAGCGTTTAAAAAAGCTCCGCCACAGACCACGCTGCACCTGCCGGCGGATCGCGTTAACAGCCATGACGCGCCTGTGACGTTCCAGCCGACGGGGGCTTCTTCCTCTGGCCAGCCACGCAGCTGGAGAACCGGTTGAGCTCTGCTGCCCCGTGCGCGCGTAGAACTTGCGCGCAGACTTTCTCCAGAGCTGGTGACCGTCCGGCCGCTCGCTGGACGGCTGCAACGTCACTGCAATGGCCGCGCTCTCTTCGGTTTCGGTTTCAAAATTGCCGATTTTTGCTGGCCACTTGCGGCGTCTACGCGCGTATTTCAGCTGCTGCATTTTGTATGTTGCTTTCTTTTTAAGCAGACTATACGAAAATAGGGTTTTCAAGAGGCCGAAATTTTGAGTGCAGTTGGCCTTTAAGCATTTTCCTTGGACTTCCATTAAAAGCCACAACCCTATTTTTATGTTTATATCCTTATTTTTCCATAAACCATTATCATAAGCTAATCTAGTTTCAAATAAATCTGACGGCTGTGATACTAGATTAGTTGCAAAGACTGCTTTTTTAGCAGGGCTACATATCCAGGAGTTCTAAGCGACCACGTTTGAAATGCGTAACAAATGTGCGGCTTAAGTTGATCCGAAAGGTAATTTTAAATGAATGAGACCTACCGTCCACTGCAACACAATCGTATAAAGCTTCAGGCTCGTGCAGAAGCCCAACTGCAACCTCTTATACAGATGACAATGCTTGTGTCAGCAAAGGTGTTCGCATCCCCCCTTTTGCTTATGTCCTCAGAGTCATGTGCTCTAAACTTGGCAGGTTCAAACTATTCTTTCTATTGTTCCAGTGCACCCAGCAAGAAACTTGTCACCATACAAAACACAAAAACACATTGCACTTAAATACAAAAAAAAATTGGCGCATTCTCATGAGGTCATTGTAATTATGAAGCAATGCACAATAATACAAGACACCTTTACCAAGCAGGAGACAATGTCAAACAGAGCAAAGTGACCACACTTGGTTGAGGCAAACAATAAATTCAACGTGTGGGAGAAACACTGACCGGACGAAAGGACCCAACAAAGACCTCAGCACCGAGAAACGAGGCAAGGTCATCCATGTTTCCAATTGTGGCACTCATGCCCACGATTTGCGTGTGTGCTGGAAAAGGAAAACCACCGATTACATGCACTTCTTTTTGGCTGCGGGCTATTAGTAAGCATCGAGAGAATTTAATAACCAATCCTAGCACAAGGCGGCCAGACACTATTTTTTTGTGGCCCACAGAAAAAATGGTAAGTACTCCTGGGCCCATCGTAAATACAGGAAGCCAAAGCTCAAAGCAACTTTTTGTTAGCTAACAATGTTGGCCTTACATTGCTGACTACTCTGATTTAGCATATGAAGCTATACACGGTATGTTGTGCTACAACTCTTGCAGTTTATATTGCAGCATCTAGCAGAACCCTCTTTATTGCTTCTACTGCAGCTTCTTGGTCACAGTGAAAGCAACGGCTCAAGCAATGTGGAAAGCATACTCGCATGCTTTTCATGAACTACCATGACAAAAATCCTTTACAGAGAAGCTAAATTTACGTATTTAGCAAGTGTAGCATTCCTACTCTGGTTGTGACGCTTATCTTTAACCTGGCTTTATTGCTTTGTGTAGCCCAGCCAGAGCTGCTAATCACATTGCTCACATTTTAACCTTACTTACGAGACACGTGCTTGACCTTGACCAAGGTGCTTTCAAGTATGGCCCCCCTGCTGCTTCCGGCACCCAACATGTGAAGCTGCACAGTGGACGAGCACAAGTTAGGCTCAAAACAGAACAACCGTTCCATCTGTTAGCACATGTGGATGACATTTTGAAAGCATTTCAAGTTTTATATCAAACAAGCCTATAAAGTCTGTAGCTTCGCAGGAAGGCTGGAGCCTCAAGCTCATTTTGCATGCAAGGTGGTGGTGAACACGGCAGAGAGAGCCTCTCTTAGGCCAGGTCAAAATGCAGAAGTCGCAACAAATACCTATCTGCTTTTCGAAAATGACCACGAATAGCTTGTTTACCCAGGAGCTAAAATTAACTTCTTTGCTCTCCACATTGCATTGTTACAGTGCTCACAATGCGTGTCCTGAAGCAAAAATGTTTAGACACTATGACAGTGGCAACGAAATTCATCCCATCTCAAGCTGTGCTTGACTCGGCCTGCAGAGTGTAATTTCCAGAAAGCAATCGTTTGGCCATGAAGGCCGTGCACATCAGCCAAATCTATTGTCCCTTTTACCATAGCTCCCCCCTTTCTGTCAAACATGCTGAAACACATAAACAAAGCAAGAAATAAACATGCCTCATCAACGACAAGCAGTCCCAGCTCACTGAGCCTGTTTTGTTCAATGAGTGAATCGACCAAGAAGTGGGCTTTCTCGATGGTGGCAAAGTAGACCGCGCAGCGCTGGCGTCGCTTTGGTGGGGGCAGGGCGCCTCGGCTACCCGCATACTCTTCCACCAAGAAGTTCAGGTCGACACCAAAGCTCGACATAGAGCGAACCTGGACAGGGGACATAAACAGCACCCGCACACCAATCATGCTAAGGTAAATTCTTCAGGGTGTGCCAAGCGCGCCGAGACGCACACACACAGCACACTGCAACTTTATCTAGTTTGTGCATAATAAGAATTGTATAAGAAAGTACCGTATTTTTGCGCGTATAACCTGCCCCTGGATATAATCTGCACCCCCACCTTCAGCCCGCCGGAATAGAAAAAAAAGAATCCTCGCATATTGCCCGCACATTTGATACATGAAAGGCTGCACCAAAGCTACTGCTCAAGCAACACATCACATATAATGTAGAGAGAAAAACCGTATATTGAGCAAGTAGAATACACTGACTGCAAGGCGAAAATCACAATTCAATTGGTGTCACGGCTCTCGCTAGAGCTATCACTTGAGCCGCAGTCCTCACTGCTGTACACAAGGTCATCTTCGGTTCCATCCATGTTGTTTGCAGCTTGTTGTTTGTGATCAAGCATTGTGCTGTAGAGAATTTTTTGTGGTGATGTTGTGCAGGTTCGTTGGTTTATAGGTTTTTTGTCGAACTAAGAAAATTCAGTTGTTAGAGTGCGCTCGTCCTTGTTTTTTCTTCCTTGTCCTTGTACGTTTCACACAATCGCTGCCATGGAAGGCTTAGCCCGTGTTACTGCAAAGGAGCTCCACGGCACAACGCACATTGCCATGAAGCTGCACTAAAGGAAAAACCCCGTGTATTATCCACACTCCTACTTTGCCACTCAAATTTTCGCATTTTTGGTGCGAGTTATATGCGCGAAAATACAGTACCGATAAGAAATAATTACTCCAGGTTCTAGTGCCTAAAAACATGAGCATACAGAAGGTAACAAATAATTACACCAACAGGCAGCATTGCAGTAACAGCGGTAAAAATGCACATTGTGCCGAACTCCCGTTGATGATTGTCGCGAGAAAACTGCCTTCAATTTGTACCAATTCGAAGTCCCTCACATGTCCTACCCACGAGAATTTTCAGTCAGTGCGGTTATTCAAACATTATTTGTGCTTCTAATCCAACCAGTACACCAATCTGTGGACACTGAAATTTCTGTAGTCTCGTTCTTTCGACATCAGTTTATACCACCTAGATAAACATATTGCTCCACTAAGGCCAACACAACGCACCTTCTCCTGAACAATGGACACATACGGCAGGATGAAAAGGACACTTTTGTGAGAGCACAGGATTTCCTTGAATGCAAGGATTTCAGCGACGAGGGTCTTGCCTCCACTCGTGGGGAGAGAGTAGATGAGGTTCTTCCTTTGAGCCAGGGCAGGCAGGCTCAAGCATTCTTTTTGCCATTCTGCATATGCCACAAAGTGAAAAAAGGATAAAGAATTAAAGGTGATTAAATTGATACATGAGTCACTCATCGCAATTTCTGCAGGTCATTCCTATTTTAGTGATTCCCCAAAACAAAAGATTCGTGCTTGTCAACACATCGAAAGGCGGTTTAAGTGCTCAACTAGTTGCCTTAGAAAAACCTTGTATTCAGCTGGAACTGCGCTGAACTTACTATTAGCACTGGGATTAGGTAAGCAAGCCACTCACCAACTCTATTTGCACTTTTGAAACATAGCTGCACAAAAAAAAAAATTGCAACTGCACATCGCTGACACCAGCCGCTTTTTGTACACCATCAGGTTGGTTGGACATGCTGTATTTTGGGACACTGTAGCTCTGACAACAGCACGACTGCTTATACATAAGGCAGTTCAAAGTTAGACAAGATATCCACTGCCAAGCATTAGATAACCTGTTGTACAAGACTCTAGAGAATGGCTGCACTGTACGGCATTGCCCCATTAAAGCCTGCAAGATATATCACTAAATCGGTGCCACTTTACACTACTTTCTACAAGTTTAATCTCAAGTTTGTGAACATCACTGGAACTACATATTTTGCACAGACAAATTTATCTTCAGCAGACATCATTTACTGCATTTTATAGATAGATAAAAAAATATGTAGCTGCAATATGACCCCACTGGCTCTGTTGCACAGCACAGTTATAGACAAACCATGACTAACTGTTTTTAATTGCGTCACTTCATTCCAAATTATGTAGACTGTAAATTTAGTTGGCAGATGTTTGACACTACACAATACAGTGCAGCATAGCAGATTGGCTTTGGTTCAATCAAGACCACCCCAGGTTTTTTTATTAAGTGTTGTATTCTATGTACAAAAGTTTTTTTTTGTATTTATGTTTGACAAAAATAAGGCCGCCACGATTACATCATCACCCATGACGTCTCAATTAACAGCAAACACCCAAACCAGTGAGTCAGCACAGTAGACTTCAGCAACCAATCAGACTGTAGTCTTTTTATCCTACATCAGTTAACTGCATACATCCTTTTTTACGTTTCTATGGTGTACAAGGGTGTGCAGGCCCTTTTTTTCTGCTTAATTACTTTCGCATCTCTTGTTAATTTTGCTTATTTATATTTCGTTGCAGCTCCGACATACTAACAAGAGGGGAATGAAAATGCTCTTCCATACGTGACAACTAGATCCAGTGTGCGAGTGCTACTACTCAGCGATCATTTGGTGATTATTTGTTCCTACAAAGATAACAAATTGAATTCGGCCTTACCATACAGTTCAGTGATGCCATGGTGCAGTTCAATCAGGTTGCGTACAATCACGGGGAGGCCGAAAAATGAGTCTTCACTGGAGATGTTAGGGAGCGCTTGTTGTGGTGTAAGCGGATTAAGGCACAGGAGCTTTCGTGTGTTCTCACGAAGTTTTTCTTTCACCCTTTCAATGAGCGATACCGATCCGGACTGGTTCAACGGGCTCAGCCCACCCAGGTATGATATGTTCAAAAACTGCGGCTCGGAATCGGCTTCTGAAAAGCGAACACGGGAAACGTCAAAACTTTGTACAACCTAAATCAACATACGTTAAAGCATCCTCACCTGTGAAGCTTGAATTTCTCAGTTCCACGCTTTCATCCGCGTTGCTTGTGGTTCTATCCATTGCTTCTAAGCAGCAATTAACATGCGCAATTAAACTTTTTGTAGAAACAGAAACTGGAAAGAAAAGAAATCAGCCATGAATCAACTTTGGCGGCAACGCTAGCCGACACTAGGCACGTGGTCAAACATGTGATCACATTGATGATGATGATGTGTTTAAACCAAAGCGTTTCGGTTAGCGTCTTCACGGCGTTTTCAAGAGTTGACGTCCCAGTGCCTTTTCCAGATCCTCTAGCAGTTCTTTGGCACCAGCTTACAAAGCCGCAAAGAGGGAGAAGTCATAGAACTTCATCAGAAAAATAAAAAATTTGGGGTGAAGGTCAAGTCGTCAAGTGCTTTTCTGGCGATTTTAGTTGTGTTACTTTGCTTTGACTGCTTCAGTATCAGCCAAGCCAGCCAAGCCTAGAGCCTAGCTCGATCACCTGACGTCACATGTTATGGCCTACGGCCACGGCTGGACCACGCACCGCACAATTTTTTTGTTGTGACTGCTAGATGTGACCCTAGTACCAATTATGCTTTAGAAACCGAGGTTAACTGTTGCTTTTTATGCTCGCAAACACTTAATCAAGCTCAACTATAACGCGTCAAGGCCGTCTAGGCTGCAGCGTCAAATGTGGCGCTCAAATTTTAGAGGTAAGCTTCTATTCCTGTACGAACGTTATAATTACTAAAAATCACTGAACGTTTGTTACTGTCATTCGTGTTTTACTGTTGCTTTGTCTTTGTCCACGCTTAAGCCGGTCGGCGTTACGTTATCCAAGTGTTCGCGTCTCGCGCAGCTGTTGGATGAGCGAATACACGGCCACCACTTCGTCTAAAAATGAAACAGCGCTGTGGCGTTAAAATGCTCTTCCATATATAATACCGCTCCCAATATTACTTTTAGCATTCTAGCTACAGATGCTGATTGTGTAAACCGGCAATTTTAACAGCTAAAACAGGAGTGCTTTAAATAAGAATGAAGTGTGCCATAACGTCGCATCCGTGAACGTAGGTTTCGTCCGGTGGGGACTGCGGAAGCAGTGCAAGACAAAGACAGATGATTCTCCGGACAAGCGAGATTCTCAGCGGTACGTTTTGTTGCACTGCTTGCGTGCAATTTCGAGAAAACTAAAACGTAACCGCCGCATCTTTTTTGCCGTGCCTTTTTCCTCCCGCACCAGATTCATCATCCCAGTTGCTAACGTCGGCGCAAACAGAGAGAACCGAAACGGAGGCCGCGAGCGAGAAACGTACCACGACGACGAACGATTTTTCACCAACAGACCGGACTGCAGTTTTGCTGAAACAGTTGGATGGGTGGTGAGCGTCCAAGTCTGTCGTCTTGAAATGCAAAGTTGTTGCGAACATAATTACGCAGAACTTCGTCTGTTTGTCAACAGGGGACGTTGATTGCAGTAGGGCTCAACGTGCAGCTGCATAGCAGGCGGTGCCTGTGGAGGAAGAATGAAGCTGGCCATGCCACTCAAAATGAAATTCCTCAAGATGCACAGCACTGCTTCAGCATATGCCACCTCTTGCGTAGCTTCGTCTTTCGCCTTGCTGTTGCCTCCCCCCTGCGTGGCTCAAGGAGGTCAATCTTGCCCAAAGAGCACTACGCCTCATCAGACTCCTTGGACCACACCTCAAGTGGTCATTCATCAACAGACGCGCACACTGAACAACCATCATCGGCAAGTGACAGCACCCTCTGCCATGTTCTCCCCTTGTGCTTGTTTAGTTCCTCTGCTGAAACAATATGCCGACTTTCTTACAGGCCAACGCCGCAAGTGAACAGCTTGCCGATGTTATGACTGAGTACATGGCCTGCGTTGAAGATGTCCGAGGAGCCCAGTTACTTCAGAGTGATGAGAGAGGGGCGCTAAAGAGCTTCGAGAAAGCACAACTGCTTGGATCTGCTAGGGCCAGCTACAATTTAGGCGTGTGCTACGAAACGGGGAAGGGTGTCGACAGAGACATCGAAAAGGTAAGGGGCTGTAATAACAGCCTATAACAAATTTTCCAGTTTTACAGCCCTAAGACAGTTCAGCTTTCATGAGAATAGATCAAGTACCGTTCTCATTTGCTGTCAGTTTAATGACCACATTCGCCGTGTGTTGTGCACGGCACTGTGCAGCTCTGTTTCTATGTCAAGCCTGCTGCCAGAAGTGCCTTTTGGACAGTGTTGGAGATGCCATTGCAATAATTGACATGTCCTCTTTACCAAGTTTAGTCTGCCAAAATTGACTCCTCGCTAACGTGGTTGAAGAGAGTGGAAATTGAAGTGCAGTAAATTGGGAATGGTTGAGCTTCACCTGTGCAAAGCAAGGTCTACCAATCATCTTTAGCAAGCTCTCAAGGAGCTAGGCTGGTCTGACTGTTTAAACTGCTTCTTCATGTCTGCAGTTGCCCTTCAATAGCACAAAGCCTCTGTGTACAGCCAGTAAGATAAAAAGCAAACGGAAAAATATGAACCGCAGCACGCACATTCCATTGAATGTTTGCTGCATAATGACAACGCTGATTTGTAGTAATGGGCAATCGTTTCACCAAGCAAATGTACTACTGGAATTGTATTGCTGAGCAGAGGACACAGGTTTGATATGGCCACGGCAGCCGTTTCTTGGAAGTGAAAAATTGAAGCTTGCGTATAGTTGGTGTAATTCAATTAATTGTTCTCCAGTAGGGTGTGCTTTGGTGTGAAAAAGCCCTAAGGATATTGATTTGAAATTTAGTTTTACCCGAAATATGCTTCTATTTTGGCTCAAATAACCAAGATCTTCGAATTTGCATAGACAGATTTGCATCGATTATTATGGAAACTATTTAGAAGTACCTTAACTAACATTGCATAACAGAATTGTTTGTATCATCAGTAATGCACTGTTTCTGCTTTGTTCTGTTTCAACCACTTTCTCTGTAATACCAAAAGGTCCTGAGGGCACCAGTAAATAAACTATGCCATCATTTTGTTGCCAAGCTGTAATTGGTGCGCATTCTAAAAAGGCACTGCAGCTCTCTGTCTGCTCTGGGTGTTCTCCTTTCACAGGCAGCAAAGTACTACAGGCAGGCCTCACTGGCTGGCCACCCACAAGCCACTTACAATTTGGGAGTGCTGCAACTGAATGGCCTGGGACAAGGGAGCACGGACCCAGCCGCTGGCTTGGAACTTCTCCAGAAGGCCTCCGTTCTTGGTGTTCCCCAGGTGATAACTCTGCTCAAATCTTTGGTGAAAATGTGCAGAGGGCTGATCACTGGTGTGGTGGACAAGCTTCGTTATGTGAGGAAGAGGCATACATCTCACCTTTTCTTGAATGACAAAATCCCATGTGAATGGGTTGTGCCTGTGGCAGTTGCATATTGTGTGACATATCATACCATATCATATCCATTACTAATTCTTTTGCTGGTCATTAGTAGCAAGTCACCTGACACCATTTCGTGGTACTACATACAAGACCACAATATTGAGCTGCTGTATGGCTAGCCGAATTCGGCCATCTTCATTATTACGTTGGCATGTTGTCTTTGTAAGTAGCCACGTAAGAGAAAAAAGTTGGCCACACTTTCTTTCTTTCCCTTTTTTTTTTCTTTTCGCTAAATTCCATTCTGATTGCAAAAGCTTTCACCTCCATGGTGGAGTGGATGCCAGGTTTCAAATGGGTAACACCACACTAAACAGCAAGAGTTGGGCCCTTTAAAGGGACACTGAAGTGAATTTGTCAAGCTCCCGTTTTTGCTTGCACTGCGTAGACTGGCTCAAATTAGCCCACTTTTCATCGTTTATCCGGTTGACAAATCGGTAATTATTTTACAAAGCGCCGAAGAAGAAAAACTACCATGCGCGGTTTGCGGCGGCCGCACCAACTAAAGCTGTGACGTTGGGAGGAGCGGGACCGTGATTGGACGATGCCCAAGGTGAGCAACCAAACAAGTTTCGGTTTCGGTTCTGTAAAACACAACCTGTGGCGTTGTTGGATGGGCATTCTCAATAACTCAGTAATCATCGTACCGCGCTTCTGCCATGTTGTCAGCTGTAAAAATGCATAAAGATAAGCCTCCCAGGACGGCTTGGAATCGTAGCATTCACTAGCCGAGGCCTACGCAGTGCATGGACGCCCTCCGCGTACCCGCAGACGCACAAATGTCATGCGCTTTTCCCCCCCTATTTGGAGCTTGCCTCACTCATGCCTGTACCGTAAAATGCGTGTTCGCACCAGGCCAAGGGTCTGTTCATTCTGGCCTGTGCCCACTGCCCGCAAGCAGTGGGTGCTTATGGACAGCACGCCAACGAGAACTCGCTAGCGCGCCAGTGCCAGCCTGCGTGCGTTCTGTGAACTAGTTCGTGGAGCCATGAACGTTGCGGCCCAAACAAAGGTGAACTCAATGTAGAAAACAAAAGTTAACTTACAAAAAAAAAAAAAAAAAGCACGTACCCGCGGGGACTCGAACTCGTGACTCGCAAAATACTCGGCGGAGACATACCTGCAGCCTTAGACAACTCGGCCACGAGACGGGCTGCGCCGAACCTGGTAATATAAGGTATACATTGTACAACAAGTTTACATTTTTATTTAGTTTTGGCATTTCAAGCAGCTTAGGTGACTATTTGTTGTATTGTGCTCGTGCAGTAAGCGTCCCCCGAGTTTTCACAATAGCTCACGTCTAGCAATTGCATTTCGTAGACGGAAAAGCGTTCGCAGATGCGTAGTCGTGCTGCTGACCGCTGTGCTTGTTCGCCCAGCGCACAAAAGTGCTTCCCGCACCCTATTTTTACGCTGTACGGTAAAAATATCAGTTGATTTTATTTCGTTAGTACCTATATTGACTTCGCTGACTCTTCTCCCGCCTTCAAGAGGCCTTATATTTTCCTACGGGCGTACCAGTCAGCGAAGCGTCGCATATGTGCGCTTGTGCAGGGCTTGTGTGAAGTGACCTTGACTTGGAGCTAGATACAGTGTACAAACTAACCAAATAAAGAAAGGCCCATTCTTCCATTCACAAACGTGTCCTGGCTTCGTTTCAACTGAGCGAACGAATTGCGACGACCCGTCGGCGTTCGGCGGACGAAACGCTGGGCCGACTGACTCTGTCTGAAGGCCGGGGAGCCGTGCAGATAGCGCAGCCAATTGCGAGCTCGGCTCCTCTCGACGTCACACGAAAACGCCGCAGAAAATGGGCGAGCGTAAAGAGAGGAGGACAGCATTTTCGAATTAAGTTTTCTACTAAATAAAAGCGCGTAAACGCGCCCAGAGTGGTCGTAACATGGCCTGGGGACCCCGGACTACAATTTGCGCAAGTAATCCCGCAATGTTTACATATCACTTCAGTGTCCCTTTAAATGTTCATCACATTCAGAACTGCTGAACTGTGCTATTTTGAGGCTGTAATGCTGAATAGGGAATGGGCTGGACACCTCCACAAGCTCAAACACTGCTCCACAGCACACTCTGGGTGGCCAGTACTAAAGACAAAAATGGCATGGAGCCCCATAAAGAATACCGCTTCTAAAATTTCTACAGCGTTATACGTGCAAGGTTTCTCTTTTCTTTTAATGGTGTAACACAATATATGCCTGGCTTGACTGATTGATACTCTGATTTATTATGCATATTTATTATCTTAGCAACTCAACAGTTCTTAGTTTATTTTTCAGGTGTAGTTAATTCAGTGCATAGTTCACGTCGGGTCGGGAAAATTGATTGTCAGTGCACGCTGCGATATGCAACATCAGCCATGGTCTCAACTGTAGATGCATGGTCACAACTGTAGACCTGTGGAGCTGGGTTTAACCCCATACTTCCTGTTGTAGATTCACATCGGCAGTGTAGTTTTGCCAACTTTCGATGCAGGCCAAGACGTTTTTGGCGTTCAGACACCTCGAAGAGGGAAATTTTGACGATGTAGTAGATTCAAATCTGCAACGTAGTCTTGCCAACTTTCGATGCAGGCCAAGACGTTTTTGGCGTTCAGACACCTCGAAGAGGGAAACTTTGATGATGCCTTGCCCCTGCTGAAGGAAGCCGCAGCTGCCAAGGTAATGCCAACGGTTTTAGCAATTGGGGGTCAATGGGAGAGGCCTTTATCCTGCAGTGGACTTGAATAGGCTGATGTTTATTATGATGCATTAAGCTGAAGTGTGCGCGCACGGCCTGCTGCTGCAGGACCCCGACGCGTCCTTTTACCTTGGCCTGTGCTGCGAGAGGGGTCTTGCTGTTCCCAAGGACCGTGTTGCTGCAGCGGAGCACTACAGGAAAGCAGCGAGCCAGAACCACGCCCAAGCATCAGACGCCCTGGCTGCTATCCAAAAAGCAACGCAGCCACGTAAGTCACTCGATCTTAATCCTTCAGCCATTCTTGCGCAGAGAGAGAAAGACTTTATTTATGGCCAGCAGGGAGTGGGAGGTCGGGATGCGCAGAGCCTCCACATCCCACCCACGTTCACGTCTTCGGGACTAGGCCCCGCCGGCGTCGGCGTGAGCGGTGCGCAAAAGGTACTCGGGAGTTCGTCCCTTTCCCCCCCGTCTGCGACTCGCTCCGCTTCTGCCTGGCGAGAGCAGCCTCGAGCTGCTGGACGGCTAGAGTTTGTGCGGCCAGGTCCGTCGAATATACGGAGGCATGTTTAAAGGGACACTAAAGGTCGAACGACATTTCATTTTAACTGAAAGATCATACGTTTTGTAGCTCTCTCAGATTTTGGTCGACGAGCAGCGATGCGTTATTTGCTGAGAAATAAGCAAAAAAAAGCTGGCATTTCTTTCACCAGCTTACCTTTCTTTTTTCTGTGATTTTCCCGTGAGATTGGAATGTCGAGTGGGTCGCTTACCACCTGTCGTGCATCTTGTTCCTTTTGCCGCTTCTAATGAAGAGACTTCAGCTGCTTCCTGCTTGGTATATTGCTTGCAGAAACTCGGGCGCTCACTGTCGTAAATTATTGATTTCGCTGACTGCAAACCAATGCCTTTCGGAAACGAAAGCGTGGTGGCCGACTCTGAAGCGTGAGGGAAGCAGCCTGTCTTACAATGTATAAAAGCCATAGTCTGTGTTTTTTAAATAAGCTGAGCTCACCTAAAGTGTTTGTTTACATTTATTTTACGTGCTCAACCACTTAGGAACTGTTTCTTTGAGTAAAACATTTATAGATGCTTCTCCAGTGAGCTCTCGCCGTTCACAACTTTCATGACGTCACAAACCGTAGTACCAAAAAAGCTTGGGAAGCGTTGTCGCCTGTTTTCATGTTTCTGAAGTTCTCTGCCTTATTAAACAACTGCTAGTCGCAAGAATTGTGTATTCAGATCCTCGGCACCATAATCTGTCGATAGAGGCCAACTTGTTTCCACCATTTAGTGTCCCTTTAATATCCGCTGTCATAAGTAAGCTGCAGTAAACTGACTTCAAGAGCAGGCTAAGCTGTTGGTAATAGAAGGGTTGTGGTTGATACAATCTCAGAAGCATGGGCCAAGATCAAGTATGATGCCTGCACTGCCTGCTGCGAGTAGTAGATCATTTCCAATCAGCGAGTATATCATAATGATTACAACAGGTGTCGTCATCATTGTGTTGGCGTAACGTATGTGTGAGTGAAACATTTTTCCTTGGAGCATGCACTGTATTTTATGACAAAATGTAGCATTGAAAAAACGATTTTGTGATGCCTGGCGCCACAGATGGCTACAATCTGGACCTCATCGCTTGCACTGAGCTAAGTGTGGAAGATTTTCAAAGAGAAGCGCACCCTTGGCCGACAGTACGAAGAGAGTGTTGCGTTTGCCCAGGCGTACAAGCAGAGCTGGCTGACAGTGCAAAGCCGGCCCAGAAGCTGTCGACCGGGGACCGTGCCCATGCCGTCCATCTCTCGCGGTACCTGGGTGTTGTGCTGCCCCAGCTCATTGCTGGCAACAAGGAGTTGCGGGCGGTTGACGGACTAGTGAGCAGTGACGACTACAGCTCAACGTGCGCACCTTGCAACGACACATCCCCTACGGACACCTCGCTCGGGGTGTACGTCCTGTGATCGGGTGCAAGTGGCCTGGGTGCGACCGGAACCGTGGTGCTTCCCAGGTGAGACGGCAGCAGCTTTACTGAGGAATTAGTGTCTGCACTTTGTAGGGGATTTGAAAAGTGAAAATTGTTTATCGTTGGCTTCTGATGGAACTTTTTTTTTTTTAACACTTTAAAAATTGGTAATGGCTATGTGGTGGACTCGGTAGTAGGAAGGATATCTTGTAATTAAATTAAAAGGCTTTATAAATTGTTAATGGCTATGTGTTGTCTGCAGTGGCAGGAAGGATATCTTGTAATTAAATACAAGCAACAGAATTCTTTTAATAATTCGTTTTCTATTGAAGGGGTCAATTGGAAGCTTTGTATCAAAATGCAATGTGTATGACACTCAACGGTAACGGCTCTCAGCTAAATCAGAGTAGCAAGAATTTCGAAATGCTATTGCCATGCTATGGAAGCTCTTGCACAGTGGGCTTTGTGGCAAGCCCCCTATAACGATCACTAGCCGGAGTCCTTGCAAATGGTCGTTGTAACTTTTAATTGTTGTTAAATGCAGTGGTGTCTTGCTGAGGATTTTTGATGCTGCAGAAAGAGAGTTGTTCCCCTCCCTCAAGGATAAAAATCCTTCGGAGTCAGTGTGTGGGTGAAGGCAACATTTGTTGCTGAACAGGAGCTGTCGAAGTTTGGCCTGAAAATGGAGCTGCTCTCCACACTGATGTAGTCTAACAAGCAGTTCTGAAACAGTGCTGGAAGACAAACAAGAGGGCGTTTTATTAAGCCTTCCCCCCCCCCCCCATGCAGCCGGCCAGCCAGCCCCTGCTCCTGGTCATCAGAAGAACCCCGAGATGCTCTCGTCGAGGAAGTTCTTGTAGATGGCCATGACCTTGGCCACGAAGGCCTCCAGGTGGTAGATGGCCTTGCTGCCCAGCTGCAGCCGGTACTCGTACAGTGCCGCCAGGGCCGTCGCCTCGCCCTTCAGCTGGCCGTCGCAGTTGGCCACCACTTGCTTCAGCAGGCCCTGCGATCCCCGCGACATTGGATAGATCAAGCTGGACACTGGTCAGGTGCTGCAGAAGGGCTGCTGTGCTGACTGTGAGAAGTGCCACAAAACACTGTCGTTGTTGTGACTTTTCGTTAAGGAAACGCTATTTTCTGGACTTTTTGTTGAGCTCATTTCGGTCTCTTAGGGGAGGGGTCAGTATAGCCTCATCTATTTGAGTTGGAGAACTGTTGCGAGTGTTTGAAAGCACCGAATTCTGTTACGTACAAGATCTGGGCCACTGCAACCAATTGCAGTTTGCTTTTTTTTTTCTACGTTTGTCACTGTAAAGTTTTGATTGTTTAACCGAGTACTATTACCGTCAGGAATGTGAGCCCGGCAGGGTAAAGGATACGTTCTGTTATGGCAAGAAGCTGTTCATGCAACTAGTGTGCACACCCTTATATGAGAGCTTTTTTTTTTTCCCCAATAAAAAACATGAGCCTGTTTTATATCTGGTTTCTGAATTATATAATGCCAGCACCCACTCATCTCCATTCTCATTCCCATTATACTGCATTTCAGTACCGTTTTGAAGTAGGTTGGCAAGGCTGTACTTGGACCTGTAACTGATTACCATTCTTACGTGCAGCTCAGTCCAATCATAAATAGCGTGCAAGTGATTGCAGTGACTTTGAGCTGAGCCAAAAGAGTGACTTTTTATAAATCATTCACAGCTAGCATCGTAACGCTAAATTTTCACACGTTTTGTTGTATTTTTGACGAGCTTGCTTTTAAGACAGCCTACATTGAAACATTTTGATGTATATACAAATAATAAGCCTAGCTTAATGACACCTGCACGGTAGTTAGCATTTCTTCTTGTCAAACTCATGTTTAGGGCACAATGCCCTGGTGCCGGTTACTTATCGTACCCATATTGTATATAGTGCGTGTCCATTTCGTTCTAGAAATGTCTCGAACATGCTGCTTGTGTAAAAGTGCCATTTATGATTATTTCTCTGTCATTGTGTGTTGAAAAAAGAGAAGCTTGTTTGTATTTCAGTCTTGCTAGCAACAGTACAAATTCATTGCGTGGTCTTGCCTTTTGTTCAAATAAACATTGTTTAAAGATCACGAAAATAGTCACTTGGTATTATTCTGCAGTTATCCACAGCCTCACCTTTAGGATAACATCAGGTGGGATCAGGTGAGTCAGAAGTTCGTACAGCCGCGTCCTCACTTCTGACAACCTGAAAGCGAAAATTGGGCAATTCAGGGACCTTGCGGTTGTTCCGTTATACTTTACAACGCAATTAGCTCACCTCTTCACACTCTGCTCTTGAACGATCATTTTGGCCGTCTCCTCAAGGTACTGCTCCCAGTCAGGTTGGCGCACTTTTTGGTTATCCGAAAATGGATACCTAATGGGGGCGAAATTTCCAATAGCAAGCATCGATCAGTGAAGAACATAGTATTTCAAAAGTTACGGTAAACAGCAAGATTGTACTGGCTATTTTAACACTGGCCTCGTACAATTGTAGCATTACAGACCATTGTGTAACACTTAATTTAAGAAGCCTTACAATTACGCTGTATCACATAGCTTGTTAGTATTGATTAATTTATCTATAGAAAACGATCAAGGGATGAATGTGCTGCTGACCTGGTGCCTGTAACTATAAAATTCACAGGGGCAAGAATATCTAAAGCGGCTAAATGCTTGGACTGCAGAAGAAAGAAAATGCTCACTGCTGAGCCCGGCAAGCTTCCAGCATGAGCACTGCGCGTCGCAAGTTGCGGTGGCTCTGTGTGGCGATGGCTCGTGCCAGGGGCTCCGGGAGGTTGATGCCTTCTTTCCGTGCAACCATGTTCAGCACCGTTACAACCTGGAAAGTATGCAGAGGAACCCCCGGGTTTTGCAACGGGTTGGTCAAGTCCCCGTAAAAAGAATGCATTAAAAACCTCGGTTATCCCACACCACTTCACGTTTGACCCGCGTTATCTGACGACCCTTGCGAGGCACGCGGCCGACCAGTGAATGAAATGTACACGTAAACTGCTTTTCGACCAGTTCTTTTAGCAGCCTACCACAAAAGGAAAAGAGCAATAAAATACAGTTGGTTGGCACCTCTTCTTCTTTTGATGAGAAAGCAATAAGAATGCTAACAGCCATGCACAGGACTGATTATGCATGTGTGAAGCACATCTTGCGTAGCGATTACAGGCGCTCCGAATAAACTTGCAGCGACCGAGCTTGCTTGCACCAACGCTGCTATGAGATCTAAAGTACTACTACGTAGTAGTGATAGCATCCAAGGTGCATAAGAAACAACTAGACTGTCATGCAGGGGTGACTGGGCTGCAACAGAGTGTGCCTGCATGCAGGTATCATATACGTATTGGAAGGGCACAAAAGAAAGCCTGCAGTGAGGCACTTAACTCCATTATTTGAAAAGAAAAGAAAAGAAAGGCATGCATAGCTAGCGCCGCGACATTTCCTAAACCCGTATCCTTGGGTCAATAACCTCACAGAACAGAACTTGCAAGTTTTGAAACTGCCTAAATTTTTAACTGTCTTAAGGATAAGGTACAATTCCTATACACAGAAAAGCAAGTTCATTCGACCAAGAAGTTTTCACGCTGATGAAGACGCATGCCGTTAATAAGCTCATTAACGGGCTTCGTTAATAGGCTCATCTCATAAATTGAAGTGCCACAGCTGCAAAACAATGGGTTCACCTCGTCAAGGGACGGCGCAGCTACCCGTATGCCCAGGCACCTGCTCCTAATGGCCGGAATGACTTTGCTGCAGGAGTTGCAGCAGAGAATCAGGCGGCAGGTTGCCATGTACTTCTCCATGGTGCGTCGAAGTGCGTGCTGAGCATCCTTGGTGAGTTTGTCCACCTCCGTCAGTATGACCACTGGCGAGGGAAGGAAGCAAAACATCGGGTACGTTTGAAGTTGGCGTGCGATGCCGTGCACAGCCAGGTTGCGTCCACATACCTTTGAACTCCCTCTGGGCGCTGCTCTCAAGCTGCTGGGTCTGCGCAACAGTCTTGAGCAGTTCCTGAATCACCACCCTATCGTGGATGCCTGCTTCACTGAAAATCAATGTGCACATAATAAGTAAGCGACGGCTGCATCCACAAGGTCAGAGCACGCAAGCAGAGAGTGGAACTATGGGACAGATTCTGCTAGCTTAGGCATGAAAATATAGATCAACCGTGGTCAGTGCCCAGACTACTGCATTCATCGTACACTGATTTATTCCTAATTCAGTGAGCCAGATTATATTCACAACGAAGATTGGCCAGGCATTGTTAAAACTTGCAATCAACAATTTCAATCAGTATTAATATATCAATGATTTTAATCATTAATAACTTAATAAGAACACGTGCCTGCTTCTCAAGCAGCCACAGGTGGGGATTGACCAAGAACTGGTAACACATGATCAGCTAACTTCAAATGATCTACAACAATCAATTCATTTTAATCAATAACTTCAGCTGGCATTGAAATTTTCAGCAGCATGTGCATTTCCTAAACTTTGCTCAGGCAAGTGGCAACAGTTCTGGCTGAGCCATTTCTCAAGTTCCTGGGACCAACGGCTGAATTCACAGTTGCAGGACCCATCTACACTCTCGGACACCACTGATTAAATGTACTATGGTTTGTGGTTCGTAAGAAAATGTCTGCCTTTAACAATTTTCTCTGCAGCAGTGTTGCACAGCATACAAAACTTGGCCTTATTCTGCATGCGCTTATGTGTGGTGTGCAGGTAGTCTTGGACAAACCTTGGGTTCACTTCAATGTGGTAGTTGCTGGCCACAGTGACAATTTCAATCTTCTTCTTGGATGGGGTGACAAAGTTCTGATGCTCAATCCTTAGCCTCTCCACCCCAGCACCGTAGAGCTCTCGCAGGAGGCACATTATGCGGGTCTTCTTCCCAGCACCAGATGGCCCATACACGAGAAGATGCGGGAAGTCCCCACCGTGGACCTGGAAACCATTTTAATCCCTTTTTACTGGACTGGCATTAAGGCTGAAGCTGTCGACGGGCACGGAAGGGGTTACAAACTGATTTAAAGCAGTTGCAATTGCCTCTAACAGGGGCCTCTACCAGGACGGCAGGATTCAGCCTATTACTACACCAGAGGGGTCAGTCTCATTTTGTAGAGGGAATGCTGTTTGTGTCCCAGGGAACCTCCCTGGTATGGCTGCACCTATCCGGTGTAGCCACCTCTGGTGTACAGCGGTGTACACCAGAGTGCAGTGTACACTGTACAGAGTACACTGATGTACAGTGATGTACACCTTGCCGTGCCAGGCAGCAATACAGACCTGAGCGTCACTTTTTTTTAATATATATACATTGCTTGAAAAATACTCAACAATGAAGACGAATATCACGCTGAACTTGTAGCTCCCACACCAATAAGTCCTTGGGGAAGGTGCACCCGTTTGGGGAAGAGCTTAAAGAAAATCCGTGGTTGATAACAGTTAATGGTTTCCCCTTTGTAGCAGAGTGGTGGTCATTAACCCAGCCGCATCACACCTCTTACCAGCACAATCAGCGAACCCTCAGTGACCACCTCAGAGTTGTAAAGCAATAAGCGTGACTCGCATTAGTGCAAAGCCAATGTCTCTTATGCGGTATATGTGAGAACGTTGCCAGCAGCACACAAAGTATTGCATGTGGTGGCTAACTGCGTTCAACCTAAGTTGTGGCGATAATGGTCTAAACTGTTCTATGACGGCGGCGATAGCTGCAGTCTGCTTTGGTTTTACCCAACCGGCCAAACCGTTCCCACTCACTAACTAGCAAGAGACAATTATCAGTAGCGATACTGACTAGTGCAGTCAGCGGAAGTGGATTGCCGTACTGCATGGGTGCAGTCAGTCTTGATTTTTACAGGCCAAACCGCTTCCGTTCACTGACAAGCCAGAGTTGCGGCCTCACCCGCACTAATCGACAATCTACGCTTCTGCATCAAACTGGTAAGCTGCGTGGCTATACTTCCCAAACAAAGCCAACGTGTACATGAGCTTATTACTCCCACGGGACTTCAGATCAACCGCAGTCTGGTTGTGTTCAGTGTGTATGGGCACACACAGCTGTCATTGGAGCATGTCTGCACGCCACGGGGCTAGGCGGCAGAGTCTGCATCCGTGACGCTCATTTCCTCGGACGCATAAGACTCGGTCAACTTCGACAGAAATTCGCCGGCGTCACAAGACTTTGAAAGCGAATTCCTGCAGACGGTAACGCCACGGAGCAATTTTAAACACTGCACCCATTTTCCCCGTTTCTGCGTCTGGCTAGTCGTGCCTGGCAATCGGTGTGGATCGCTATGTGAAATCAATCGCAAAACCTGCGAGCATGGGAGCGCCGGAAGCTTAGAATATTTTTTAGTTTAACGCGCTACGTTTTGTGCGTTGACTAATGCAAAGAGTTGCTGGCAAACTTCTGGCCGATCATTTCGCAGCCACAAGATCAAAAGGCAGACAGTGCACACACCGGTACTTACCAGCTTTTGCAAGTAAGCAGCTTGTTCAGTGTGATAGTCAAGCTTGGAAAGCTTCACTGGTCGGTGCTTATCTACCCACAAGCTCATGTTTCACACACAACCTATGCTTTCAAACTTTAGAAAAAGGGAGGCAAAAAACGCAAAAAACGCGCGCGAAACCCACTGATGCGGTGGCGTCAATGTCGACGGGAAGACGTCTGAATAGCCGTATTTGAGATACGTAGTTTTCAGGTTTTATTGTTGCAAAAAAAAAATTTGTTTTATGGTTTTTTACACGTTCTGTACTTCATTTTTTTACACATTTTGAAGTAGTAGTGATTTCGAATCACTGCCAATTAATGAACTGTGCGCTTCAGACATCATGCGCACTCAAGGAGATAGAACACGTCCTTGTACGCACCAGAGTTGCAGAGTTGTAGGAAACTCTATGGTACGCAGCACTGCAGATAAATTTGCACATAACTCGGGAAATGAATCCCCATGGAGCTTGCTGACCCAAATAACGATACTTTCACGAATGTACATTGTTTATTTGGAGACTTCGCAGAGTTGCGAAAAAGTCTCTTCAACGCTCGTACTGTGCCATAGAGTATCATACTAATAATGTACATTACTATGAAACTCTGTCTACTGAGCAGAAAAGCCACAGCTACATGCTTCAGACGGAAACCAAGGAAATGCGAAGTGTTAGGGTGGGGCTAAGTGTTTTGAAGTGGATGCGTTCTTGTGCATCTAGCTTATCATTTTGTGCTGGACGTGGCTGCGTGGTTTTTGCAGTAACAGGTGGTCAAGGTCAAGGCCAATCGGAGTGAAGTGGAGAGGGTGAGTTAAGAGGAAGTTAACAAGCCGCCATGTGCAAGGCCTATCATGAAACACTGGGGCTCTTCGATTTGCTTTCGGATGCATCGCGGACAGTCCGCGGGTAGTCCGAGGACTGCGGATACCGGACTGCTTTTCGGGGAGTCTGTGGCGAGTCCTAGATTGCGAAACGAAGAGTCCCACTATTGCTACTTTGACCACAGGCATAACATGTTTTGACAATTGAATCTGGTTTTTCTAAATTAATCGCGCCATGCAGTTTCTAGGCAATTATGACTGAAGACAAACCGTCGCAAGGGCGCACAGGCGGAAAGTTTTCATTTGCCCAGAAGAGGCTGCCCCCTCTCCCAGACCTGATGGTGGTAAGCTGATGAACTGTACCCATCATCATCATGTATATGTGTGATCGACATATCGAGACTTTGGCGCCCATTAACGATCACAACGTGGCCAAAATTAATCCGGGGCCCTCCGCTACGGCGCGCCTCAAGCTAGGGTGTTGAATTCATAGCATTAAACCCCCATCATCTGAATATGATTTTGAGTGAAAGCAGCTTGGCCTCGTTTGCAGTACTGAATTGTATATATGTATAACCTCTGCGTTCATTCTTCATCCCTAGAGAGAGAAAATGTAAATTAGAAGAGCTCCTTTTTCCATCAGTGACCAGGATTGCCTACTGGAAAGAGTTGCAATACCGAGACACAGAATACTCGCATCCATTTGACAAGCCGCTGATAAACTCTGCCGAAGAGGCCGCTGAAGACTGCATCCTTTTTCAGGCTCAAAAAAGCATGCAAACCGATTTAAAACGAGGGAAACATAAAGCAACTCATTCATTTCCTGAGCATAGGCTATCCCTAACACTAGACAACGTAGGCTCCGTTTTCCTCTTCGAAAAATATAGTTTATTTAAAAAATATAATTTAATATAAAATATAAAGTATGAAAGCAAGCCATGCCACGCACGTCTGCGCCAACAATGATGCAGAAAGCTTTTAGCCACAATAAAAGTTTTAGTGAAAAGGCAGAGGCAACTCAAAAGATACCTCAACTGGTAATGGTAATGGACTCTGGGG
The DNA here is from genome assembly GCF_048455015.1 of Haemaphysalis longicornis. Classification (NCBI taxonomy): domain Eukaryota; kingdom Metazoa; phylum Arthropoda; class Arachnida; order Ixodida; family Ixodidae; genus Haemaphysalis; species Haemaphysalis longicornis. The sequence goes on along the minus strand of NW_027526335.1, from coordinate 45,169,799 downwards.
AGTAGAGGGGGGACAGGGGTGGGGGGAGAGGCCCTGCCTCCGCAGGAATCACCGGAGGGGGCCCGTAATCGGCGCATATGCAAGGACGTGCACCGATGCTAAGCATGCAAAATAAACCATGCAAAGCAAGACGCACCAGGCAGAAGCACGGCCTAAAAATGTTTCATGTCTCAATGTGTGCAATTTTATGAAAAGCCTCTAATTTAGACTCACTTTTGCATTTCGTAAATTGCAGGAGGACTGCAAGCTGGAGAAGTTGGTGTTACTGCATACTTGAAACCACCACGAAACAAGACTGGGGCAATTAAGAACAAGTAAGCCCATCACAGTCTACCTTTTGTTCCCTTAGTTCTAGTTTTACACTGTATGCAAGTTCAAATTTTCGAATGCTTGTTGTTCAGCAGTGCGCTGGAGTGTGTTAAATGTGACAATGTTAACTATCGTGATGCAAATACGTGTCGGCATATGTTATGGAGGAATTCATCTGGTCGCACGTACTAGACAGTGATGTCGACATAAATTATTTCATACAAGATGCTTTGCTAAAATATGAGTTTTGAGTTACTGTATGTAATAAACATGCCATGTGCTAAAGAGTCTTTATTCTACTTACTTTACCAAGCACCACCTAAATGGCAGTTTCTTGTCATCTGTTACAGCTAGAACATTGGCCTATGTAATCTACTATTAAGGTGTTCATCTTGTGGTACAGCACAGACAAAACAAAAAGAGAAAGGCACAGGACAGGCACATCAAGACAAACACCTACCAATTCGCCCAATTTTCCATATTCTCCTACCAAGGGTAGAGGAAGGTCCTGAAACTGAAACTAATGTGTCGCCTATTGCTACTACATTTCTATTTTTCAATGCACACATATCAAGAAAATTGCTCAAACCTGCTCCATGTTTAAATACTTGAAACGAGTGCATGCGTGTGTAGGATGTAGGTGGGAGGAATATGGGTACCAGACAATTGTAATAATAAAACAGTTAATTATAGGAGTTAGCTTTATATGCATAGGTTAAGACCCTACCCCAGATGCCATTTGATTAACTAGGCACTTCAAACTCTGGGTTGGAATTACCAATTTTCAATTCCGTTGAGAACGCCACCCTTTGCGGTTCTGAAATTTATTTCATTGCATACCAGCCCGCTGTGAAGGCACCTTTCTAGAAGAAACATGCCAACAGTTTATTCATTGTTCATCACAATGCTGGTATTTCTTAAAACAACAAATAATGCATGTTCACTTTTTTACACAAAAGTAATTACTAAATCAGAAATTATGTGTTCTTATATTACGTCCCTGGGAAACATTTGCTATTCCTTTCGGGTAGCTGCTATAAATTATGTAAACACGTATCACAACAGTATCTATGTAGACTACAGCGCACTATAGTATGTCTAGTTGGATACCTTAATCTACACATAACATCTTGAACAACTTACATTGCTGTTAAACAGTGCTATGAACTAACATACCTTAGAAACGAAGAGTTTTTTCAGCATGAATGCGTAAAAATAGAACTGGAAACCTCGTTCAACATCAACAACAATACGTACAGCCTATATTTTTCATTTGCATCAATAAAAACAATAGTAGCACGTCACTCAATATCAAAAGCAGAGTAGAATGCTTTCTTTGTGTACTCGTATGCAAGGAAAAGTGCTCCAGTTGCTGGAAATGTCCTCAACAGTGTTGGTCCCAGTCCGTTGTAAAGTGCTAAAACACCTGGGATGGAAACGGGAAAGTTGGTTAGTGTATCAACTCAGCACATTTCCTGCAGTACAAGTGGATAAGCAGCAAGAAAATTAAATAACATGAATAGAATATGCTGAGAAATTCTCTCGCTAACACACGAAATTGATGGGAAAAAAATAACTATTTACCATATGCTGCTTACACAAAACTAAAAATTTTAGGGTTTTCGAGACAGCCACAAACAGGGGATCCCCTGGAATGTGTTCCCTTGTTTCAGCATAAAAGATGTGTAAACCTTGGAGCAGAAGTCAAACAGTTAGAAAATTACATTGTGGGGGCCCGGTAAAGTGCATTTTTGAATAGGTAGCTATGATACCCCGCCATACACATTTCAAACAGCAGATTTCCATCAATGCGTTCTCAATCAAATCAGTTTACTTGTTTGGTTAATTGGACGGAACTTCATGATCCCTCCAGGGGACATGAAGCTATGTAATTTTACCTGAAGTAGTTTTAAGTTTTATGCTTAATTCAACCACTGGTTTCTTACTAGGCCCATACTTGCACAGGGGGCCGGCCAGAAAATGATAGAGGTGTGCGTTACCTGCAACAATTCCAACTATTCAGTCAATTGGTATTGACTAACCGATTAATTTCAATCCATGACTTTCAGCTGATGCTAAAATTTCAAACACAGGTGTGGCCATCTCTCAATTTTCTTGTTTGAATTTCTCACTTCACTATCTAGGCACATTAAAGAAACAGAAATAGAAGTGTGGCAATGCGCATTCACTCACCTTCAGTCCGAATAATTGACCTCGCAACCGAGAGAGCTGGCTCACTGGTTCCAGAAATTTGAATGCGAGATTTGACAACATCGGCAGGGAAGATGGAGATCCATAGACACATTCCGCCCACACCACCGCTTACGATGGTTCTGGCAACACCTGTTGGTCGGGCAAAGAGGCAGAGTCAAACTCACTGCTGGCCAGGGGACTAGAAAAGCAGACTCCTTGGAGATAATTCAGCACTCAAGATGACTCAAACTGCTAGCGTTTGAGTCTACTCCACTGGGATATGCCACAACGTAGCGAGCTTCTTTCCCATTCAACTGTAGCTTACCTATTTCATCTTTTGTCTTTCCGGGTGGCGTGAGCAGGTAACGTGCCCCTTCGTAGCCACCAAAGAAGCAAAAGTAACCCGGCATCTCCCGAACAAGGGTCGCCGAAAACCCTTTGAAGAAACCGAAGAAGCCGTGTTGCCTGTAGATATCCCTGGTAAGTTGCCACGTGCCACTGGAAGGCAATAAAAAGGGTAGCGGAGAGTTAAGAAAGTGCAAACAGAAGGGTTGCCTGTTGCAAGCATACTGTGACCTATTAATGACCTGTTCGTATTAGAAATATTTGAACCAACGAGTACCCACAGTATTGATAAGTACCCGAAAAGTACCACAAACACTCGCAGTATCTCTGCAGCTGCACTTTGAGCAAAATAAAAGCATGAAACAAGCAGTCTGTGGATTTTCTCCAATTCCATAGGTCCAGGTACATGGGAGCAGTGGTGACAGATTTCTTGGCACTAGAGTGAAATTAGCATTTGTAAAAGCAAGTTAATGCTGACAACAGATCAAAGTTTGCTGTTTAGTCCATTTTTTCTACAAGGCACTTTCAGCACCTGAAGCAAAAGTAAATACTGCATCTGGTTGCTACCGAATATGTCACCATCAGCTATTACGGCTATTAGTCAGCATCAAACGTGGTATTAAAAAATGGCTGACGATACGGATACTCCCTAATGCGAAATTTGTGCTCAGCGCGAACTGCAGCCTTCTTGGTCACGGCACATAGCTGCTGCGTCTCAGGAAGTGATCGCGTGATGAGCGAACGCACAGCTGCACGCGCTACTCTGCCATTATCTCGCAGCTCATCAACGGCGCCGAGCTTGTTATTGTAAATCGTGTTTCAACCTCCAATGCAAATGTCACGTGGTTCGAATGAGCCACGCAACGAGGAGCATGTCTCACTGCCTCTCCCTCACACTTTCACCAAGTGCCGCCGCCGAAGAGTGTCTCGTGCAGGCTCAGCATACTGCCCTCCCCCTCACACTTTCCTCCGCCATTTTATTTCTGTCTCCGCTCACTCGGTTACGACGCCGCCGCTGCCGCCAAACCACAGTAGCAGCTGCCAAAGTGCTGTGCACTAAAATGTACGTAAGCAGTGACACACTGCACATATAACAGGAATTTTTAACAGCAAGACCACTAAGCAAGAATACGCAGCCTCCTGACTGAAACCTTGGCATATTTCACTTCAATGCTCAGGCTTCTTCATCTTACCTTGTGCCAAAAAGTTTCCCGACGCATGCTACGACTGAGTATGCTGTGAACAACCACCAATGCTGAGTTTCGTGCGTCCAGTATAGTTGACAGGCACACGTTGAAAGTGCGTGGTGTATCAACTCACTAGGAAATCAGCCAACAGAAAAAGCAGGTGCAGTGGCGCTATTTAATGAGGCCCTTTAGATACACCAATAACGTTTCTCCACAATGACCACACCTTCAGCGTATCCTCCCATCAGGAGGAAGCAGACAACGCACCTCAAGAATCGTCTGCGCAGTCGTGGGCAGCGCCTTGCGGATTCTACAGCGCTGAATAAAGTTAGTGAAATAGAGTCTAGGTAGTACAGCCAGCGATGTATTTAATAATATCACGGGAGTGTTAACCAGCGGGTAAATCAGCCTCTTATCATTATAGAAAGTGGTAAAATGAGCGAAAGGTTTTACGAGCGGAGAATAATCCCACCAATGCAATCATTGTCTAATAGGCTGTTCCCCCAAGCACGACTGAACCCTTTCGCTGTACATCAGCTGGCTGCCTCGATTGCCAGACACTAATCGCAACAATGCGTGCAAATGTTCTCGGATGTAGTACGCATGCTCTCCCTTTCTTTGCCTTTCAATATCTGCTCTTACTCTGATTTTAGGCAAAGAAACAAAATTCTAACAAAAATAATAAGTTTGGTTTTGATTGATGCCATCTGTAAATAATTGATGAAATTTCTGCTCACCAAGGATTTCGAATTAGCCAAAGGATGGTGCCAGCAGGGCAGAGAGGGTACGGTCCGTACATTTTTGCATGTGATACTGCTTAATGCGGCAGTTCTCTTGAGTGGCTGTCCTGTGTTATCATATACAAAAAATAGTAAAGGTAGCAGGGAGCAAGGTGCATGCGGAATAACGGCCACTTTCCGTAATGGAAATTGCCGGCTGATTAACAGCGGTACCCGCCACGGTGGCTCAGTGGCTAAGGCGTTGTGCTGCTGAGCACAAGGATGCGGGTTCGATTTCCGGCCGTGGCGATTGCTTTTCCGGTGGAGGCAAAAAGCAAAAAACCTATGCGTATGGGATTTCAGCGCACGTTAAAGATCCCCAGGTGGTCAAAATTAATCCAAAGCCCTCCACTATGGCGGGCCTCATCGCCTGCTTTGCGTCGCCGCATTAAACCCTACAATCAATTAATGATTAACAGTGGAAGGGTATACTGGGCCTGCTGGAACAACCTAGCAGACGACGCTCAAAAGGACAGGATTGTTCTGCGCATGCGATTACTTTCGCGACTTCCCACCATCAAAAGGCGCTGGCCCACCGTATGGTTGACGCTCTGGCGATATTTAAAATGTCGGCGGCTGTACCACTAACCTAGTTAGTTGACCTTAATACACTCAACAATTTCAATTTCGTGCCCTTGCAGCCAACTTACATGCCAGTTTGGTTGGTGCTCCCTTGAACCTGAGCGTTTTCTCGCAGTGACTGCAGCTTGCACTTGACCAGCTCCGTTGGGCAGAGGGTTAGTGTGGAGAAGAAGGCGGCGAGGAAGCCTGCTGAGGCGTTGTTCAGCGGGCTGAGGTCGTGCACGTTCGGTTTCTGGACGACCCTTTGGACAACTTTTTGGCACACTCCATAGGCGCAGAAGAGAACGGAGTTTTCTGCAATGTTGGCCACCAGAGCTGGTATGGTTCCAGCGTACAGGCCCCGTATGCCGTCTTGGGAAAGTGTCTGTGTAAAGCAGCGGACGGCACTGGGGTACATCTCTGGGAAGCTTTGCATCTTCACTTTGACCGTGTCCAGTGGTTGACCAACAGCTACGGTTGCAGCCCCGCCTGAAAAATGTGAAACAATGCAATTACATCAAACCACACCTTAATTCAAGAAACAAAATACCATGAATGCTGGTGATTGACTGCTGCTAGACGCTGTCTAATCAGTCATTTTTACGCTTACTGAAAAAATGCAAGAAGATGCCCGCCCTCTTTTTCGTGAAGGTCGAAGTGAAACAGAATCACTGACTCGCACGTTTTGAAAAGCGGTTTAAAATAGCAAATCCATGCATGCACAGGGGTGACGCAAGGGAGTTCGAGAAACTCAACCAGTTAAAGTTGCTTATCGCGTCTTGACAATCGATTGGGCTCAGTATCGATCATGCCGCCTTCGCACTTGTTGCATTCTTGTTCGAGGTTTCTTCCGCGGAGCATCTCACCTGAAGTCTTCATTCAAACGATTCTTGTAGTTTTTTTGCGCGCGCGCGCCGTCGCGTTATCACATAGCAACAGCAACGCATATTGCTCCTTTGAAAAAAGGGGCTATATTTCTGCGAGCGCACGGAAAATAGAAAAATGCCGTACAGCGCGATTTTACGTCACCGTCGCGTTACATAATGCTCAGGTGAGCGCAGCCACTTACCGAAGGTCCCGGCGACCAGGTCGACTGCTGCGGCCAAATAATGCTTGTAAACAGTTCCTCCGATCTCCGGGTGTTCTCGTAGCTCTTGAAGATCGTGCAGTTCGGTTGGCAGTGGATTGGACATGGTGCTTGCTAAAGGAGACGGACGATCATATGTTAGTCCGGAAAGCTCTCCGTTGAAGGACGTTCATCGTAAAAAAGGACAACGAAAACAGCAGATCAAACACGCAGGAACTCACATCCTTTTTCGCTGATTTAGTGATCAGCAATTCCTGTATTGACTCTACCTGTTACGAAAGTACGATCCGTACGTTACATGCACCGTCCGCACATTACCGCATGATGATGCCGGCGAGCCGGGCAGACCACATGTGGGGTGGGCGAATTTCCGCTCGAAACCTAGATGGCGCGTGCCTAGCGGCGAAAATGACGAAAGCGGGCAGAAAATAACAAGTGCGATGGGTGTAGCATTCCCTAGATGGCAGCACGAGCTGCAACACTGCAACTTACCGCCACATTTGAACTTTGAACCGTTTGAACCAATCTAAAAACGTTTGCTTGAACTCAGATCATTCGTGCTGCCGTAGCTCGTAACAGCAAAACACAGCTGTTCTAAGGGAGAGATAGGTGTTCGCAAGCGTTCAGTGTGCGCAGTAGCGGCAACCGAGTGTCGGGAGTCCGTGTATTGGCTGTCCGGATTGTTCGAGTATGGCTTTTTTGTTGGAGACGAAAGTGACGAAAGCGTGAGGACTCAAGGGAATCGCGGTGTGGTGCGTCTAAAGGCCCGTTCACACTAGCGACGAAAGCGAGCGAAAGCGACGGGAATTCTGTCGCTTCGACGCGCGGCGACATAAATTGGTTCCGACTAAAGCCGCTAGCTTATTTAGTGGCTCTAGTTCCGACCATTCGACAAAAAACGATCGTCACGCTGCAAAGCGACGGAATTCCCGTCGCTTTCGCTTGCTTTCCTTGCTTGTGTGAACGGGCTAATGAAGAGGGAACAGAATGGCTCATGACGGTCTGGTGGGGGGCGAGCGAGCTGGCCGAATTATTCTGCCTTAAGGAGCATTACAAAACCGTTCTGCACGTTTCATCTGTCTAAAATACAGCCGTCATCTTAGCGTAACTCAAATAAAGACTGATCACCCTTTCGAACCCTGAGAAATACGTCGTCACGTTGATGGCGTTCGTTTACTTCATAAGTATGTAAACTGCTCTTATCTTTCAATACTTCCCCTCGAAGCTCCCGTACGCATGCGTTTAACAATCGGCAGTGCTTCAACCGCATTCACGGCCACACCCAAGCATTTAACTCTCGGCACTGCCCACAACGGTTACATTATGGAATGATCCAACGTTCTTAGACTACTTCAGTTTCGCAGCTCCGCTTGAAAGGCGGCCGGAACGGCGGTCGCGTGAACTAGTGGCGCTGCTGTCGAATCTTGCTCCCTAGCCGGACTCGCGCCGCTGTCGTCTGCTACACTCCGCTTGTGAGGGGCAGCAGTGCCTGCGCTAGAAATCGCCAGCTTTGATGCTTTAGGGCATCAAAAAGCTTGTTTCTAGTAATTAAGTTATTTTTGCCAGCTTCTGACACATCTGAATAGCTTCAGTCTGTATCCCCCCCAAGTTTGCAACACTTGGAGAGAGAGAGAACAACCTTGAGAGCCTCGGTCAGAAGATCGTTTATAACTCGTCCTTCCTTGCTTATTCGCGGGTTTCAGCGCTCAGAGCTCCTCGATAAGTATTCGAAATGCATAGGCTTCCCTGAATTGTTTTTGAGACGCTCTTATGAAGTGTTCCCAACGCATTAGTTTTTCTGCACCATCACAAATGTCTCATTAGTAGGTTTGGGAATGTTTGGTAGGCTCACGAAGATTGTGCGTATATTTTCTTAAGTCTGTATGGCATACATTCCCTTTTTCACAAATTGGCTTTCGTTATGAATGCGTGCAAGATGATGCATATCCGCAGCGTGCGTTGCCTATTCACATGCAAATACAAAGTGAAGGTTTGTGCTACGCCACCGCGATCGTGCCCCAGCTAGGCTACGTTGTCCAGAGTACTCAAAGGCAGCTTTTGTGCTCTGAATTTCTCTCGTAACCATCGTTATCATAACGAACTGACTCTGAACCCGACCAATTATGGCATGATTACGGTGTTGAAGGCTTGATATACACGCTAACAAACACAATAAATAGCATAGTGCATATATATTACAAGAATCGAAACCGATGAATATTTCCTAGCAGCTCTTTATCGTTTTCCAACACTTACGGGTGTAAAAAATAAATCTTGGTCTACTCGGGATGACGTCCGATGGATTGAAGATAATTACTCTTACTCTCTTGTCCTGGACTGATGACCCAGCCCACTAATTAGCTCGATTTTAAAGTTAAATAAAGTTTCCCCCTCCTCCTCCTCCACCTCTTCCACATCATCTTGAGTGCAGTTTTCCTATAACGCATATCTGAATATTGGGAAGATATGGCTGCGGGAAATGTACAAAAATAGCCCCCCCCCCCCAATCTGAACAATAATGTTACTGTATCTTACCGTAGACGTGACTTGTTTTGATCAATAAACCTCCATACTGGTTGGAAACCTGGTATAAAGCCAGCACGCGCCTGTACTTAAGGAAGGTTATTTGGAGCTCAATTTACATTTTGTGCGTGCCATAGCGCATGTCGGCATGCTTTCATGCCATGACAACGTAAAGTGATGTGACGCAACAATTTCGAGCATTCGGCAGGGTTGCAAAAACTGTTCTACCTTACATATGATTACCGGGAATCGCAATGCCTTCTGCCAAAGCCGACAGCCTCAAAGTCCTGGAATTTGTTTTGGTCTTGTATTTTCCTTGTTGTCGGTTACTAGCACCTGGCTGTTTTCTTTGTTAGAAAGATTGCTCAATACAGAAGCTGACGCCTAGCTCCGACTCTTCGTGCTCCGCACAGGACCGGCTTCGCAAGGAATGGGGCGACGCCGACAATGTTTCTTCCGTAGCGGTATCCAAAAGTATACTTAAACTCACGCCCTGAGCTAGTTTATGGGATTTTAAGTCTATTCTTATGATAAAATTTACGCACTCGTAAAATCTGGTACGCACAAGCATCAGACGTCAACTGAGCGCAAAGAAATAGCGGGGAGAGCGAGCCCGAGTGAAGCAGACGACATATGCGAGAATCCCTAAGCTGACGTCACGGAGGCGCGCTTCGCAGCGCCGCCCGTGGTCCAGCTCACCGCCAATACTGACAGCTTCCCCCGAGCAACCCTGTTCGCATCACTCTGACTTGCCTCAGAGGCATCTGACTGAACTTCGCTCATACAAGGCAGGGTGTCTTCGAGAACCGCCATTGAGGCTTTACACAGTAGTAAAGAAGATGGAGAAAACTGTTTCCCAAGCACTGAACAAGTCTCCTGTGTTTGGTGACCTTTTCTGGAAAGTGATAGATGAGTTGGAAAAGGCTTTTCTGCCTGCTTTGAGATGTGATGAGCACTGCCAGGAAGTTAGTGCCATGGTCATTAAGTTTTATGTTGTCATGCGAATGCACTTCTTTTCAAGGAAGAAAAAAAGTGAAATGCTGGTCACTCAGCAAGTACAGCAAGCAAGGAAAAAGGCTAAGCTACTTTAAGCTATCTTGTTGGACTAGTGCTTCATACTCAATGATCAATATTCCTGCCGTAGATCTGTTTTGTTTTATTCAAGTTGCGTGCTCAATAAAAATATTCCTGTCGTGAATCTGTTTTGTTTCATTCACTTGATAAGAAGAGTACTCAGTAAAAGCTTATAAGCTTTAACGTGATTTTTTGGTGATGGCACTGAAATAGCGAGTGTTCAGCTACAAAACATGTAACAACGTTGCACTGCGTGGCGCTCGATTCTGGGAAGGAAGGTGGATATCCGTACGAAAGTGCGCCAGCCAGCCTGCCACCTAATGCATCGAAAAGAAAGTAAAACAATGAGTGGGAGAAGCGAGCGTATACGACGCTCAACCCCACATAATGATGCACTCGGTTTTGTGAATATTCGGTTCCCGAGCCTTATCTCGCCTCGTAATCCTGTTAGATCATGCGAAAAAAGGCTCACATTAACCACAACGCAAACGTACATTAGACGCACGCATTTGAAAATTTTGTAAGTTATGTTTCGACGGTGAACGCCCGTTAAGCGGTCATTTTAGTCACGAACGATCTCCAGGATGCAAGAAAAAGCAATGGAAACTAATGAGACAGTTGCGAGTCAGCGCCCGTCTTGTGCACTCTTTTCTGTACTTTGTCTGTATGCGATCTAACGCTTCCACATGGACAACCATTTGATAAATACAAAGGTGCGTCTTGAGTTGTGCGACCTGAGAAGGGCGGGAGCTATCAGATGCACTCCGCACGCACTGGTGTACGTCGGCGCTTTCCCATCCTAGCAGACGACGCGCGAGCTATGAAGCAAGACTCGACGGCAGCGCCGTTAGTTCCGGCGACGACCGTTCCGGCCACGCCGAACACAGGGCGCGTATGGGAAGCTGCGAAACTGAAGTAGTCTAAGAACGTTGGGAATGATCTTCCCGACACAGTTGTTTCATTCACTGGTCATACAGGGTGTTACGACAATAATTGGAACACTTTACAAAAATTTCGTGAGCGAACCGCTGCTCGGTTCAGCTAAAACTTCACACGAAGGTCGCATTTTGTGGTATATTCTGTTTAACACCGGTAACAACGACGGTACTTACCAGTTTATTGTGAAAATAAATAAAAACGATTTTCGCCTATGGGAAAATGGCGGCCGATTTGGACGGGCGAGCCAGGGCAAGCTGATCTTGGAACGACGGTGCCACCTGGGGTATGCAGAGCGAAACAGACGATGGGGATTCACGGTAGGAAGGAGCCAAATGAGGTAGCAGACGATCAGAAAATCTCTTTCGTCCCTAGATTGCGATGATCAAAAATAGTTGCGTAACAGCTGATACCAATCAAAATATTCTCACGGTTCATCGTTGTCAATAAACCTTGAATTTGTTTCCTCACCTGCTTTCACATTTTCTGATCATCTGCTGCCTCATTTGGCTCCTTTCTACCGTGCATGGAAGGTGCCAAACGAGGTAGCAGGCGATCAGAAAACCCGCTTTCACATTGTCTGATCCACTGGCGCACTTCGATTCACAGTCTCAGACTCACCGCGGACTGCCCGAGAAGCAGTCCGGCATTCGATTTTCCCATGTATTCCTAAGGCTTCGGGGAATCGTCGGACTAACCGCGGACTATCCGTGGTGAATCCGAGACTGTAAATCTAAGAACCCCACTGCTATTTCATTTGGCTCCTTCCTGTCGTGGAAGTAGCGTGAATCCCCATATCGTCCGTTTCGCTCTGCATACCCAACGTGGCGCTGTCATTACAAGATCAGCCTGCACTGGCTCGCACGTCCAAATCGGCCGCCATTTTCCCATAGGCGAATGTCGTTTTTATTTATTTTCAGAATAAACAGGTAAGTACCGTCGTAGTACCCGGTGTCAAACAAAATAGACCACAAAATGCGACATTCATGTGAGGTTTGAGCGCGAACCGAGCAGAGGTTCGCTCAGGGAAAAAAATTTAAAGTGTTCCAATATCGTCGTAACACTCTGTACATTATTCCGCAACCAAGTGTACCAGCATTATTCATCATAAAAATGTAGATTTGCACATGTGCGCATGCGTTTTACCGTTTTTAATGCCGTGGGTACCACTTTGTGCGTTGTGTACATGCTTTCTGCACCATTTGCTTGTGTACCTGTCGCATTTCCACACCTTTGTACCAGACGCAATTACTGTATACTACAGTACCCTTCTTCCATGTTACCTCTCCTGTTAGTTATACTGTATTAGCGCATTTTGTTGTTTTGCCTGTGTTAAATTTGTTTTTGCTTTTCGCCCCCCCCCCCTCTTACTCAATGTTCCAACCTGTAAGGTGATGGAAATTAATTAATTAATTAACTGTACTTTTATTTTTTTACCGGCGGGGTATAACATCTTCCGTTCGGTTCCTGGCCGCGGCGTCCGCTTTTCTGATGGAGGCGAAAAGCGAAAACGCCTGTGTGTTCGAGATTTCGGTGCACGTTAAAGATCGCCAGGTGGTCAAAATTAATCCGAAGCACTCCCCTACGGCGCGCCTCACCGCCTGTGTAGCGAAGATGCTTTAAACCCTACAATCAATCAATAGAGAGTTTTAGCATAGCGGCTACCGGAGGCTCACGCTACGCCGGCGGGTTACCAGGACCCGACTGCGCAGGCGCGCACGGGGAGGGCGAGGAGGTTGCCCCTCAGCGGAGCGAATGCGCGGGCATGGCGAAGGCCGGCCCGCGGAGCTAATCCACCCCACCGGCATCGACGGTTTTGATTGATTGATTGTGGGGTTTAACGCGCCGACGCAACGCAGGCGATGAGGCGCGCCGTAGTGGAGGGCTCCGGATTAATTTTGACCACCTGGGGATCTTTATCGTGCGCCGAAATCTCGTACACACGGGCGTTTTTGCTTTTCGCCTCCATCAGAAAAGCGGCCGCCGCGGCCGGGAATCGAACCCGCGACCTTGTGCTCAGCAGCGCAAGGCCTTAGCCACTGAGCCACCGCGGCGGGTCCGGCATCGACGGCTTTAGCGCCCATGAGTGAACAAAATAAACGCGAATCATCTATTCATGTGTTGATGCGGTTACTTATTTGTCATTTATGCACTTGAGCCGAAAGTTCGCCCATCTCGTATTTCTTCTTAATATCTTCACAGTTTTAGTTGGGGGTGCGGCCACTTTTTTCAAATTTTTCGCACCTGACTCGAAAGATCGCCCATTACGTATTTTTCACTTGATATGTCTGCACTTCGAGTGGGCGTTCTTTCGGAACTTTACGGTAAGTGTTCTGCTCTGTTCTACGCACAGGAATACAAACGGTAGTATTGAAACCGAAATACTGCTTTTTGGAAGGAAGTTCGCATCGATAATTCGCGTCGTTGTCGGCCTACCTATCTGCCGGTTCACCGAGCGTTTTGGTCAAAGTGCCGCTTAAAAAGGACATATATAGATATGATATAATATATATCGATTGATTGATTGTGGGGTTTAACGCGCCGACGCAACGCAGGCGATGAGGCGCGCCGTAGTGGAGGGCTCCGGATTAATTTTGACCACCTGGGGATCTTTATCGTGCGCCGAAATCTCGTACACATGGGCGTTTTTGCTTTTCGCCTCCATCAGAAAAGCGGCCGCCGCGGCCGGAAATCGAACCCGCGACCTCGTGCTCAGCAGCGCAACGCCTTATCCACTGAGCCACCGCGGCGGGTATATATCATCGCACCAGACCGGTATCGCACCAGAACGGTTATCGCACCACACCGGTATTCTGGAGGTCGTGGGTTCGGATCCCACCCGGCGGGCATTTTTTCACCACTTTCTTTCTGACTCAAAAAATTCTTCATTTCTTTCTATGACGTAACGCATTCCCCCCTTTGCTTTCCGAGGTTTTCTTGACTGCCAACCCTTATTCTGTCTTAATTCACTGAGCCCCTCATTTCCCATTTCTGATTCGCTATATATATATATATGCAACATAGGCTCTCATGACAGCACATGTGTTTCAACCCAACCGGGCCGCGGGCGTCTACGGGATAGGGATTGTGAATACGCAACCGGGGACCGGGGCAAATGATTTCTTTATCCGCATACCTGTCTCTCCCTTCTAAGTGGCTGGTACTACCAGGAAACTGGACACCGAGCAGTCATGTGGGTTAGCGTAAGGGCCTGCCTTGTATGACACTCGGTATATACAGCACCCACCACTGAGCCGACCCTTGACCACTTGGTAACATGCCCGGGCCTTTAGTCGGCACGATTCCGCACATATAGAGGGGCCTCCAGTGTTCGCCGCGGGACACACCGGTCGACTGATTTCATTAGGTTAATACCGTTGGGTGTACTTCCGCAACAAAAAAAAAGCCGGGCCATCTCCACTAACGTGAAACCTAGGGAGGGGCGAATCATGCAGTGTATAAGTGTTTGATGCGGTTTCGGTGTATGATGCGGTTTAGAAGTTATGATGAAGTGTATAATACGGTTTCGATGCTGAGCGCTCGGCGTGACTTGGCGTTTTTGCTCACGAAGATGGATTCCCGTTGGGGGGTAGACGTATACAGCTTTGCTGTAAAAGTCTCGCGTCTTTGAATCACGAAGCGTTCTAGCGCGAGTCGTTGGAAAAAGAGTGTGCCGGCGTTTTAGTACCGTGACTACATGAGGCGCCGACAGGCTAAGCCCCTACGGTACTTCGTCCCTAGAAAGGTCTTTCGTTTTTGCAAGCGCTACATGTGTTCTTCCTTCATCATCATCTTTTTCACCGTTCATACTCATGGGGAGGGACCGACAATACCTTTGGTGTCACGGAGGCATATCGGCCACTTCCACGGCAGAGCGGATGGCGTGCTGGCTAGGCGATCAACTCCAATTCCATCCAGGCAGATTACTTGCTCGTGCCCCAGCATTCAGTGCGACCTATAGCAACGCACGTCGCACAGCAACGCGCGAAGCCCAGCCTTGACCTGACAACGTACACGTGTCTACTGCGCCAGGCCCATCTGTTCGGAGATATTTCAGGTTAATTACGCGCTCGAACGTTGGCGTGCGGTACGTTCTATAGCAAGCGCGGCGTCCACAGCAACGCGCGACACGCAGCCGCCACCTCCAATCCTTCGCGTACGTAAAATCCCGCTTCCATGGCTCAGCGGATAGCGGGCCGACGGCACCGGCCAGGGGAAGCAAAATATTGTTTTCACTGTCACAACACGACATCATTATTCAAAAAAAGAGTGTTGGGGCTTCCAAACGAAAATGCACGACAAACTCACAGCTACCGCGATTGCAACCTTGTAACGCAGCTCGGCATCCTAAACCCCGGACAACGCATCCCTCTCTGCGAACAAATCTGTCCGTTGCCCCTGTTTTTAAGAACGCGTACCCTACACGTAACCTGGTGCGTCGCAACAAACAAAACGTCCGTTACGTGGACCCGTCTCGCTATCCTAACAAGCCGCCATACGCCGTCGCGGTGACCGATCATCAGGGCAACGAACACTGCTATCGCCGAGGGAACCACCGCCACTCTTACCACTGCGATTGGCTTCTAGCAGGAGCCGGGTCACCATCATCGCGCAGGCCGTGTCACTCATCCTGCAGGCCGTTCGCTTTCACGTCACTGCTCCAGCTCCTTTACACTCTTCTGGACCCTGGGACACGGCAAGGAGAACGAGGCGTCACATGCCGCGGCTCGCAGGCACATCTTGCGCGCCGCCTCCCGAGGAAGACAACCACGCTGTTACCCGCATTTACCTTGGAATCATCGCCCTCTACTTCCTGCTCTTGGCGATAGGGAAGACTACTGCTTATAGGCATTTTCAAACCGTGGAACTCTCCTCCACGCCGTCCGTGCACGCTTCTTCCTACTAGACTGCCCATCCCCATGCACTCTCTAATGGTATAGGAATGCTCCCATGCCCCCACCCTTACTACCGTTCCCTCCCTTACCCTCACGTAGAGGGCGGGCATGCTGGCCAGCTGGGACTCAACCGACCAGCTCTGCCTGGTCAGCCGCGCCCGCCTCGCCGCCACAGCTCAGAGACTCTTAGGCCACTGAGCCCTCCCACGGTCCGGGGACCAGTATTGGACAATACATGTAACTATAGCCTGATCCTAATAAAGTTATCTCCTCCACTGCATAACAACGGTAGACGCCCTCCCATCCACTTTGTACCGCGTACCGCCAGTGCACGTGCTCCGCAAGCGCCTACGAACGCTTCACGTCGACGTGTCGACCTGAGCGGTTTTCAGCCGACTGCTGGGGATCTACAGTCATATCGCGGTATCTGTCACAGCATGCTTTGAATGCGTATATACATTTCATCCCGCACTTTACAGGGGCGTCGCTGTGAACTTACCTATACCGTGGGCGCCGTTGTGCCTGTCACGAAGACTACGATCCACCGAGACCCACCGCGGAAGCGTCTTTATTCTTCTTCTTCTTCTTCTTCTTCTCCTCCGTTTGGTAATGATACCCACTGAGGGGGATTGGCCAAGGCTTGAGGTTTGTCTAATAATTCAAAAAACGTTCTTTAGAACTGTAAATTAACGATAAAAAACTACACTCCTTAGGAACGGGGCCAGATAAATGATTGTACGAATCCGCTAGCATATAAGTCTTCCGGAAGCCATGATCAATTCGTGAAGGAGGAAGTAAATTTATTTGCTTGCTTGGCCAAGGCAGCTAGCACGGAATGAAAAGAACAGTTCAAGTCTAAGGCGTTCGAATGGGACAGTAAGGGTCGTTTTCTTTGCTCTGTGAAACGGCGACATTCAAACAAATAGTGTTCTAATGATTCGGGTTGATTACAAAACAAGCATGCGTCTGTTAATGCCAATCCTGACGTGCTCAAATATAGGTTTAATTTTGGAAGACGGCACCTCATGGCTCTGAGGGCCACTTCACACAGGCGGGAAACACAAAACGATGAACTCCGTTTGAATTTTAGGTGAGCATACTCATGGTCTATCGAGGATAGCGTTGGACCGCCCCCTGAATAAGAAATATCTACGAAGACGTGCCACAGTTATAGTTGCGAGATTTGGGCAAACATTTAGTACAGGGCCACCTATGGCGAAACCCGCTAATGAGTCCGCCCTCTCATTCAGCAGAATTCCAGCAGAATACCAAACTTTTGTTTTGTCTGCATGGTCCCTTTAAAGCTGGAAGCGTTATGACACTTGAAGGAATGAATGTCGTGATTTACGTATACACGCATGCAGAAAACTTTTCTTAGACCCGTGTAAACATCGTATTCTAAAGCACTGAGGGTGTCGTCATAATGATGGCAATGATGAAGATGCGTCGGTCCGTGCGAGCAGGTGCACATCCAATCCTGTAATGATAAAACGACTTCTTCAGATTTCTGTACACATACACTGTAACCCGAGGTTCACAATGAGGCTATGTGGCAGGATAGCATCCCGCGAACCTGCAACGCTTTTTTTGCTCTATAGCTGCTACGCATCAGCCGGATATATCTATGTGGATGAAGAAGAAGAAGAGAAAGAAGAACAAAGCAGTTTATTTCATCAAAATATACCGCGAGAACAAGTTGGAGAGGCATCTGGATCCATAGCCATAAAATTGGGATGGAGGGATTTTAAGACCTACTGATGTACTCGCAGAACGTGCGAAAATGCTTTTGACAAATCCTGTGACAATTACTTCGCAGCGCCGAATCAAAATATTCCACTTCTAAGTTTGCACACGTGCGCAAATTTTTTTTTTTTTTTGACACAGATGTTCACCTCGTGTTTTTCACATGAGAAGAGTAGTACAGAATAGACTATTAAGTACGTCGATGGACAAGTAGCAGCTTTAGTAGAGCAAGGTAAAGGGCGCACGCATACGAATCATCTCTAGCTTTGCATCATGTTCGTTTACCAGAACACAAACACACACATGGACAGTGCCGCGAATCAGAGTAACTTGCTGGCCACGTCGACTACGGTGGACGGCGGTAGGCGCGCGTCGTCGCAGCGGCATCCGGGAACCACAGCGGCGAGGAAGGTCCGCGAGCGCTGGGTCGTCGTGCAGAGGAACACGGTCCAGCAGACGAGTGCCAGGGCGATTCCCGTGCAGGTCAGGGCCGTCCCCAGGCCACGCTGGTGGCCACCGCCGAACACCAACGTCGCTACGCCGCCCCACAGGAACAGCGCCGTGACGCACACGGCCCTGCCCAGAAGCAGGTACACGCGCTTCTTGACCAAGTCGCAGCGTAAGGGGGCGCGCGTCCAGGCATCTTCCAGCGCTGGCGTCGGGTAGCGGCCGGCCTTGTTGGTGGTCCCCTCCTCACTAACCACCGTGGATGGACCGGCTACGGCGCCGTTGGTGGATGCTCCGCTCACGCGGCGGGCCCCCGGCACCGGTATGGCGTTAGCGGCCGACATGATGAAGGGGATGAGCGGGTATTGCTGCGGTGTTGAATCGCATACGTTATTCGCATGTGCGAAATTCAATAACTGTCTTTTTTGGTTGTTGTAACTTCTTCCTGCACCGGCATGGCGTTAGCGGCCGACATCATGACAGGGATGAGCGGTTATTGTTGCGGTGTTGAATCCCATACGTTCTTCGCATGTGCGAAATTAAATAACTGTCTTTTTTTGGGTTGTTGCAACTTTTTTCCTCGATAGTCTTTCTTGGGCTCCTTAAACCCAGAAATTTTGGTCTGTCTGTCTGTCTGTCTGTGACTCGATTCAGCCACCCGGCCAAAGTAAAACAATGCCTGTGCAATAGTCTTAATAGTCTTATATAATCACAGCTAAATCTACCCGTCACTGTCCGGTGTAATTTTCATACTTGTCAACATTGTTGAAGAAGAACAAGACACTACGCAATTATAAGACAAGAAATTAGTACAGAAGTGATATTTGCAGTGTTCCCTTATAAAAAATCATACATGCTTGACTTTTGCGAAATTAAATAATTCATCAACTTCAGAAAAAAAAACTTCACCCCGCTGTCGCCTGCTGTCGCCCGCGCCACTATAGCTTCTGGCGCCATTTTAAGAAATCAACCGGCAACAGTTACGAAAGGTTCCACTAGATAGGTTCCACGTTCTGCTTGCAACGCACGTGGAGTAAGGAAACGCGGTTCTATAAACGTTGAAGTAGGGCGCCTCGATCCACGCGCGTCTCCGCCGTACGGCAGCGTTGGAATCGAGACACCCGGTTTGGAGCAGTAGAACGTGGGAAATTTAAAATGATTTAAGCAAACCTTTGGCGTCTTTACCTTGGGAGGAGCGCGACGCAAGCGGAACAACATGAGAGGTGAGCGGTAAAGCAAAGGGAGGCATTTACTTGGCAAAAGTCGATAACGACTATCGTCTTTTGACGACATTTGCAACGAACGGAGCAGATACGCGGCCAATTTTTTAATAAAAAGCCGCCTGAAAGCACCTTTACAACATCCTTAATTACCTGAGCATAACAAAAACATTACGAACAATTATATAATAATAACATGACAAGACTCCAGATAAAAAAATGGTGGTATGCACTACGGCCGGCGCGCATGCGCCTAGGACCGTCAGGCACTGCACATTCTAGGCGCTCAAGCCTGGTGCTATTGGCACTATTGGGTAACCAGCTCTGCTTGACGAGCTCCATCGGGAGAACGCCAATCTAGGGGGTTGCAGTTCCTGACGCATCTTAAATTTCCTTTATACACTTGTGAGAGCGCTTTTTAAAAGCAAGAGCCATTTCTACAACGTTATGGGCCTAATAGAGTTTATTTATTTATTTATTTATTTATTTATTTATTTATTTATTTATTTATTTATTTATTTATTTATTTGCTCCGTGTGGAGGTGTACGAAATATAACACCAGTAAGCAGAACCTTACTGGTCTTAAACAGGTTTGTAATTTTAAATTTCTGCAGTTTTTCACGCCCTGGTCTTTTTTCCGTGAGGGATATTCCAAGTACAATGCCAGGTGTTTTTACCGATATATACCAACGCTTTTATTTCTTGCATTTTTAACGATGCCCGTGAATCAGCTTCAGCACAATGCATCCTAAGGCCGCATAATGGACTTTCGGCATAGCCCAAGTAACACGATTTGACTCGAAAAGTGTTGCCAGCGCCGGGAGATAGCGCAGTGCCTTTTTTCGGCGAAATCGCCTGTCGGATCCCGTTGTTATCAGGGCGTAGCGTACGCAGTGATTGGTCAGTCAGGTGCACTGCGGGGGAACAGACCCGTTAAACGTATTTAAAGCGTAGGTAGAGTTAGAATAGTTATCTCAGGTACAATTGTTCTCAAGCACTTATAATTGTGTTTTCGGCACTCGATAAGCTACTTGCAGCGTTATCTGTGCTTTGGACACTTCCAACGTTGTGATATACGCAAATAATCGTAAATACGTACCGGTGCTTCCATCGAAGCAGTAAGGTTCGTCGTAGAATTGTTGACGGCCCAAAAAAAAAAAAAATGAAAAGGAATAAAAACAGGTACTCACGTTCATAGGGATTTCACGAACGGGCTACTTCTTCATCTTTGAGCGATGATGATTGTAATGATGTTTCCTTGATAATGATACCCGTGTGAATTTATCCCACAATACCCACATTACACGGGTAGTGCTCCACTGACGTACGCAGGAATGGGTTTGGACGGGCGGAGGCTTCGCTGCCTGCCTCGAGGCAACTGACTCTGACTTCTGCCTGTACAACCGTCTACGGACAATTTTTTTCTCGTAAGTGATGCACAAAGCTTCTACGGTTTTCATGTCTGGGCTGACCATGACTATCATCCCAAAGTTTTGGCTCTTAAGTCGGAAGTAATTTACTGTTTACTCTACTTATCTACATTTTATTCCTTTTTTCTTCTTTAAAGTCTCCCGTTTTCGTTATTTTTTTCTGAGTTTGGGGCGAAACGTATACATTATAAGGCGACAGTGGATTTTCGCAAGCGAACGGCAGTTTCAAGTGACGTCTGTTTTACTTATTCCGTCGGAGATTCAGGGATGCGCATAATCGTTTCCAAGTGAGCAAGTGAGCACGGCCAAGTGGCACATGCCTCCATAAAAGGAACGTTAGGGTATGTATTCACGTGCTTCTGATACTCTTGCTAACTGAGCTAGACTGGCTGTTCTCGTAGTGTAGTAATTCCGCTTCTGGACAGCAAGCTTGTCAACGTGAGTTCGAATCCTGACAGCGCTGTTTATTTTTTACTTGTGTGTTATACTTTCAGGATAAAATTTTTATCGCTCGTGAAATATATTAATGACGCATCCGCATCGGGCACTACACAGAACGGGCCGTCCGCGATGATGATAATGTGCAAATGGTTACTATGATCACAGGTGAGAGATTTTCTCCATAGTTGACGGCAATTCGTATCAGTTTATAAGAGTTCTGGGAAGCAACAGTTTAGCTGCATGGCGTCAAAAAGTAGTATAGTGTATGTATTTTTTATACACGGCTTCTGTACTGTAGGGACGATCATCTTTGTTATGATAATGATGATGATCT
Organism: Haemaphysalis longicornis; assembly: GCF_048455015.1. Classification (NCBI taxonomy): domain Eukaryota; kingdom Metazoa; phylum Arthropoda; class Arachnida; order Ixodida; family Ixodidae; genus Haemaphysalis; species Haemaphysalis longicornis. Next base: position 45,148,294 of record NW_027526335.1, on the reverse strand, counting down.
TAAATAACGATATATGTGTAATAAACTGGACAGGTTTGTGGTCCGGTATATGAGTCAGTGCCGAAAACGTCTTCCTCGTCGCTGCGAATATTTCAAGTATTTAAGCCTCTTGATTACCATTCATACAGGTAGGGGCGGTATCTGGATGTTTCTTGTTACTACATAACATTCTGCCCTATTTTTTGTGCAGCGAGTACATTTTAGGTAGTTCTAGCGGCAGATTGTGCAAAGCGAACAACCGCATCGTAGAAATGTGCCTTTAAAGCGTGCTTCACAGCAAGTTCCTGGTTATTGCGGTGAAGGTTGCAAACGGCAGAAGGGGGATTACAATACAACGATAAGTCGAACAAAATCATGGAAGGTGTGCCAGCGCTAGAACAGCTCCTCTGTTAGGAGCTGTTCTAGCGCTGGCCTTAACGACAGTCTCTGTTGGTATCGTGTCACACTTCCTACAGAGTAGGTTTCTCCGCCGCGAAAAAACAACTGGTTCCCAGTATAGAAAAAAATAGCCTAAAAAAATCGGCAGAAATTCAGATAATTATCTACTAATGCGTAGCATTCTTATGCCGCCTGTCTTGAGTGCAAGTTTTTTCCAGCCAATTTTTTGTTTTTCCAAGTCCTGTCAGACCATTTAACTTCAATTACGCTAGTATAACGATTACAGGTGAAACTTTCGCGAAATCTGCATTATTGTGTAATTGCAGGGCGTTACAGATACGGTTCGCCATTTTCTGTAATTATTTTATATTTTTCTTATTTTTTTAGCTTTTCAAAGTTTCGTTCGAGCAATCATGTCCATTTACGCTATTATAAGGATTACATGTGGTACATCCGCGTAATCTGCAGTATTGTGGAAGTGCCATGTGTTATACGTTTTGCCATTTTCCGTCATTTTTTAAATATTTTTTTTATTTTTTAGTTTTTCAAAATTTCGTTCGGCCAATTATCTCCATTTACACTGTTATAACGATTAAAGGTGGAAATTTCGCGAAATCTGCAATATCGTGGAAATGCAGGGCGTCACACGTTCCGCCATTTTCCGTGATTTTTTTATATTGTTCTTATTTTTTAGTTTTTCAAAACTTCGTGCGACCAGTTACCTCCGTTTACGACATTATAGCGATTACAGGTGGAGCTTCTGCCATATCTGCATTTTTGTAGAAATGCAGGGCGTTACACGGTTCTGGCTGGGGGGGTACTCGGAAAAGAATGCTACGCATTAATAAAAAAATTAGCCCTAATCCACGCTGTGAAGGTGGTTGGAAAGCAAAGCTTTAAACGACACCCACAACAATTGCCCATGCGACGTCACTTGAATTTACACACGTGGCTCTACAAAGAGTGAAACCAGATATTCTGCCAGCCGTTGCCTGGAATTCGCGGGGGCGCCGTGCCGAATGCAGCAGCAGCGTCGGCGCCGCCGTTGTAGCCCGGCCGTGAGTTGGGAAAAATGAAACAGAGAGGAGCGTCTTTCGAAGGGTGAAACAGCAGTACCTAGCCATCCTAATGTGCTAGCTTTGGGCTACACCACTGCGCGACACAAGCGCAGACACCGAAACAATTCGGCATGTGAGCTTAGTGATTCCCATTTATACAGATTTAAAGTAATTAGTTTAGTAAGTTTGAGAATTGCGAGGAAGCTGAGGGAACTTTTACAATCGCCATTTATCAGAACCAGTTGCTCCCTTCGCCTTTTGTAATACCTCTTAAAACAGAACCGAACTGGTATTCACCAATTTGGAAAACAGAGTCCCATTCGTGGCAAGCAGTGCGCAAAAGGTAGCGTTTCTCATGCGGCCAGATGTCTGTATGTGGTTTGTACATTTCATTTTCCCGCCCTGCAAACCAGTCCTAAACATATGTTTGCCGTACGACCACTTAATTCCGTCGGGTGTGGGTTACCCTGGAGGTGCTTTCGAACAAGTTAATCAAGCCGTGCGAAGAAAGCGCGTAATGGACGCGAAGCTGCACCAGAACAGGCCCAAAACAACCGTCGCGAAGCAGATGACAAAGCCGTACCGCCGAAGCCGCCGCCGGCGAGGAGGTTCTTCCGCGCGGAGAACGCTGGGTAAATTCGCCGCGCCATCTCTAATGTGCTCCGTGAGTGAAACATTCCGCGCCCCCCCCCCCCCCCCCCCCCCCCCCCCTCTTCCTCGCCCCGCCGCTGCCTCAGACGCGTTGGGAGTTTGTTGTCCCGCACTCCACGAAAGAACCGTTGGCTGGTAGAGCTAGAAACCTTTGCTTTAAAAAAAGGCCCTAGGGCCTTCTTCTTTTGATATGACTACTTATTGTGACCCCTGAAAACAAAGCAATGCTTTGTGTTTAAAGGAGCCATGAAGACAAAATGCAAATTTGTTTTATTCGAAAGATTTCGTGTTTTATAGTGCCGCCAGCGCTTGTCCGAATGCAAACGATGCTTTATTCACTGGGAAATTAACCTATTTAAGCTAAAATTTGATTCTCGCGCAAAACGTTTTTGAACAACGCTTGCAATGACATCTTAAGAGCAGGTCTTTCAGCTAAACATGGTGTCGAGCGGCACGGCCGGAATCGACTCTCCTCCTCCCAAGTCGTGCCCGGCCGTGGGAGCCGTAGAGTTGTGGGAACGGAGACTTGCTTACTGTTAGTCAACCTAGATAGCGCCACCACACCGCGGCAAGCCGTTTTCTGCCTTAGCTTTGTTTGTGAACGTATTTAAACCTGGTTTGTTTTGTTAATTGAGACAATAATCGTTTCGTGAAACATGGTACTCGCTCGACAAATACGGTCACGTAAGACATCGTCGCTTGCGTCAATCGGCTAGTGTCGTCTGATACAGCCCCAAAGCCCCGCAGTACTATGCATCTAAACGAAGCATAGTGCGCGCAGTAGCAAAAGCTGTACGCATCGGTATTTCTATGTTTACGTGTGCTTGCGTAACCTCGACTGTTTGTCCCACCATTCTTACTGATATAAAAAGGATGTGCCCTAAATTTAAGCGCAAATAGCTCGTTCGGTATGCTTATAAGTTGTGGCTAATTTGCGTTTGCTTTTTGTGGCCTCCGCGAAACGCAGAGCTGGCTGGTATGACATCATAGGTTCAGTTGCGGGAAATGAGCTAATGGGCCGCATGGCCATCCCTTTTTTCCCCTAATTATACAGCTTATTTGAGCGAAGTTTACGTTAAAAATGGTGTCAGCATGATTCTAACGAGGCAGTCTTTTGAATGAACCAAACTTACATTTTGTCTTCATAGCTCCTTTAAAGGTGAAGCCGACTTTAAAAATATCGGTGCAAGCTTGGTTTTTGTAAGCTGGCTTTTCCACATTTCCTGTTGCGCAGTGAAGCATGACCATCTACAGGAGAAGTCTGATTAAAGCAAACGGATATAACTCTTCTGTTACTAAAATTATCCTGAGACAAGTTATACGAAAATTAGCCGCTAAGATGGCCCTACCGTTATGCCGAGTTTCACTGACTTGTCGTGTGAGCTTCGACCAGGCTGATCAGCGATCCCCGGATCATTCTGCTCCATCATCACCAGCCACCGCTTGGAGGCACTGCCTTCAGCGACGACAGCTACAAACAAGCCAGCATCGGGTGCCGCGCTTCATTGGCGGCAGTGACAGCACTCGAAGCAGTCGCCTGGATTTTCTTCTCTGTCTGCGCAGGTTAGTGTCTAATTGCCAGAGAACCTCGCGTTCCTTGTCTTTTTTTTGCTGTCATTGCTGCCACTTTCACTGTTCTTGTTATTGCCGATTGCCGTTGCGATATGCCCACGAACGCGGAGCTTGCAAGGATGGTTGCTGACATGCAACGAAGACTTGACGCTTCAACTGAGCGAGCAGCGGAAGCTGTTTTCGGTAGGTTCTTGATAAAAATGCAAACTTCCGGCGTTGATATCCTCCAGCTCAAGAAGCAACTTTATGAGTTAGTATCGAGCCTTGAGCATATGAACTCGCTTGTTGAAGATCTGCGTAGTGAGAACGCTTCATTGGTCCCCGACAACAAGGCACTGAAGTCAGAAAACTCGGCTCTGACTGAAAAGGTAGCTGACCTGGAACAGTACTCGAGGATGAACAACGTGGAAATAAAGGGTGTTCCTTGCACTCAGGGCGAAGATTGCATCGCAATAATGCAAAGCATTGGGGAAAAGATAGAGTGCCCTCTAGATCCCCTTGACATCGACGTTGTTCATCGTGTCCCGACGCGTTCGAAAACCAGAAAAATATCATTGCTAGATTTTGTTCCCGAACCAAGAAATCCGAGTTCATTAGCCAAGCACGCAAGGCGAAACTTTGTTTCAGTGATATTGGTGTTTTGGCATCACCAGACACCCCGGTCTACATTAACGATCTTTTGACCCCAGGTAACAAGTAATTGTTCGCTAAGGCACTAACTCTAAAGAAGGAAAAAAAAAATGGATGTTTCTATGGACGGACAACTGCCAGATCAAGGCGAGGAAGACCACTGACAGTAAAGTTCTCCGAATCCGCAAACAATCCGACCTGTCAAAAATCGCCTAAAGTGACTGCACCAGACGTAACCTCTGTAGATCATTATCATGCCTCAGACATCCCCATCATTCTTGGCTAATGAATTAAGATCGTTTCTTTCTAGCGACTCTCAATCTATTATACATTTCAACGCAAGAAGTCTGCGAAAACATTTCGATGAAATTCAAAATCTACTTTCATCCTTTGATAACCATTTTTCTATCATCGCAATTACTGAATCTTGGCTATCGGGTGACGATAAGGACCTGTACTGCTTCCCTTCCTATTCACCCGAATATTGTCACAGGTTAACAAGTAACCACGGTGGTGTAGCTTTATTTGTGTCTTCTAATATGTCCTATAAGCGAAGGTATGATTTACACATCTCAGTGACCAACTGTGAATCTGTCTTTATTGAGTTCGATCCTTCTTTTCTAAATATCCATGGCAAATCTTTTATCTGTGGCTGCATTTATCGTTCCCCATCAACATCGATTCCTGAATTTTGCTTAGCTCTTCAACAGTCATTGAACAGTGTGTGCTTGGAAAACAAAAATATGGTTATCTTGGGTGACATTAATATAAATTTACTTGATAACACATCTCCCGGATGTATTAACTATACAAATACAATTCACAGCTTCGGATTTGAGTGTCTTATTAATATTCCAACTCGTCATGCCAGTACCAGCGGTAGTTCTCTTATTGATCACGCCCTGTCTAATCTACTTACTCTGCCTCTAGCTGGTGTTCTTGACATCGGTATTACTGATCACTGCCCCATTTTTATCAAATTTAACAGTACCCAGCCCCAACGTTCGTCTGCTTTTGTAAAAAGTATCTTTGACAAAGAAAAGCTCTTTGAAGCGATCGCAAAAGTAGATTGGTCTGAAGTTATGCACACAGATGACACGCAGAAAGCCTATTCCCAGTTTTTACTGATAATTTCATCATGCCTGCTTTCTAACTCCTGTACCAGAAAATGTAAAAAGCAATTTCCATTTGCACACAATCCCTGGATGACCGATATACTACTATCGGCCATGCGCAGGCGAGATAATCTTTACAAAAAAAAAAAAAAAAAAACAGCCTTTCAACATTAAGTTAATTGCTCGGTATAAAAAACTAGCTAACGACATTTCTGCGCAACTGAAGACCGCCAAAAGAAAGTATTACGAACATACGAAGACCGCCAAAAGAAAGTATTACGAACATAAAATAATAGAAGCTGGTCATAATTCAAGAAAAAAAATGGGAAATTATAAATTCTTTCTTAAATAGACGCATGCGTCACGATCATGTCTCCAAAATATCGCATAATGGTATCGAGTACGTTCAACCCATTCATATGGCTAACGCTTTCTGCAATTTCTTTTTCAGTCATGATCAAAGTGACATTTTCAGTTATGAGCCTAACTATGCACGGCTACCACATTCCTTCTTTCTTTCACCTACAACACCCCACGAAATCTTTAATACCATACACAAACAAAACCTAACCAGCTCCGGGCTTGACAATATTCACCCCAGCCAAATACAAATGGTCGCTCATCTCATTTCAGAGTCACTTTCTCATTTAATTAATCGAATGTTTAAAAACGGTGTGTTTCCGGGGGAACTTAAGCGAGGAAAAATTATTCCAGTCTTTAAGAACGGTGATCGATCATTGCTTCCTAACTACAGGCCCATATTCATATTACCATTTTTCCGTAAAATAATTGAAAAACTTATTGAAACTCGTCTAACAAACTATTTAAATAAATTTAATATCCTTTCTTCAGGCCAATTTGGTTTCCGTCCTGGTTATTCCACTGATCTAGCCCTCGTTTCCCTTACCGACGAGCTAAAATCATTTATTGATGAAGGCTTCTACGCTGGTTCAGTTTTTATCGATCTGTCTAAGAGCATTTGATACTATCAATCACTCTATCCTTTTTACTAAACTCGAATTGCTTGGAATTTGTGGTCCACCATTATTACTCATTAAAAATTACTTACGAGATAGAATTCAGGTTGTTTCCGTAAGTGACGTCTACTCGCAAGCTAGAACAACTAACATTGGCGTACCCCAAGGTTCCATATTGGGGCCACTACTTTTTTTGTTATACATTAATGATTTACCGAATTGCCTTGCCTCTTCAAAATGTCTATTATATGCAGACGATACCACTCTCTACAACTATGTCAGTACTGTTTTGTCACTAACGTCTAAACTAAATGTAGATCTTCGTAACGTGTTACAGTGGTGTAATCTTAATAAGTTAAATTTAATGCTTCTAAAACAAAGATCGTTGTCTTCCATACCCACCAAAGGGCCATAGCATCCACACCATCTGTTACCATTGACAATCAGCTAATTTTCGCTAGTGAATACTCCTCATTTTTAGGCGTCCTACTTGACTCCAACTTGGAGTATCACCATCATATTGCTAACGTAAAGATAAAAACGGCACGGCATGCGCATCCTCATTAAAGCGAGATCTTTCTTCAGTCATTCAACACTAACATCACTATACTATTAATTTATTCATCCACATATTACACACTGCATCTCATGCTGGGGCAATACATACGACACTCACCTTAACCCATTACAAATAATACAAAATCAAGCTATTCGAATTATCTCATCAAGCACGTATAGCACGAATGATCATTCATTGCTTTGTTCAAATAATATTTTGTCGGTTTCTAAACTGGCGAGTTATAACCTAGGTATTTTTTTGTTTAAGGTGCTTCGCAATGAGTTTCCGTGTTTCTCTTTTTTGGCCGCTAGTCTTGTTAATACTAACACCGCTAGGTTCGCTTTTAAGCACAATTTCATTTTACCGAAAGTAAAAACTAACTACGGCAAACAGACAGTGCACTTCTCGGCTATATGTCTATGGAATTCTATGCCACCCGCCATTAAGTCTTCTAACACATTTCACAAATTCAAAAAAGAATTAAAGTGCTACCTGATGTCCCTGCCTAAAACGTAACCAAAATTGTTCCTGATGCTTTGTTTTTCAGCGTTTTTTTTCTTTTCTAAGTTGATTGTGTATAGTTATTGCTACCATGTAATTTACTTATTGACTCTGCTTTACATCATTCTTGTACACATCCCTCTTTTCATTTGCTGCTATTATTCAATGTATTTTAAGTTATTCTGTGCAGGAGGTCCCGCTACAGTCTTTGACCTTGGGACCTCCTTCCGTATATAACCCCCATGTATTATTTTGAGATATTAATAAATTGATTGATTGATTGATTGATTGATTGATTGATTGATTGATTGATTGATTGATTGATTGATTGATTGATTGGTTGATTGATTGATTGGTTGGTTGATTGATTGATTGATTGACAGTGACGTTGTAAATGTTTGTAAACGTGCTTTCAATACATGGCCACCTACGGAGAGAGTACGGTTACAGAAAACGGCTGTAACTGTTATTATATTGGAACTATGCGGAAACAAATTTTATGACAATTAGCCGCTAAGACGACCTGTAACATTACGCACAAGAAAGAAGCCGAAGCTAAACGGAATATTTGTACAGACCACCTACAGCTCCGCTTTTTCGGCGGATTTCACACTAAGAGGAACTGGGCTTAATTCCTCTATTTTTTGAGGCAAGTAAAAAAGCTGCGCGTGTCCGTGCGTGCGTGCGTGCGCGCGTACATCCGGGGGGGGGGGGGGCGGGTTCTCGGTAAGCTTTGTTGTCGGTTATGGGTTCATTTCTGAGGCCTTTCAGGGTGTATCTCCTCGTCGTGCGCATGTACAGAATTAGCGCGTTAAGCTCCCCTTTGAAATAAAAACTGTGATTACCTCCTTAGAACTCGTTTTATAATTCTGCAATATTTTTGTAATCTCAAAATTGACCACGTCGGCACATGAAATTCGACGGTTTTGCTGAGACGAAACCGTTTCAGTGGTCTCTAGGCGGTGATCATTGCATTGCCTTGTCTAAGTAAGTGCTTGAAGCTGAGTACACTTGTACGATTACAGGGGTTACTCACCTGATAATGGTGGCATCCGCAGATCATTACAGAAACCTATCCCAAGCTCCGTCTTTGTCAGGTCGGGCAGTGATAATACAGCGCCAAAGGAATCATTGATATGGGAAGCAGCTGGGGGTGTTATCTTCTTCCCCTGCATGTATAATTATTTTCTCATTGCCTATTTCATTTACGTCTTACACGTTTTACCATGCTCACGTTTCAGAATACAGGCGTCACCAAGGTTCAACGACGTGTACTTGGCGTTCGCGCCGTAAGCGTATGCGTCGTGATAACTTTTTGTCTTCCGGTCGTGCGAGGGGAACTTGGGGTATTTCATCCTTTTGTTTCGCAGCTTGTTTCTCTTTATTCTTTGATCGAGTTGTTCAGCATTCGTTGTTGAGAGTTTTACTTCAATTACGCCTTGCCCGTTTCTTACTCACGTTTTTGGGACATCGATGCCTGCTGAAGCGCCCTGAAGCCGTCGAAGTTTTCTCAAGGAAGTAATCAACACTTTCCAAGTTTGGCAAGTTCATTTGTCTCGAGAATATTATTAGTGCTTTGCATCCCCGGTGCCCCTTCTCTGTGTTTTTTTTTTTTTTTTCAATTTCTATATATCGTTTTTCATACCTCCAGCACCTACACCATGACGTCCTTAAAACGGAGTAAGTCAGATGCGTGTTCTTTCATGTGTTAAAATGGTTTCTTTAGATTACGTACCGGTACGGTCCCTGTTGAAATTTGTATGCAAGATTGCGGTGTCCCTACAGTTCTGCCGATGGGCTGCGCCTCTGTTCACGCCCAGAGACAGTAAGTCACTCTTGTAGACTGTTCGGATGCTGCCTTTTTCTGAGATATTTCGCAAAACTCTGAGAAACGATAAAGACATCTCGCCATTTTCGATACTATTTTTGTCGTTGTTGGTTTCATGGTGAACCCACCCCATTACATTTTTGTTTTAATTGGGCCTTACAGCGTGTGGCGGTGCCCACTATGGGATCATTACGTATAGTTAACGCTCGGCAGTGTGCCTCAATCAAGTGGTGGGCTCGTGCTTCCATGGAAACCGAATCTCGCCCCTGCAATAACACGTATTCCACTTAATTTTCGTCCTACATAAACTACCCGACGTAATGCAGGTTTGAACTCAAGGTGGAATTATCGTACATCTTGCAAGTGAACAGGAGACGCCTGTATCTGAAAAGCACCACGTTCGTTCCATTATGACGCTGGGGTATACTGACCTATGATTTCTAATCAAAACTTCGTGCGTGTTTATCCAATTAACTCAGCAATCTGTTTCAACGTTGCAAATTAATTCCAACTCTTATGCCTGCCTCTAATGACCACCGGTTTTAATACACGACCGCTGATATCGTTGGCCGCGCAACAACCATCATTTCTTAAAAAAAAAAAACGCATAAAAAATAAATATCAGAAAGGCAGCCTTCCTACGTAAGCGCTCGGCCTTGATCGCTTCAGCATTGTAACGGCACATCTGCGGTCCACCCAACAAGTGACCCCGTCATCACGCATTGGGATGGAGAAGGGATAAAAAGTGGGAACAAATGGAAGAGGTGGAAAAAAGGAGCAGGCAGATTGGGTTGGAGGGGATGTGAGCGGCGATGGAAGGAGGCTGCGGGGAAGCTCATCGCCGAGAGACCTGTCCGTTATGTAAGAAACACGCAATGGCAGCTGCGGCAGGTGAAGGGGCAGCAGCAGACAAGCCTTGCTCTCGGACGTCCCGGGCGCGCAGATCGGCCCCGGGGGACGCCGGCCGTCGCCCATCCCCGGATGCCGTGATTTGTGGCGGCCGCACAATGGGCGCCATTTGGCGGCCGTGACGGAGGGGGCTCTCGGGAGCCATCGCTTTCGCCGAGAGAGACGCCGCGGCCGCGGCCTACACAACCGCATGCGATCGTGCCAGCCCCAGCCATCATCCGCATCGTTCCGCAGCCTCCTCATCCGCCGCATCCCGGTCCTGGAAGCGCAAGAGCAGCGCGGAATCGGAAATAGAGAGAGAGAAAGGGAGAAAAATAACCGGGACGATCATCTCATGCATACGTGCGGCGTCAGTTATGCCCGGCGCTTTTTGACGCGGCCTGTCGTGATGACCACGCTGGATGACCTTATACCCCGCTTCACATCTAAAACGCGCGGATGCAGCAGCATCCGGATGCGGGATTGCATGGCGGAGCGTGCAGATGCTCTTCTTCCCTGGATGCGCGTCTGGACGAGGCAGAGCAGTCGCTAGCTTCGTGAGAGCTAATGAAAAGCTGCCTTTTGGCGCCGCGCTCCCCGTTTACGACCCGCGAAGCAGATTGGCGCGGAAACGTTGGCCGAGCCGGGCATAACGAAGCGCTGGCTACCGCGCGGTCCTTCGACCCTGCTGTTGGGGAGACTCGCCGTATACGGAGTGCTACGGAAGAGTCGCGGATCGAAAGAGTTACGCGCGATACTGTCCACCGCTCTCAAATACCATACTTTCATGGCGATGCAGTTTTGCACCTTTAGATGCGTGTGTGCCAGAGCTGGGGCTGCGGCCTGAGCCCCGACCACCGCAGCAGCGCAAACAGAGCAAGTTCTTGCGTGCCGCGACCCCGCGGCAAACAGTCGTAAACTCCGCTCCCCCGTCTATAGGCAGTGAATTAAGCGAGCCGCGGTCGTTTCGGTATATGACCCGATTCTATTACAGACTTGGGTTACGCGGGCAGATGTGTGTGGCGTGGGCGCACATGGCTGCGACAGGCGGCAGCCGGCGCAGATTTGTTAGTGAAGCCTCGAAACGATCCATTTGATTCTCTAAACGCGTGTGGTTTGTAGGTGAGGGCTGATGACAGTCTGCGCACAGTGTATAACATGCAAGCTGTTTCTTAGGGGGAAATATGCGACAGGAATCGGTGAATGTCAATACTTTACCCGTGGACTTTCAAGGGACAAGTTATCCAGCGGAAGACGTTCTCGAGCAGACCAGCTTGGCAGAATTTCATTACCTTTCCTTCCCAACCGCATGCGTTTTGGAATCGCCCGAATGTTTCACTTGTAATATATTTCACGCGCGAGAAATAACGCCAGACATCCACTGCATTGAAATTTTGGGACATCGAACAAAATATTATTATTAGTCGAAACGAACGTAATTCTTCGCATTCTGTCCATTGCTGCTCAGTGCGAAAAACAGTGTTCAATAAATGCACGCCTCTTCATGTCATAAGGCGTCCAAGGATGACATGTTGATCAACTCTGTAGCGGCACGCGCTTGCGCGCAGCAGTGTTCATAGCACTCGAGGTGTCCGCTTTCTAAACTTTTTGCACTAGCACACACACACACACACAGTCCTTTGTCCATTGCACGTTGTACCCGTTGGTCGGTGATGAAAAGCGCGTGTCCGAGGAGTTAGCAGTTTTGCACCGACTGAATCCAGAGTTCCGGCTCGCAAACTTCGCTCAAGCGGCGTTGTCTGAATAACCGCGTTTCACAACACATCACTTGAGAACAAAAAGTGTCTTCCGCATGTAGCGCATCGCTCGAAGAGAGCTTGACGGGAAAAGGCAAGCACCACGTGAGCTGTTGTCCATTCAGATGTCATCGCAACAAGCGCGCATGTCTTCGCTGAGACCACATCCTCCCATAGGCCGACTCGTAAAGATTGCACCATGCCCCGACGAGAGTGTTCAACAGATCGTTCAAAGCTTCAAGAGCCCAACCTCGCTTAATGCTCCACCAACCTCCAAGCGGTCTGTTGCGAATCCGCCCTCTTTGTGCGTATCAGAAATGGTCAAGGTATGTTCACTACCAGAAGTCGCAAGTTTATTTCCAGGCTGACTATGTTTATAGGCTCTGCAGTCTAGCAGAATAAATAATCTATCCGCTTCCCAACTCTTCTATAAACACTTCGGGAAAAATTCTCCTTGCTGAGAGGAGGACGGTGAATAAAAGTCTTTGTAGAGCAGCCAGTCCGTCCTGGGGAAGCGTCCTTATCCCAGGAACCCTTGGGGCCGTCCGACTTCTTGGACTCTCTTCACCAGCGAAATCAGGTTGTCAGGGTCCGAGCTGGACAGTGCTCTCTCCCAGTGCTCAGGAGAGAGGAGCAGTACCCCCACCTACGCTGCTTGCCTTGCTGAGAACTCTTCGAAGAAGTTAATGAATACCGTTTGAAGACTGGTGCAGCAAAAGGTGAGCTGTGAGACGTTCTTTCTTCGAAGTGGTACTTTGACGCGGCCCACGCTAGAGCAGCAGCTATCGTTGGCAAGCTTTGTCCGAAAGACCATAGGCACCCCCCGCCTTCCCGGCAAGACCCCTGGAAGACCAACTAACGAGGAAATCCAGTGGCCCTTTGGAATGAGGAGGCCTTAGCCTAAAGGGCAAATAATTTTTCCTTCTCTCTCTCTCTCTCTCTCGGAAGGTGCGCAGTCCTGCAAGGGTGGTGATGAAGGAGGGGGGAGCCCTAAGAGTATCCCTCGGCCGAGAACGGGGGCAGCGTGGCAGTGGGGGGCGGCGGCGGCGGGGGCGGAAGCTGCTCCACCTTGAGGTCCCGGTGCAGCAGCTCGTCGCGCTTCTTGGCCTGCTTTCGCTCCTTGGCGCGGCGGTTCTGGAACCAGATCTTGACCTGGCGCTCGCTCAGGCCCAGCACGGCGGCCAGCTCGGCCTTGCGCCGGATGGTGATGTAGCGGCTGTAGTGGAACTCCTTCTCCAGCTCCAGCCGCTGGTGGTCGCTGTACACCACGCGGTACTTGTCCTTGGTGCGCGTCTTGCCTGCGAATGCGGGCACGCGCAGGGAGGAGAGGGAAAAGAAAAAGAACGTAAGGCGTCTTGTTACACACGTGTAAATCATTTTCGAACGTCAGTTAAGAGAGAAAGAAAAGAACTATAGGGCAAGCGAGTGCTGTCACTTGCATCACAATCGATAGCCTCTGCCTAAGGATTCTTTTCGACGGGGTCTTGCTCTGTATGCTGTTGCTGCTGTTGTCGTTATTATTATTATTATTGTTATTATTATTATTAGTTATACCGCACGATAAACTCGTCGTGTGGTATAACCAACACCACTACGCACATACACCGCACATGCAGCAGCTGGAAGAGGAAGCCGAACAAGGTGGAGTAGCGCAGCGCCAGGAACGTTTCTGCCAGCGCCGTTCTCTGCTTTGTCGGCTCGGCATTCTAACGCTCAACAGGCGAGCCGCTCCGCGCATGCCCAGGCTCTGCTTACCAACGGAAACACACACTCCTCTTTCTTTCTGACTCAGGGTTCTATTGTTGAGAGGGCCATGAAGGCAAAATATGTTTGGTTCATTATAGAGACCGCACGCGTTGTACCGATAACAATGATACCAATTTTATCACAAATCTCGAACACATACGAGATATTAAGCAAAACACAGGAAGCAGTGGCAACTCCCCCGCCACTTCCCAGTGACGTCCCTATGACGTCACAGAATCTTGTTTGTCCGATTGGCGGCCAAAGCCACCGCCAAGTTGCGTGACTGGGCGATTGTAATGCCTGTAGTTTTGTATGATCGTGTCACTTAAATGTTAACGTGCAGTGAATACATTGATAACCATGTTTTTAGTGTTGTTCTATATAACTTCACTGCTGCCCATATTACGTCATTATGGCGCGAAATTTGAAAGTTTCTCGACATTTATTGCGTTTTTTGGTTAACAGCGTATTTCGTGGGTAAAATGGAGTGGAGTGAGCTACCAAAGGCTAGTCTTTCTTTGAATTTGACAAAGTTGTATTTTGCCTCTATGGCCCCTTTAAGGTTGGCTTCCCGCACAGGACGGGGCTACTCGCAAGTGGCGCAGCTGTAGCGCTCTCGTGCTAAGAAGCGGAAACGTAACCTTGCCCGCGCCGGCCCCTTCTTGTGCACACACGCCCAGCTGATCGCTTTCCACGGGACATGTGGACGGTATCGATTCCGATACGCGGTGGCGCCGCTCCTCGGGGTTTTATCGTAGTCTGCGTGACTGGTTAATTAAGAGCACGCGTCCGGTTGAGATACGAGGCGGAGGTCTTCAAAGGCGGTAAGCTTTCCAGCAGAGCTGCTTCCTTCGTTTTTCGAGTGCCCCACTGTGCAAATCACCAGTTTCCGCGAGATTTCGCCCGATGCCCCCTCTGTGGCGCCACAACAGATGAGTCTCCACAGGCTACGTGGACCGCCGGCGCCTTTGGCCCACATACGAACAGTTCAGAAGTCGCGCTTACTAAGCGAGCGAAGTTAAAAAAATAAACGGCGAGGATCGAGAAGATCTAGAACTCCAAAACAACATTGCAGGTTATGCTCTACTGTATAGGAGAGAGAGAGAGAGCAAACTTTATTTGAAGCAGCCGTGTCCGGATGCCGAAAATGGGGTTCTAGTGGGCCGGGAACGCGCTTAGACGGAATGAAGGAGTGAAGGCCCCCCACGTGGGCGATGTGCCGGTCGAGGCGAGGCCAGAGGATAGAGCTGTGGATATAATAGTTCGTTTGCGTGGGCTGGAGTTAAAGGTAAAGAATAATTTAGTTGATATTGATAGTGTGCCTATGTACGGCTTGAAGCTGTGTAACACAGGCAGTAATGCCTCTTCGATAGACCGCGAAAGTGCGAAAAGCAACAAAAACGTCATTGTGGGGACCGCTACCACAATAATTCGTCTTCCTCCTCTCCCCGTACGACTTGTGGCGTTAGAAGCTGTACAGATGGACAGCAAGTCCTCGGTCAAAGTGGCTCCTGCTCGGGCCTTATGCCTTAAAATCTGCGCTCCTTCGGGTAAGCCTGTTGAAATAAGGTGTTCGCTGCATGGAATCTTGGGTTCTTCCTTCTTGTCTCCTCGCGTGCGACCACGGGGAAGCGATCGGAGCATGGAATCTCGCGCGCTCGCCATTGCGTGGGCCATTCCGTTCCTTAGGTTGCCCGCGTACGTCACCCAAACTATATATGTACACTCTATCTCGTTTGTATTGCACTATGCCGCACTCCTTAATGAGGTTGCACATAAAACCACTGTCAACACTCAGTTGTTATAGTTGTTGGATAATTTCTATAGGCACGTTGCACCGGACAGAGGCCGCTTTGAGTGCAGCACTTTTCCTACTAAAGTTGCCTGTAGTGCACGTTAGGGCATCGGTAAAGGAGTGGCGATTCCTCGACCCGTTTTCACCCACTGCCTGCAGCATGCCTTGCTAAGATCTATGGGGTTGACACTGAGACACAGTGTAAAGAAAGACGGCCGTGATGAATGCACCGGTTCCTTCCTGCCATTTGTATTATCGGCAATCTTAATGGTCCGCTACAATATCAACAGCTATCGCATTTTCGTCTGCACCACTTAAACTGTTCGTCGTTCTCGGCCTTGTTATCATGACGTTACCTTCGATGTCTTCTTTGTGTGGGCGCCCGTGCGTGACTTGTGATAATCCCGGCCGTTGCTGTCTAGGACCGGGCGCCGACACTTACGTAATATTAATGCTACGAACCGAGCCCGTGATATGCGCGGCACCTTTCCTACAAGAAATGACCCCCCGAACCACCAGGATACAGAAAACGGCGCCGCTGCTTGCGAGACAAATATCAGCGCAACGTGCCTATAGGATGCCCGATCCTACCGCAGTTAGATATACAGGACCGGGTACCGTATACCTGTGACGTCAAGGCGATCGCAGCGTTAGCCCCTCCAGTGGCCAGTAGGCATGTTCTACTGTTTAATGCAGCTTTACACTACACAAGAGTCATTCTCCGTTCAGCAACTTAGGTATAAGTTGTAGAAAAGTATACTTTTTACGACGAAGCCCTGTGCCTCCAACAATTTATTCTGTTGTGTGAAATCCCACGCAGATAAATATGGCAAACCGGAAGAATTCGGGCATGCAAATTTTACCAACAAACACAGACCTGAAGCCAATGCGTATACGCGCCGTGGGTGCGGCCGTCTGCTTGCGTACGAGCAGTGACGCGGGGTGTCGGCGTCGGCAAAGTTTAGATGATCCGGCGGATTAGCCGCCAGCGGGGCCCCGGCCGATAAGCGCACAATGCTATCGGCTCCGACGCCTCCGCCGGCCGCACAAGCGCGCCGCCGTCGCCGGAAGAGAGCAAGGCAAACAGGGCACGCGCGCGCCCGGGCCCGAAACTCTTTTGAGCACACCGAGATCAGCGGGGTCGTCGTGGGGACGGGGCCGCGCATTTCCGCAACAAGGTCGGTCAATGACTGTCGCCGCCGAAGGGTTGCACGATACTGGCATGCGTGGCCGGCAGCCGAAAACGCATCCTCACTGCGCGCACACGCCACGCATAAGTGCCACCAATGCTGCGTCAATCAGCGCTCTTATAGGTGCTCAGTAAACTCTCGCTGTAACGAAATCGCTATATTGCCTGAGGCTTGTTTTATTCAAAGTGTTTTGTGGTCCTATCTGCAGTGCACTGAGTGCAAATATCGCTTAGAACGAAGTATCGCTTACAGCGAAAGCAGTTTCCTGTTTCGGGGACTTCGTTATAACGCGGGCCTGTTGGCTATAGTGGCACTAAAACAAAAGAATGCATCAGTCACGACGGCCAACACGGACGTACAGAAGGCACTGGGCGTTGCAGGATGGAGGTCAGATGTTTAGACAAGGCATTCTGAGTCCCTACTGCACTCCCTTTGCTCTCCACTCGGCTGAGGGGATTCCGCAATGTTTATGCATGGGGAAATCGAATTAAAGGATCTCCTCCCCTGGAGGGTCGAGTGGAGGAAGGATTCAGAATGCCAGGGTGAAACAGGCTTCCGAGGTGGACGTCTCGAATCAATGCACAAGTCCAGATTACGCGTGTACCGCGAGGCGACGCAGCTACCCCCCTTTTTCTATGCGTTCTTTGTTTGTGTATGCACGTGGATGCACCGCAGACATGTAGATATATCTATATGTTTTCACTCAATATTGTATACAATATTGAGTGAAAACACCACTTTATCAGTGGTGGCGGGTGAGCGGCGGCGTTATTATTAAAGCGAAGCTTTGTATACATCGCTCACCCAGCGAGCTTACGCCGTTGCCGTTGTCGACCACCGCTTTCAACAGCTTACGGCAGCCACTATCCGCACCACCACTGCCACAACGGCCGAAGAAGCAGCCATTGCGCTAGCAGCCACTACAGCCAAAGACTACGTCACCGTACTTAGTGACTCGCAAGATGCATGCCGCCGATATCTTCGCGGCCGCATTACTCCCACAGCTCTCCGCATCCTTCAGGCTAATTACGAACTACCCGACATCCAACTCATCGGGGCACCCGGCCACGCTGACCTCCACGGAAACGATGCTGCCCACGCCGCTGCCTGCGAGATATGCACGCCAGGCCGTCTCCGACCGGCAGACTCCTTGCCCAGATACCCCTCTCACCCCCCCCCCCCCCCCCTGATCTCCTCACCCACTACCGCCTCAGCCGCCGCAGATATCCTCCCCCTCACCCTCGCCTTAGTCGTCTCGAAGCCACTACCCTCCGAAGGCTACAAACTAACTCTTACCCCCACCGTACACTCATCCGCAAAATGTACCCTACCCAATACTACGCGACCTGTGCCTACTGCCCATCCTCTGGCACCCTATACCACCTGGTATGGGAATGCCAGCAATCCCCGTCTTTATCTCCAATCCCCAACCCTACTTACGAGCAGTGGGTGGACCGGCTGACCTGCTCGGACCTTGCGGCGCACCAAGAAGTCGTCTAGCACAAAATTTGCTCGTTTTAAAGCATTTCTTTAACTCACATGTAGCGTCCGCCGTCCGTCCGCAACAGCTCAGCGCGCAGGCGCGCCCTCTCCCCCACTCCTCCTCTCCCGCATCACGCTACCCTCCTCGCTCTCAACAACAGGTCCGCACCCCTCCCCCTACACTATATAAAAAAATAATACTTACCGGCACCAGGTTTCGATCCCACGACCCTGCGGGTGGAACGTAAGGTACATGGTGCTCTACCCACTGCGCCACAAAGCCGACACAGAATGGAAGGCTACGAACGCGCCTTATATCCCTGACTCATTCAAACTACGTCAAGAAGCTGCTGATACAACGCATTCACTACCTGTGGGCGGAACGCGAGGTACATGGTGCTCTTCCCACTGCGCCACAAAACCGACACAGAATGAAAGGCTACGAACGCGCCTTATATCCTTGACTCATTCAAACTACGTCAAGAAGCTGCTGATACAACGCATTCACTACCACCAACTCCCCAAACACTAAACGTTAACGCAATACACCCACCCCCTATGCGACGCATTTACTCGGGTCCCCCTCGCGGGGAGATGGGCCCAATTTTTTTATTAAACGTTTATTTCTCTCTTACGCCGTAGATCGTAACACGAGAACGCACTGCAGGAAAGCCAACTTTAGAAAATGGGTTTCCACAAAGGTCCCATGATGATGATGATTATGATGATGATGATGGTGGTGGTGGTGGGGGGGTAGTAAAACGCGAAGCGCCTCAAGAAAAAAAAAACGCTTCCCGTTGTAGGAATCGAAACTGGGTTCCTCGCTTTATAAAACCGACGTCTGCCCGATTTCGCCAATCCGACACGATCGGAGCAGTTTGGATTTGGAACTTTCGCTTTCACTCAGGTTGCACGGGAGCAAGCTTCGCATTTTAACCAGTCATGGGCGCGTTACCAGTAAGACGTAACAGTGTTACAGTTACAGTTACCCAAGCCAAAAAAATAACTCTGTTACAGTTACAGAGTTTGCGAAAGTAACTTGTTACAGTTACAGTTACAGTTACTGTAAAAAAAGTAACGTCGTCACTTTTTCGCTGCTGTATAAAACCAAATAATAGATTACAAACCAAATGAGAAACATACGAATCCGTGCGGGTTGTCTCGAAATTACTCGTGGTAAAATTCTAAACGAAGGGAACCTAAAAGGCATCACACTGAAGCCCGCACTCCAACAATCGCTGTATAACTCATTTTGTTGCATTGACTTTTTGTTGTTGTTGTTGGTGAAAGCTTTGTGTCGTTATGGGCGCCCCGTGGGCCCCTCTGCGGTGGTCTTCCTTCACAATGGTAGGACAGTGTCCTACTCGGCGGAGATCTAATTCCCAGTTTTTTTTTTGCTTGTTTTCACTTCACTCAAGACGGCAGAAAAGAAATTTTAAGAAATCACCGTAAAGACCGACCTCTGACCTTGGTGGTTTTCTGCAGGGAAGATAATGCTCTTAGCGGTAAACTGCGACGGGATCAGTTTTGTCGAAACGTGAAAGGGGGATAGGATGACATAAAAAGAAGAAACTTCGAAAAAGCGAAAACCGCGACCCGTACGTTGGCCTTTAACGAGTGTTGCTGTTTGATGTATAAGAAAAAATTAAGGAAGCTCACACTAACGCGTAATAATAGAAGGTAGCGAGTATGTACGTAACCTTCACGACCATCACGAAGGTTTAAGTCCACGATTGCAGCCGATTTGCCTCTTCGCTGCCCCCACCACCTTTACCCCATCACTGTTGCTATAAGGGTGAGTTTCCTTCATTTTTTTGGAAGTGATAATCATTGCGCATCGCCTTGGAGGGGCGTACGCTGCGACGTGTCTTTCTCGTTCCGAGCAAGTGTTGCCGTGGTTACGGCGAACGCTGAGTTTTTTTTCGGCCAATCTTTGTCAATTTCCCTAAGTGGGTATGCTTGACTTGACAAACGTGCGCTGGAGACGCTGTGCGGTCGCCGCGAGGCACGCACACATGAGCGCTCGGCATTATCTTGGTGTTTTAACTGCCGGCTAGTCGCCGCAATCTTGGCCCATGAGTATGCTTGGCTTGACAAACGTGCGCAGGGGACGCTGGGTGGTCGTCGCGAGCCACGCACACTCGAGCGTTAGGCATGTTTTTGGTATTGCTAATTGACGGGAGGCCGCCGCGAGGCCCGCGCTAAATGCGCGTGCACACGTGCACGCGTTCGGCAATTTTTTGACATTTTTAACTGCGGAAACGGGAAATTACGATTTTCTAAACAGCGTCGCTGTTAACAAAGTAACTTTAACGGTATTTTCTGTTACAGATACTGTGTAAAAATGTAACAGTGCTACAGTTACAAGTTAGTCTAACTAAAAAGTAACTAGTTACAGTTAAAAGTTACCGGAAACGGGTTACTAGTAACTGGTTACCCAAGACTGATTTTAACCTCCTTTCTTTTAAAAAAAGGAACTTCGATTTTTTTTTTTAGCCCTTGTTCATTACTTGGACACGCCCGGCGTCCCGAGTGGTGCGAACACCCTTTGGCAATATACTCTTATACCGCCTTTTACGGAACAACGACCGAGACCGTCGCTTTGCATTTAGCTGACTTTAGTTGAGTACGAGGGAATCGCTGGATGAACGAGCAGATTAATCCAACAGTAAAAAAAAAAAAATGGGCAAAAAGGACCTAGAAATGGATTGCTATCTGCCAGATGTGAAATTGGGATAAGAAGTTATGGCAAACTGCAGCAAAAAGATCGTCTGCGTAAGAAGCGTCCAGTGCCGCGTGTCCCTACATGTGCGGACTGTTCTGAACCAGAGACAGAGGAGCACCTACTCTGCTTCTGCGCCCACCACGCGGCGCCGAGGGCAGAGCTCCACCGAGCACTCCAGCGTCGAGGCCTTCCCAGCGCCGGCATGGAGAACCTTCTGTTTACGAAGGGGCCTGCGGCAACCCAACGGGAAGCCTTCGCCCATCTGTTTCATTACCTGGAGACGACCGGCCTCACGCAGCGGCTGTAGCCCGGACTGCAGGAACTGACTGATGTGCCGGGACTTACGCCCGATCTCCCATTCTTTCTCCTTTGTTTATATCATTCTCTATCTCTCTAACACTCTACTTTATTCTTTCACTCCCCCCTCTACTTCCCTTCAAGTTCCTCCGCACTGGGTTGTATGCCGGTGAGCTCCCTGACGAGCTCCGAAATATCCCTAGTGCACTTCCTTTCCTTTGCCTCTCCCCTATACCACAACCAACCAACCAACCAACCACTATAATGCGGTGTGGTACCACAGTACGACTGTGGATTTTTTCCGAACTTTTCTACACCTAAATTTGTGGTCTCGGTTCATCAATTAGTACAAAAACATATACGCCATCTTCGCTAAGCATTTTTCCAGCTATCCAAACTTGACTTCTTTGCAAGTCCTGCCTTGGCGCTATAAACAACCATGGCGAAGATATCAAGTAAACGCTGAACGTCGAGAACTCGTTGTTCCGTCACACTTAACTGGCCATCGCCCGTATATCGCTCTACTAAATTTTTTTTTAACAGCGGAACTGTTTTACAAGCCGCAAGTTCGCCGTGGCAAAAAAAGAAGAAAATGCCGAGCGCTCGTGAGCGCGTTCCTCGCAGCGACCGCCGAGTGTCCCCACCCCGAGGAGCGAGCAAATGGCGAGCGCTCGTGAGCGCATGACTCGCGGCGCCCGTCGAGTCCCTGGGTCGCGCAGTGGCTGTAGCACAAAACAAATTCTCCAGCTAATGCTAAAGATGAAAAGGCACCTTGCTTGGGAGAGGTCACAGCGGCGGCCTCATTCTCTAGAAGGCATTACGGATAATTGGAGATATGGCTACGAGTGTGCCAACCCTTCCCGAGATGACTTGCAAATCTCGCAACCGCTGTCTCGAGTCGATGACTCGAGTCGAGCTGGTGGAAGTCTACAATGCCGAGGATGACCTTGCATCCACCACTCACCGCCAAGAAGACGACGACCTCTTCGATGCATATGACGACGATTACTAGCACCGAAACTATGCAAATAAATGGCAGCATTTTCACTCCGTGGTTGATGGCGAGGGTGCGGAGTACGGGGACTCGAAATGGCATCCAGGTTGCGCCCCGATCGTCATTCGATTTGAGCCGTGAGTTGCACCTTGATTATTCCCTAAATGAAACTGCAACTCCCGGCTCAAGTCGAATTTCGCTTGATTTTCGCTCGATGGTGGTGTGCGCACGGATGTACGCGGACGGACATTGGGAGGCCCTAAGGTACTCCGCACCGTTACAGGCCAGGGAGTAAGCCGTTTGACTCTCGGGTACTAACTAACGGTCGCAGCCGAATGGGTAAGACAACTGACACTATCTATCTGGTCTATAGTATACCAGACACAGGCTGGAATCCTGCCGGTGCCTGCGTGATTTTTTGCGATTGTAAATGCTATGGGCATGGACGCGGACGGACATTGTTCAGTCCTAAGGTATACTCCGCACCTAAAACGATGATACTGAAACTTAACGTATACGTGCCCGGTATTGCGCACCTTCAACAGCTTCGCCATTCAAGTTTTGCGCATGAGTGCAAGCTTCCCTGATTTTTTAATAAATATCAGTTCCGTTCCACTCCATGAAGATGAATGACTAGTGAAGCTGTCTGTCAATTAATTATTGGTTGGCCACAAATTCCCGCCCAAACCGCGCCGTCGTGGTGAAGAAGCGTTTAGCGCGCTTGTACCCACGCCGAAGTCTTGTGTTTCTTGCCTCGCGGTATTCGGGGTCCTGACGGGCATCGTGCTTACTCTTGGCGATATCGGCCCGATCGTCGTTGGTGGTCTCATTCAGCCGCGCTCGTGCCCGTTTCCGCCTATTTTTCTTTGTGAGTAGACGTCACTAAGCCACAGACAGTGAGGGAAAGCCAGCTTACAAAGACCAATCGTACGCCGATCTTCCTAAAGTCGGCTTCACTGTTAAGCACACGTGCATTGTTGTGAGGATATTTTTTCATTGGCAATATACGCCATCTTGCGTCAAAATAGGAAGTGCCGGAGGCGAGCAGGTGTCCGAAGGGAGAGGCTGTGCTGAAGTGAGAAGGAGAGGAGCGGCTTTTCTCGGTCTACACACGCGACAAAAATGGGGGAGCTAGCCTATATCAACTATTGTCGAAGGCGAAAATTTTGCCTCTTATGTACTCCGCTTTGTTGCAGTGAGCGAAACCACGGACTGTGTAGGTGTCTTTGAAGCAGGCTACCTGATCACCTCCGTCTCGAGCTTTAGTCTGTGCTTCCAGGCTATTTAGTCAGCGGCCGCGGTATTCCACAAGCATGTATACTGTTGACGGTGACGGCGTTAGCGTTGTTTTCGCTGGGATCCTTTGCGACCCCACTATTGTGTATGTCACAATTTTTTTTTAAGAAATACATTATACCTTGCCTGGGGAAATGAAATAACGTCGTTTCAATCCGCTTCTCATTTCTATGAGGATAGAACTGAGTGAAGAATTTATCTGAGGAGCGCGATGACCATCACTGCCTCTGATCCTTTGTTAATATACCGTCGGCCCGGGCGCCAGCAATATTTAGCACCCCACCAACTCCTACCCAGAACCGAAGCAACCATGTTCCAACGACTGCAAACGAACCATTACCCCCACAATGCCCTACCGCACGTCATATACCCCACCCTTTACCCCGCTACTTGTAAATACTGCCCCGATCCTGGCACCCTATAGCATTATAGCAGAGTCCTTCAAAAGCATTGAAGGAGTCTGATTATAGTAAGGGAGGGTCGACTATTCCCGATCCCTTACTCGCAATCCGCAACACACGTACGTGAAGTGGCGGAACAGCTGACCGACTCCGACCTCTCCTCCAAGCGTAGCCTGGTGGAGCGGGCCCGGGTGGATCTCAGATTTGGGGAAGCCTCTTACCAGGCGGTAGTCCGGACATCAGCACGAAAGAGGTTACTCCTCGTCCTACTCCTCTGAAGGCATCATCACCATCGTTATCAACACTGAGCTTTCGAAGTGGAGTTCTTTTTGGAACATGTTATGTATCTCCTGCCTGGACTGACTAAATAAGACAATGCCATATGTAAACCTCACGCGGCCCAGATATTACCCATATATTCGTATCGCAACCGAGCTTCGTAAATGCCCTTCGAGGCAAGCTGTAAATAATCTCGGAGAGATGGTGTCTCCTTGTCTGACACTCTTCCTGATAAAGGACTTGCATTTTTTTTTTTTCAATTGCCATAAGCCATCGCCACTGAATGATTGCCATACATAAAGCACCACGTTCTATAATATGCCCTGCGCGCAAAGGCACACCTCGCACGAGACGTAACGCTGCTGCGTATACAGGCTCCATGCGGAACGAATGACGTTTCCGTCTACCGTATGACGTCTCAGTTCGCACGCGCTCTAGATCCGTAAGACGCCACTCTGATTCAGCGCCAACTAAGGCCCCTAAAATTTTAGGGGCCTTAGCGCCAACACCCAGGGTGTTCTTAAGTGCACGAAGCTTGCCGATAACAGGAGGTTTGCGAGGCGCAGCCGAAAAGGGGAATAGAGGAGGAGAAATGGACACTCCACAAACAGGGAAACAGCTTTGGCAGCGCGAAAAGTTGGAGGAAAAAAAGGATGAGAAAAAACGAGAGTGCGAGGAGCAGGCTGCATTGTGGAGAGAGGCAGTCTGCCTGGCGTAAAGGGCTGCGTCCGCCGCCGCAGCGAGGATGGAGGGAAAGAAGCCGCTGGGAGAGGATTTATGAGCGGCCCGATTAGAAGGGTGCGGAGTCGAGACGCCGCCTGCAGCGGCGGTGGCGGGCGAGAACGTGCGGCCACGCCCACGGCCGGGGCCATATTTTATGCGCGCGCTTCTCCACGCGCCCGCTGACGTCACGCGCGCTGCGCAATCTCCCCCGCTTACGTGAGAAGGGCCGCAGATTGTCAAATGCGGGCGTAAATGGAGATAGAAAAATGCGTACGCAGAGTTTAAATCCTTCTAATGGGGATTGCGAAAAAAATGCGCGCGTAAGTGGAGATGGAGAAATGCGTACTCAGATTAAACCCTTGTCATGATGAAATAAAAGGAATTGCGATAAAATTTGATGCAAGTCGTACCACTGCCCCAAAATATTGCGAAACTTCGTATTTGTGTGTATCCGCGAGTAAAAAGTCGCTCACAGTACTATATACTATAGTTAAAATGAAGGGCTTGTCGCCTTAACACGGAAAGAAAAGTCGCCAGTCAAGAACGGTAAGGAGGGCACACAGGAAGTAGTTCGTCACTTATACGGGTGAAATATAGAATTTTTTTTATGCCCTGCAAAAAGAAACCGGAGAGAACACACGCCAGTGTAGGGACCGAACCCCCGACCTTCGGATCACGGCTACTTGAGCGGCTGTATTCTCCGCCACTTTGGCGAAACTCGTGTATGTGGGTCGCATACACGGTCGTGGTCGTGGGTAGCGGAATTCTGTCGCATACGTCCCGCAATATTATTAGCAGTGGCGTCAAAAGGCCCGCCCAGACTGTTGTTTAGTACACTAAGTTTGTTTGGCCTCGCAGTTTACAATATTGAGGTTTACTGCCGTAAGAGCGCCAGAACTGAATTTGACCGGTGCTGTCGTTTATTATAACGGGTGTTTTATTAAAACCGAAATAGGTATACCATTGATCCAGTGTGCAACCATATGACGGCTACGTCCGTCAGTTAAAAATCACTACATTTAACGCCACATGTATGCCGTGCGTAAAAATGGCTTCACTGCAACATCTTATGTAATGCAGGAAAGCAAACTGTAACATAACTAGCAAAACGATGTGGTTCGCGGAAAGGAAACAGAAACGACCAGGGCACATTGCGTTCTAATCTGATCGTATCCATTCATTGAAACGTTATGCAGAATAAGTTAACTACAAGGATGCAGGGGTAACCAAAAGAAGACTGGATTGCTAGTGGAGGAAGAAGTCTCTAGCTAACAGCAGCGCTAAATTTGGGAGTATACACAGCAGATACACAGGTCATGACCCCAATACAAACAGGAGATAATGATCAATCATTCAATCAATCAATCATGTTATGAAGCTGAATGTAAAACAAAAGAAACTTGTGTAACAACGTTTTGTCCAAAAACTTGCTTACAGGCCACTGCAATGACTCGTATTCCTTGTGGGGATATTTCCCTACAGAAACCAAATAAAACCAAAACCAAGCTTTATAAGTATACATTTCAACGCAAACTTGCGCCTGAGTTTCAACGAATTGACGCTGAGACGGTATTGCATGTCGCTGCATCCGTTTGCCTCAAACGTGACGTCACGCCCTCAGCAGTGATTGCATAGAATTCACATTTGTTGAATACGACTAGAAACTCCTTCCGCTCTCACTGAATTGTGATGTTGGTGTGATTAGTCTGGCTGCTCAGCTGTACGCTTTTTGTGTGGTGGTGGTGGTGGTTCCAGTGAAATGGCGCGTACCCACTCAGGGGGATTGGCCAGGAAATGGGCGCCTTACCGAAAGAAATTAGGTAATTTTTGTAGGGAAAGAAAAATATTTAAATATTAGGATGGATTAGCAGTAGATGACTAGAGAAATAAAAGTAAGGAGATTAGAGAAAGAAAGAAAAAAAGGTAAAAACGAACACCATATAATGAAAGTAAGAAACACGAAGAATGGGGTACAGACGAAGCAGTGAGCTTGGTGCGCATATTCTTGACAAGAAAATCCAGTTAAGCTAAATGCTGTCTAGCACGGCAGACGGCCTGATTCCAGGGTGTCCAAGTGTTTCCTTTTTTTTTTTTGCGCACTGTGTTTCAAATAGCAATCACGCAGCTTTATCAAAGTCCCCCTTTTTGCCATCATCCAGTTGACCCCTCCCTTTCCTCCACTTTGTTGGGTTCAGCGTTTGCCGTTGTGTGGATATAATCCTCTATTAATAGGTAATTGTTATCTGGCCCGCTTCCGAGGCGACCTGTTATCGCTTTTCTTCGAGTATCAAAACGTAATGGAGATTTCGCTTCCTGCGTGCCAATATCTTACGGCATACCGCTGCACACGTCGCAACTCAGCTTATCAGAGTTCTGCACGCACGCCGCGTTCTGCACCGCAGAATGCCGGATTACAGGAAAAGCCTCGTTGTGGTAAAACGATAAAACGGATCTAGGTTTGAATGACGAGTTTGTCTGGGTAGACAGAAGTGAACCACTTTAGACAGCAACAGTTGTTTAATAACGTAGAGAGCGTCAAAAGCCTAAAAAACGCATTCACAACACCGCACATTTTCTTAGCTTTATGTCTTTTAAAAATAAAAATGGGCAAAGGTTGGAGCGTTTTTCTAAAATGAACGCGTCTGCGAATGTAAGATAAGCGATAACGTAAGTCTGGTAACGATTTCTTACCACATATTTTAAAAAAGCACCATCTGGAGCTAAATAACGTTATCGAGCAACGACGTTCTGGCTTAAACACCACACGAGCAACGACGTTCTGGCTTAAACACCACATACAGGCCTCACGGTTTGAGCTTTGATTCCGGCCATGTTTTTTGCCTGTAATTAACGGGTGGACTCAAGGTATTTGTGAGTTCGAACCCTCAAACTACACCCATTCGTCGCTTCGTCTACTGCTAATACTACTATTCCAGCAAGAGGCGACCAAAAAGACCCCCGATTTCACGGTTCACGCTGCTATCCAATCACGAGGTATAGCTCTACTCCTTCCCCTATTTAGGTGACATTACTATTCGGCCACATGTACCTCACCTCCTGTGGCATGCATTTTTACGCCACGAAAGGAAGGGAAAAAATCGGAGAAAATTTGGGAAGGGAAATCCCAGAAGAAGGAGGAATAAAGTATTAATAATTTTCTGTTCCCACGGCGATAAGAGGTCTTCTTATCAGGTCAAGTAGTCCCCGGGAGGACGCTGAAGTGAGTGTCCTTCTGACCAGCTGGGGCTGATCGCAGGGGTTCGCTTGCTGCATGCCTGCCCACTGCTCATTGGAGGGGTAGGAAATGGGGTAGAGGGAAGAGCTGTGGGGGTAGTCCCAGGTCATTTGGTATAGTGCGCAGCGTTCAGGGCGGAATTTGCAGGTGGCGGCGTGGAAGGTGAGACTTTAGGCGATATTTCTCAACAGTAAAAGCGTCGTTTCTCGTCCAACAAAAGCCACGAGAGTTGAGAGCTTGACGTTTCAGTCGAGGCGAAAGTTAATGTAGCCTCTAGAGCCCCTTTCGTATGAAGAGGTCAAATGCGGTCACATGCTCGCAAACGAGCCGTTGCCTGCTCTCCCTGGTGTCGTCGTCTTTGCGACCGTGAAGTGGCCTCGTTGACAGGTCCCTTCAAGGTGGCTCCTTTAAGGAAGGAGAGGAGGCGCTGTTTCTTGTCACACGTTCAGTTTCGCGAGCCCTTTGATGTCGCCGATGCGCTATCAGTGACGGGCCGCCCGATACCGCGGGTTCGCGCAGCTGAGCGCGGAACGACACAGAGTTTGCCGCACGCAAATACGTGTTTCTGTTGTCATCTGCGCCAGAGGCACGGCCTGCTCCCTCCCTTGCCCTTTCCGCGATGTGTTCCCGGACGTCGTGAAGATGCATGTTAACATGCGTCTACAGGAGAGCCGTTATACGCTTTCAAGCTTACTGCAAAAATGCAGTGGCCGAGAATAGAAGGTGTACTCGCAACCGAATACTTGAACAGTTGTCAGCCAACCAAATTTTGTTTGTAATTGTAAATGATGATGATAATGATGAGCAAACTTCATTGCTTTGAGTCGAGGGGCTGGTGTAAGGGCTCCGACCAGTGTGAGGCGACTTCAGCCACGGATGCCATGTATCTTGCTGGCCATCCGTGTACCTTTCCCCCAGTCGTCACTGGTCCGAGAAGTGGGAGCTAGTGAGCAGCTCCGCCAGGTTAAGGGTAAGGATTGGGTGCTGCTGGCACTCCCATCCCAGGTTGCAAACAGTGCCTGTTTTCGGGTTAGACCTTGCATGTGGCGGGATAGGTTTTGAGGTACATCGTACGCGTATGGAAGGGTGTTGTGCAACTAGGTATTCGTTCGTATAGTATCCGGAAGGTGGTGGCTTCATCTTGCGAGAGGTGTGACTGTGGATGGAGGTCTGGATGAAGGTGTGGATGGAGGATGCGGCAGTCGTTCTTGTAGTGGCCGAGTATTTCGGCGTGTGTTTGAAATGATGTGAGCTTTAGCGTTTTTTGAGCTTGGGGTTAATTGCCCTCTGGGGAAACGGCCCGCTGTAACTGAAGGGAAGGGGGGCGTGTGACGCCTAGTTTTTTTGTAGGGATTACTGACCTGAAGGAACCAGATTATTTGACGTTCTGTGGTTGGCTTGCTTTCTTGTAGGGTGGTCAGTGTGAGCTGATTTTTTACGCCCACGTAGCTTCGGCAGGCGGCTTGACGGTCAGCACTGATGGTTAAAAATTATTCGCCTTTTGTGGAAGCGAGGGCGATGACAATATTTTTAGCTGTTTCGGTAAAGATGTTTTGTTTGCTGCAGGAAGTCGCTGCAGTTCCTTGCAGCTCTGTTCCTTGAGTAGCGATGACGCCGGCGGCGTGCGTTTTTTTTTTTTTTTTTTTGACCGGAACTGGCCAGTGCATGGGAAGTGATGCTGTTTGTGCTTTTGCTGCTCTGCGTGACTCGTTATGTGTGGAATGCGCATTCTGTGGGATGGGAGCATTGTGTATTGCCGTATAGCCAGAGGGAAGAATGGGATCTTCCGGTTAAGTTTGGGTGGAGTATCTTAGTCCGAGCAGCATTGCACTTACCGTATACGAGTAAGTGTGAGTCGTTGTGGTTGAGAGGTGGTGTGCTTCTTGGACTTCTCATGTATTGTGAATGTCATGGCTGCTATCTTTAGGATAGGTACAGGGCTGTACGTTTGGCGAATCGCCGCGTTTAGTTTAGAGGTGTCGGCTGGTTTTAGAGCTAGGCATCGAGCACCATACGCGAATCGGCTGATGAGGATGGCTTGTTTGAGGCAAAGAGTGTCGGTTTCCTGAAGACCGAGGCCGCGATGAAAGACGCGATGCATGAGGTGCACGAGCTGAAGCGAGAGGATTGTTGGGGCCCCTGAGCTATCTTTTTGAAATGGTTAGTCCGAATATGCGCAGGCGGGGGACGTTGATATAGGCTGGTTGTTAATTGCGAGTTCGGAGCCGGATATGTTTTGTGCATTTTAAGGCGAAGCTTTCAATGGCTAACCGAATGGAAAACCTGGCGGTCGCGCAGAAAACTCCCCCGGCGCAACCTCATGCGCCAGCGGGAAAACAACCAGGTTGCAGGGGAGTTGAACAGTATAAAGGGGGAGAGATCTACTGGGTTAATGGATGACGTAGCTACACTCTCACATCTACCGGAACTGGTAAGTGGGAACGGGGCATCGGAGGGAGTGAAGGGTCTCTTCTCTCTCTCAGCAGAGCGTGCGGGCAGCGAGGCGAGCTAATGCGTGAAACACAGCTCAAGCGATAACGGCCGGCAGCTGGGAGCGGCGGTGGTGCGCGCGAAGTGCTGGCAACGTGACAATGGCTAACACCGGCCGCACGTAACAGCTTCGCTAATTAGCCGTCTGTACGGAGCCCTTCCTTGAGTCCCCTTCCATTATACCGGAGTTTGTATACTGACCTGGAGAAGGTAAAAAGTAAGTGTCATACAGGAATAGAAAGAAGAGATCATACTTGCTACAACTACACACAGAATAAATTGTGTGTGGAGTATGAGCCAATAGGGAACGGTGTGATGAGGACTCGACATAACAATAAAATTTAAATGCAGTCAAAACTCGATCAACCGAAACCCGATCTTACGAAGTTCCTGATCTAACGGGCAGTGTCGGATTTTCCCGCAGGTGCATATATACGGCTCAATGCTTGTATGAACTCGAACTAACGAAATATATATTTAGCGCCATTCCTGATTTAACGAACTATTTCGAGAAACAGACACATTGAAAAAAAGAAATTTCGAATGTGTTTTGTCAGGACGCCACGAAGATTATTCCGCCACGTTAGAAAAAAAAAAAAACGAGACATATAGTTTGTTTTTACGGAGGCTTTGAGCGATGAAGAAATCGTACAGTTAGTTTTCGGCGCACAAGATGTGTCAGGACGCTGACGACCCACACACAGCTGAAGCTCCTGTGGCCGCCCCAGGCCAGGCGCTTTGCTGGAGCTCACGAAGGTACGGAGGGCGCGTTGAATTTGTTTCGAAATGTTTGTCCGGCCAATGCTAACGAAGCGCACGCAGGCAAAAATTACAAGGTTTTTTGCCGGGAAACGAATTTGTTTATCCCAGAACCCCTATTGTTTTATTACTTTCCACGGCGGACTCTAACGCTTCGTAAATTGTCGCCAGGCGAGCGCCGCGACCGCCGCCATTACGATGTCAAAGTAGCTGCTGGGAATGGGATGCGCCTCCCTTTAGACATCGAATTCATCAAATCAACTGCTTGTAAAATGACAGTTCCGATTTCACGAAGTTCGCGGTTCCCGGTAACTTCGTTAGATCGGGTTTTAACATTGTATTCTGCTGTGCTGGCAGATTTCTCGTTGCTGCGATTTTGAAGGTTCTGCACGGACGATTGCTTAGTGCGTCAGTATGCCTACCAGTCACTAAAACTACAACTTAAATTTCTCGCATTCGGAAATATTTCATTAAAAAAGAACTGGTTTTATGGACTTGGTTACTTTCAGAAAGAAAATCGAAATAACTAGTGCGCAGTCTTTGCGTCTCGAAGCTTCAAATTTTTGTTTTAAAAAAAGATATCACTGCCTTCAAATCCCTTTGATTCAATGCGGCACATTGGATTGCGTGATCCACCGGCTTTTTCTTGATTCTTCTTTTACTTGGTGTTAGAAGGGACGATTTTCCTGGGACACATTCTAGGCCGCGCGCATGGAGGCGTTTCTGTACCGCGTAGGTTTAAACTTACGGGGCATCTTGCTGGGCACCTATGGAGCCCGCGTATGGGGGGGGGGGGGGGGGGGGGGGGGGGGGGGACTTCGGGAACTCTGCATTATTTGGTGCATGTCAAGACACGTAAAGCTCTCACCTTCCAAGGCACAATAACCATGTGTTAATTCCGTCATTTCCTTCTCTCTTCTATTCGCGTTTTTCGCCGTTTCTGCGTGGTGCAAACGGCTTGCTCACCTCACGTCAATTCCATCCTGTGACTTCTACACCTTCATATGTTGCGTATATTTGTGGCAACTGTGTTCTTACCCCATGCTCGTGTTTCCTGAAGGTTCGCACACGCTGAAAGCCACCGTTCACCTCGAGGCGGAACTACCAACCCGCGTCCACAAGTGAACACATTTGCGACTGTAGTCTTTTCCCACCGGGGCCAAAGAAAGACCGACTCTCCCTCCGAGAGACGGCGGGGCTAGCGCACGTCTTGAAGGCCGTGCTGCAGCCAGAAGCAGAAGGCCCGCAGGACAAACTTTAGGTTCAAGAAGAGGACAGAAGAGCATGCAGCAACTTTCACGCACTCCCCAATGCATCTTTAAAAGCGACCTACCGCGAGTGTACGACCGGGGGCCTAATTGGTTCTGCACTGGCTCCAGGCGACAACGTCGGTCGGCCCCGACAGACGTTCCGAGCGACACCGATAACAACAGCATTCGCTTTCTTCTTTGCGCCTATTTCAAACTTCTTTAACACCAAGGAAAAGAGCAAAGAACGCCGATGGTTGGCAGTGGAAAGAGAGAGACTCCTCCGGGTGTCCTTCCGAACTATCAGGCTGGGGAAAAGAACCGCGCTGATGGGTGACACGCTCCCCTTTCCTTTGATGTTGGGCGCCGATGCCGGGGCTTCAGAATCCTTCGCTACACTCTTCCGCGACGGCCATTGTATACACTGCCGACGGAGGGGATGAAAAGTCATTAGGAAGGGTCGCCGCGAGCAGGAAACCGTGAGAACTTGACGGAAAGCGCAGGCTTTCCTTCACCTCTTGTTCTTCGCCATTTTTTCTTATTGTCGTTGTACAAGCCGTTAAGGCTGACTGTCACTCAAGGCAATGGTAATTGCAAGAGTTAACTTCAGCAATGCACAGTTGGCCGCGTGCAGCAGCGAACTACAAAAAGCAAAACAGCTACGGCGGCATTTAAGCTTTCCCCATGATACGAGAATGCGGCAGCATCAGTTCTTGCCGAGTTATGTCTCTGAGGTTAGTGCCACTGTGTTTAGTGCGACTGAGTTCAGTGTTGCTGAGTATGTGACGTCGCAAAACACGCGAGAACTTTTTTTTTTTTCATGAGTAAGCTTCGCTAGAACTCATTCTGCAGGATAGCCAGCTTTACAGAGAACGGCCTTTACACCGAGACAGTTTAAACTAGGCTCCATTACATTACATAATTGCGTTGCTAAAATCGCATCTTTTAGGAGAACTATACGCGGTCATATCAAAACATGAAAACCCTGCAGGCCCTTATATTGCCGGCAGATTCACGCTGCTTGGTTACACGGACGCACGGACGCGGTGTCTTTCGCCAACTCAGTCAAGTAACGCGTGGGTGTTGCTCACGCATTAAAACAAAAACAAAAAAAAATTGAAGAGGGGGAGAGGAGGGGTGACTTCCATAAACCTGACATCGAAAGCTGTAAAATCGTCGCATAAAATGACGCGGAACAGTATTCTAGTAAAATGTTTTAGCGATGCTAATTTTTAATTGTAGCTGCGTTAGTACAGCCATTAATGACCAACCCTGTTCTCTACAACCGATATTACCCAGACACGTATTCCGACAATTGCAAGTGGTGTGCGGACAAAGCTACCCTACAACACATCATATGGGCATGCCCACAGAAACCCTGTTCACCAATAGAGCATTAAACATCAGGACTAAAGAGCAATGGGAGGCCGCGTTGCTCAGCTCTCACCCCTACTTACAACAACTACTCGTCCAGCTGGCGGAAGATGCTGCTAGGGCCCACGGGCTCATGGCCGCCATCTAACGGGGAAGGCTAGGTGACTTCCTCCCTTTCACCCCCTTCCTTCTACCAGTTTGGGCTCAAATAAAGTAAAGTTCCTTCTCTCTCTCTGTCTCTCTCGATATCGTTACTTAGTTTCCAAGCGATTTTCGGCGGATGTTCGCTCTTGTGTTCACTGAATGCGACGTTTACGTCCATAAGTGAAATCAAACACTGCTCACTCCATAAGTCGTATGCAGCAAGCAGTTTCGGAACCATGTCTGGGCCGAAAAAAAAAAGCATGCAGAATAAGAGAAATATTATTTTCGTGTTTCGTTTTTACTGCGCGTTGTTCAAACACCCAGTGTCGGCGTCGTCTGTGTGAAGCCTCCGCGAACGTTGACCAGAGGGCAAAGTTTGAGAAGGATAAAGGGTGTGGGAGGGTGGTTGAGTTAGCGATCGTGACTCATGTTGAGGTCAAATGGCTTGGTTTTGTAAAATTTGTAAAATTTAATTACTCGGAAAACTGGACTACGGGAGATTTTGCTGTGCGCATGCGTGGGGTGACTCTCTGCTCAAAGATCACGCACCCTTGAGGGAGTCTGAAAACCGACTCCTCTTAACCATTCATATAGTATACAGACATGAACACTGGTGTCTGACGGGGTGTCGAATGCAGTGCGGAAGACAG
Organism: Haemaphysalis longicornis; assembly: GCF_048455015.1. Classification (NCBI taxonomy): domain Eukaryota; kingdom Metazoa; phylum Arthropoda; class Arachnida; order Ixodida; family Ixodidae; genus Haemaphysalis; species Haemaphysalis longicornis. Next base: position 45,113,553 of record NW_027526335.1, on the reverse strand, counting down.
TAAACCTTTGCCTAACGGAGTTACTATAAATCGTGTTAAGTCCCGTCTTGCCACCAACACTATTTCTTACGAATGAGAAATTTCGTCGAGTGCGTACGTTAGCCGTAGTTCGCAAACGACGTTTCCTGCCGGATTTAGTGAATGTCGATGTTATCTCGATTTTCTCGTGCAGAATTGTGGGAAACCGGTTTCGCTCAGGAATAAAACACCCCTATTCCTACAAAATGTGTTTATTTGATTAGAAGCAAAACAAATTAACGATCCCCCACTGCTGTTTCATTCGATCGAACAATGATGTTTCGGTTCATATCTTGAAACATCCTCGCAGAGATCTCTTTTGCATTAAGTTGCTGGCTCGTGTATACGTCCCACATGCAGGTCTACAGGTCAGTGGTTACTACTGACAGGGTTGATCTAAAACAGCGGGTACCCTCTCGTCGAGCAAGTTCCCCGTTTCGTAAAGAAATGAGGGGCCGAATTTGTTCTCTTAGGTCTTTGGAAATAATCGTGGCCTGCCTGTGCGCGTCTGTTATGGTGTGCACGTTAACGCAAGTATAAATCACAGGTGGCACTAAAATGATAGTAGCTGCTTTTACCGGGGCACGTGATAGCGTGAGGTGAATTAGATACCTTTCGAGGCGTGTTTCTTGGTTTGGCAGAAACGAAACGCATTGCTGTCCCGTAACCCACATTCTTGAAGTACAGTCGGTTTGAGTTTTCTTCTGGTGTATAAGAGGCTATAGCAAACCGGTATTAAATTCTTGATGTACTCGTCTGCTTCTGCCATACACACCTGAAAGAGCGTTGAAGCTCAGGGTAACGTCAGCTGACAATTTCATTTTATACACGCATACTTGTATCAAGAAGCCTATAGAATTTATTTAGGGAACGTAGAAGGCAATCTCAAACTTGGACATAAAATTTGTGATAATAGCTGAAGCGGCAATTTCTAGCTCTAGTGATGCGTGAAAAGGAAACTCAGTGGCCCGACTTCAGAGACACAGGGGTAGGAAGGGGGGGAGGGGGGGGGGGCTGCTGAAAGCTAGACAATTAAATTTTAGGACCGGGGGAGAGGATAAATGGTTGGGTGATCATTGATATCAATATGGCCATCGGAAGAGTCAGTGGGACAATGAAGAGAATTGGCAAGATAGTAGCTCTAATTATGCATCACGAGATTAGTGCGAATTCTTGACATCGTAAAGCCGCGGGATTAATTATAAGCACGCAATAATTCATATTTTACGCATAGCAAGGAGTAACTTAAGTAATGGTTTTGTGTAATCAGTATTTAGTAATCAGGACAAGCATTTAGTGATTATGTATTATAAACGCCTCAAATTCAGTTGCTGTAATGCAGTGCAATTGCATATACACGTAAAAACTTCTGTAACGTATAAAATGTGGCGAAAAAGGGCAAATGTACCAGCAAGCGCTCAACACAAGCGACGCGTTGACCCATAAAGTCTCAAACAGCTGTCACGCTTAAGGCCCGTTCACACTGCGACGAAAGCGACGGGAATTCCGTCGCTTTGTCGCGCGACGACCGTTTTTGGCGAATGGTCGGGACCAATTCTTGTCGTCGCGCGACAAAGCGACAGAATTCACGTCGCTTTCGTTGCAGTGTGAACGGGCCTTTACAGCATCACTTACGTAGTAGTTTCAGCCGGAATCGTATATTATTCGTGGACTTAAAGTAACTGGTTTCTTTTAGCGAACGGCACACGCAGTTGCACATCTCGTTATTCCACGCGGCAGCAAATCGTGTGTTCCGCCTTAAATGGGGCTTCGCCGCTTCGAAAGCTCGCGAACACATGCATGGCTTATGTCCAGCAGGGTGCAAGTTGAACGCAAGAGCACTCATGAAAAACACAAAATGATGATGAATGGCATGACTTCAATCTACGTATGTCGGATGATCCGATGGCCCACTTGGTCTTGTACCAAAAGTTTCACCTCAGCTCCGATCTCCTAACGCAGGTATGCCTTGTAAATAGATGGCCGAAGAAGCTGCCAGGAACCAAGATCTTCTGGCGGCAAAGGGAGTCCATGCTCTCTACTTCTGGACAAATCTCTCTCTCTCTCTCTCTCTCCTAACATACCCACACATGTTGCGTGTACTGGTTCATACCCCTACGTTCGGATTTATTTTGCCCATAAGTGCACGTCACCAGCTGAAACGAACTTTGCCGGGATGGAGTATTCCTGACCTATTACCAAATTGCCGCGGATATCTATACCGTGACACAATAGAACTGTGGAACTGTTTGGGCTCGTTGATTCATGACACGTTTCATGACACGTTCATGTTGGTTCATGACTCGTTGGTTCATGACACCGTTACACGTTTGCATTCAAAAGTCATCCGTATAGTGCACCGAAAAACTTAGGCTCCGAGTACTTCTACACGGTGGGCGCACAAGCTGACCGCGAGAATTTTTTATGCTTGTTTTGCGAACGTAACAAAGGCTTCAAAAAAAAAAAAGTTCGCGACTTCCAAAAGACTATGCTGCAACTGTGTTGAGCGTGTCCCTACCCAAATTCTTACAACGGTGTGAAGAGGCCACGTCATCATTCCACCACGCAGAAACATTTCGCCAATTGGTCGCTAGTAAGCTCTGTATAGGATGCGTGGTAGGATAATCTGTATACGAAACAGAGGCTCCATTCCGTTTCCCATGTGTGCAGGTACTTACAAGCTGGGAACTTCATGTGTACATCTAGTTTCATCTATACTACTGCTTTGCTTTTGAACACTCTCAACCGCTAAACGGAGCCCGCTGTTTGGTCTCCATGGCCTAGGTGCATAGAGCTGCCGGTTCGAACGCTAACAACCTGGGTTAGAGCCTCAGCAATTTTAGCCATTTTTATTGAAGTCGCGTTTTCTTTAATTGTAAAAAGGGTTGCTCCAAATAATTCCGTTCATTAAATTTCGGGAATAAGGGGGGGGGGGGGGGGGGGGGGATCTGACACACTTTAGGTCGGCTTAGGTGCGGGGTGTAGGCTGTCACCGCGTTTAGTTAACGTACGGCATCCCGCAGGGAGTGCCGGGCTTATACGTATACATTGGAACGGAATATCGCAACCCAGACCAATCGCGATAGCACACGTGACTTAAACCAACCGGGACAGTTTCCGGTCAATGCGACCTCTAGTGATCTCGTGGCGCTTTCTTGCTGACGCATTCTTCCTACGATTTCTTCATTCCCCTTTCTGCTGATACACCTCGACATTTAATTTGCGAGCGCCATTTGTGTTCTTCTTCCATCCTTTTTGCCTTGGGCGCGTACCCAAGGAGGGGCTGATCGCTTCCGTGGCACAGTGGATAGCGTGCTTGCCTGGAGATTCAACTCCAATCCAGTGCAATCCAAGCAAATGACGCACACATCCCTCTGCATGCAATGCGTCTTGGCAACTGGGGTGCCGGTAGCAACGCGTGACGTGCAGACGTAGCAGTGAAGGTGTCTATACAGCCGCGCCACGCTCATTTAATTGGAGTGGTTTCAAATTACGCGCTCATCCAACAGCGTGAATTGCATCCTGCAGCCACTACGTACACAGAAACGTGCCACGCGCCGCCGTCCCTTCCAAGTCTTTTCGTACAGAAAACGGTCCTGCTTCGGCGGCACAGCGAACAGCGTACACTCGCTTGACGCTCAACAGGTCCAAGATGTGAAAGCGGACCGCGGAATCGAAGATTTCGAATGCTTCATAAGCATTGTATGTGGAATCGACGAGGAAATTTGTCTATCCGACGGTAACGCTCGATGTGTCGCACTTTCGTGGCATACGAAAATGAGTAAAATACCCGAGGGCTTTCATATTTTCGTTCTGGATTCCTTATGTTGCCCCTAGAAATGCGTTCACGACAATGCATTTGTATTTAGTAGTGAAGCCGATTTTGAAGGGGCTAGGTGTGTAGCGTCTTGAATGGGTACATGGGGTCTTACGGGTTGTACAATCATAGAGAATTGAAATTCGAACACAAAATTATGAACTGGAACACGCAAAAATGAAAAATAATGTTCGTGAAGAAGCAATAAGGGTACACTAGTGGTATATTTGGAAAGCCACCATTCCCAAATTTGTTACTGTAATTAAGCCACGCATCAATTTGACTTGCATGGAAAGAAATCGCACTGTTTGTGTGTTTTGGTTCATATTTTCGTGATCGCGTTACATTTGCCTATCACTGTACATAGCGACAAGCCCTTTTGGGCCTCTCGATTGTTCTTGCCAGAAAATGTCTCCCCAGCAGCGCATGTGTGCGCAGCAGTGAAGCCAACCGTGAAGGGGCTGGGTGCATAGCAAAATGGCTTAAGAATTCATTCGACAATTCACGCCAGGGAGTTTCTGCTTTTTTTTTTCTTTTTTTCAGACTTTTTATTTTTTGACAAGCCGCCGCGTATACCACTTGTGGCAGCACTAGTAACCTTTAAAAAAAGGAGTGACCTTACACGGGTATGGCGAATTTCAGAGACAGCTGAAGTTATTAAAAATCGAAATTATTGATTAGATAAGCGTTTTATCAATGGAAAGTTAGTTGAAAGGTAGTTTCAACTGTTGGATAAGTTCGTATTCAAGATTAAAAACAATAAAATTGCAATAATAAGGTGGGAACAGTGCAGTATAAGTCAAGAGACTTGAATATAATCAAAGAAATGCCTTGGAATTTTGCCTTTTGAAATGTGATTTTTTAAGCTCCCCTCGCCCTTTTTTTTTTTGAGGGGGGGGGGAATAAGACTTAATTTCTCGTATAGTATTCACAAATTTTCGCAAATAAACGTGACCAAATCCGTACCCTAATAGGCGATATATATTACTCCCATGCTCCGTCGCGCCAATTACATGCATCTACGGCCAACTGCCAGCCAGATGTGAAGATAAGAGGAGAATTTCCTTGATAAGGAGCTACTATCGCATGACTTGACCGGCGCGAAATCTCCCGCAACCTCGGCTGAGGTCCGGAACATGTTCTGCAGCCAGATCAGCTGTCGACCATTTTGAACTCGTTTCCGGCTGCAGCCTTAGCCGTGAAGGGGGCACGCATCTGCCACTTTTTTAAAAGTATATTTGAGTGATCACTTGACAAGCTATACAGCTGGCAACGCGTCTTTACCCGGTGGCGGAGTTGTGCTTTTCTGTGCCCCGATGTAGCTTTTTGCACCGTGGTTGAGCCCTCTTTTTGACTACATCTCCTAACTGGCTTTAAAGACTTCAAAACAGTTTCCACTGGAACGTCGTGCTGACTTGGGCCAGTTTCGTTACTAAAAGCGACGCGTAATCGGGAAGGAGGGGGTGTTTGTGACTTCTGGCAGCGAAGAAGTGTACATGGATGGTGTGTATGGAGCGCGCGCAGCTTTGAAAACGTGCAGTTCTGTATATACTTTTGGTATGAAGCGCACCAAGGGAGCTTTGTTTTCAATGCGGCCACGGCCATTGTTAGACACGGGTGAGCGCGACGACCACACCCGAGCTGACACCGGGGTCTCCAACCGGTGTAAGGGGCTCCTCGACCACGTCTTTTTGAAGCGTTCCATGGCGCGAAGCGTTCCATAGCATGCGCGTGAACTCGGCAGTTGCGAAAGGTGGTTTTTCACGACAGTACACCGCAGACGAAGGGAGGGAACGAAAGAATGCAGCCAAGCGAGCGAATAGAAAGGCAGCGTCGTCACCTCTCCCATTAGTATATCGCGGCAGGAGCGAGCAGCTGCGCAACGCGTGGGAGAGAGATCGAAGCCATTCGAAGACATTTTGCTTTCAGTAGAATTTTTTTCTGATTAGGGGTATTCCGAACAAGAATTAACCAAAGTTTTTCAACTGCTACATAGGGACCAAGAGCGTCTACCGGTCTTGGCTGTACATTTACGTATGCAAGTTCTATTTACTGCTGAGAGAAGCGGCACCGTAGGTGACAGTTACAATTCGCGTGTTTAAAAGTGACGCCGTGAGTGCACTTCATCGATAGTCATGGGGGAGAACGGATGTGACGAGATATATAATATAATATAACATAACAATGTATAGTGTCCAGGGCTCCGCGTTGCCTAAAAGCGGCCTTGCTTGACGCCTAAACGCGTTCAAGCTGTATGAGTACTGGAGCCACGGGCCTTCTGTTTCAGTCGTATAGCTTTCAGGCGAGACCATCATCGTACTCAAGTCTTGCGAGTATTTATTTTTACGTGTGCGGCATCGGTAATAATCTATAACGTAGAGGAAAATACCATGAAGGCCACGAAATGGTATATATACAGAATATATATAGAAAAGATAAACACAAAAAATAAGTATGTGAACATGGCCAGATATATTTTAAGATATTCAACGTAATATTCGCACCAAGAAAAGGGGTTTAATTACGTAGGATACAGCTGCAGTATTTGTCGCTCGTCTGATGTTGATTTCAACCGAAAACTTCAATCGCCATGCGTATCTGCTCGCACGTGCTTTGCTAATTTCTGAATAATTGGCAGGCATATGTGAACGGGCATGACAACACAAATTAACCTCTGTGGGTATGCCATGCAGATACGGGTGCCTACGAGAAGCTCCGTAATAGAGTAATAATACAACTGTTCGAGACGCCGATATATATAGCACCTCGCGTCGGAACTCCATCCAGCGGCTATTGCGAGCGTGATAACGTTGATAGACGATAGTGATATGTAGGACCGTGGTCGGAAAAACAATTCTACACCCCGCAGCATTAGAAATGAGGAAGGAGACACTTGCCCTGTTCCGTTGTTGAAAATAGTTGAAAATCTGCAACGGAAGAAGCGGATTAATCGCGTTCGTTACCCCGAGGAGAACACATTCATATCAACGCCGGTCTTCGGAAATAAACGTAAACCCAGTTATTGCAAGATTTGCTTCAAGAGCGTATGCTTCACTCAAAGCACGTTGCTTCCGTGTTTTACGAGTGATTCTAAACTATGGCGAGCATGAAGCCACCGGCCTGAATTTCCGAAGAGAAATCATCTCACCTGGATTGGGTTGTATCTGGTACGACGGCTTCATCATCCACTCAAAGGGCGACCTGGCTGGGGCGGGCCTCGCCACGATCGCCACATTCGCTGCCTGCTGCTGTTGCTGCTGCTGTTGTTGCAGGCCCGGCGACGGCGTGCCGCTCAGATCGGACGGGGCCAGACCGGAGTCCGGACTCGTGGCGGCCGTCAACTCCCCTCCGTAGCCGGCCGCGTACACGGGTCCGAACGAGGTCTGCGCCGCGGTGGGCTGCAGCGCTGCCCACTCGTCGTAGCGGTAGCCCGCGCCCCAGCAGCCCGGGTCCGCGTCCACCACCCCGCCGGCCGCGTGGACCCCGGGCATGGTGGCCCCGGTCGGGAACCCGGCGTACTGTGGCGGCGAACAGCTGGGCGGCGACGGGTAGCAGGCGTACTGGAAGGCCGCGGGACCCACTTCCTGTCGCGCCGGGAACATGGTGCTCTCTGCTGGCGGCGGAGACGCGGCCCGCCGGAGGCCAGGCCCATCGGACGCCGCCCCCCGGCCTGTAGGGACCGCCCAGCGCGCGCGCTCCCGGCCCGGCGGCCGCGCGTACCGCCTCGGATTATAAGCACCGCGCGTCGCGGTTTGCGGCTTTGCGGCGGGACGCGCGTTGTGCCCCCCTTGATTTACGGCCGCTAAAAGCGCGAGCAAACAGGGCCGCGGTCACGAGACCGCCGCCAAACGCAACCACCGGTTCGCCAGTTTTGCGCTGCGAGAACCTTTTTTCTGGCGGCGGACTCGCTGCGGCGGGGCGACCCGACCCGCTCGGGCCGGCCGCTGGCGGGACACTGTTCCGGAGGCTCTGTATCGAAGCCGGCGAGCGGCGAAATATACAGCCGCTTATTGTTTTACTATACACACTTAGGGGCGCATTGTCAAGTAATCCCCTTTGTCCTCCCCTGGCGGTAGTTAAGTCGTTGAGGCGTCCCCCGCGGAGCCCTTCGTGCCTTCATTACATCGCGGCGGGCATGTATACGGCCTCTAAATCACGCCCCGAGCGCGCACACGAGGGCAGCAGCCCAGAGACGCGCGCCGAGTCCCGAACAGGCGTCTGTCGAGTGGGACCATGCATCGGTGAGCATCGCTCGGATATCGTTTTGACGAGACGGTTAGTCGACAGACAAAGCGCCCGACAAGAGTGCTACTGAACCCGGCGAGGTGAGGCGTGTTCCCATCAAGCTACTCTCGGGCTTTCTATAAGCGGTGCGGGGGTGACAAAAGCTTTCACTCCATATATTTCCGTGCACGAGTTCAAAGCAGAAGTCTAAAGCAGAGGTCGCACGTACACACACGTTCGACAATCGAGTATTCGTATACGTTACGGGGAGTGCGTAAATGTTTTGATAAGCAGGGAGTCCATAAAACCGAGTTCCAGAATGCATTACGAAAAAGTGCAGTCCACCCCCCCCCTCTCCCCCCTCCCACCCTTAGAACCAAGGACGGAGTTGAGACAGAAAGAGAAAGCATCGAAATTTTTACTGTGCAGCGATATATGTCTATACCCGTGCAGTTTTCATTCCGGTGAAGCCGCTTTATTCGGCGCCGCTTCGGCGTTCCTTTTCGCCTCCGCCGACCCCTCTTTCACAACTGTTATTTGCCAGTGTCTTTCACGTTTAAGCACACGCGCATAAGCGGTTTCCGGTACATGCCATTTGCACTTGCGCGATGTAGAGAGAGGAATAAAAGGGGGGGGGGGGGGGTGCGTGCGCGCGAAGGTTTCATGCACTCACTGATGACATGTCCGTTGTGCTGGCGGGAGGTCACACGTGCACGTCAAACAGCCGAATGCGAGCTGTCTGGTGTCTTCACTGGTCGAGCGGATTGGGCGGTGTGTTACACACACAGTAGATGGTGCACGACGTGGGAGGGACAGCCCCATGCTGGCTCGTTAGAATAAAGCTCGAGTCCTTCCGACTTTCATCCAGCTAAATGGCTAGGAAGTATGCTAAATCGCAAATTACAAACAGGCGTGGTTTGTTTCGTGCACTCCGTCTACTGCGCCCAGCTTCACAGGTCGTGCACTAATTTCTTAGTGGAGTCCCATATCGGCATCGTAACGTTGGCTGTATAAATGCGCTGCACTTATACAGCTGGGTTCAACATCGTATCTGAAACGCTAGGAAACGCCTAGGTTCTGTGCGGCATTCAGACTTTAGAAGTACCTGCAATGTATAGTAGCAATGTACATTCACATTTTCACCCTTTTTATCCTGACGCTCTTCTCTGTAATCCTGGAAAGCAGCACTTTGATGAGTTTGAATTTTATACACAACTTGATTATTTTCCTGTGTGATGTTAAAATTTAGACTACCAGCTACATCTTGTACTATTCTACGCCCATTCTGCTAGTGCATTTTACGTAGTACTATTGTGTGTGTCGCATTTTATATTCTAGTGGCAACACGAGTACTGCGTTACATTTTCTACTATTTGTGCATACCCTGCATCCCATGAAAGTGCATGAGAAGAGGCCAACCAACGACATTGTGCCAAAAAAATGATAGGGGTGCATAGCCTCAGCTTTTACGTTATTTTGATGCGTTATACGCAAGCCGAAGTGATCGATCTGGGGGCATTTTTGCGCATTTTAGTGGTTAACCGGCCGTTAAGAGCTGATATTTGTTAAATGCAGGATATGCAGTCAATTGTGCTCAGCATGTTATAAAATGTTTTGACTCTAATCGCTAAATCGCCCTTGTTCAGCTCGTAGTTCATAAAAGTGCAGCTGTCATGCTACGAAAAGGAAAAAGCTAAACTTGGTAATAAATTTTCCTACATTGCACTTGTCCAGCTTGTAGTTCAGAAAAGTGCAACGAAAACAGCGAAGGCTAAACTTGGTAATGTTTTCTCCTTGAAGTGTCAACGGACACTTTCAACGTAGGCCCGTATGCAACTCGCATGGTACTATTATCGCGCTGTGTGTAAGGACTGCAGGGTTGATTATATGCCGAGCTATAAAGATTGCGCAGACACACAAAGCAAACGAATATGGCGCCATATAAGTGGTTTGCTTCTATGACAGGCATACGTGGGCCAAGCGTGGCGCTTGCTTCTTTTGATTACTGTTGCTAAAGAAAGAAAAGAAAAAAAAACATGCATGAAACGGCATATATTGTCAGCGCATGCAGAGACAGAGGCCTAAGTACGACATGAAAGGTAGGAAACAGCTTTCTTGTCTCCGTAAACTGGGAGAGAATAAGAATGAGCCAGAATGTGTCCACCCAAACAAGCGCAGTGATTGCACTGTGGAAGAGTTATTACCGCTTAGAAAGCCGTTCGCCACTCGGGCGGATATGGTCCCGGTAGCATATTGGGGCAATAACTCTCGGGGCCGGACACGGAGCGTGTAGATTACACAACTTGAAATTATGTGAAGGCATGCAGCGCCTGTGGAGTTGTTACATTTTGTATGTGCGACAAACATAGCAGAGAAATCAACCGAGCAATATCGTTCTTGTGCCTAATGAAGATAATATATACAAACAATTGTTGTTAACTTTTGATGAGCACTTTTATCACCCGAAGGCATGCAATCCCGTGGTTCATCTTCCCCACAATGCACTTTATTGACCAATTCATGCAGCCAACAGCGGAATCTTGGCGAACGACGATATTGCGCGCATACGATTTGACTCAAAAAATAAACGAGGATTTACCAACTCTTCCTAAAGAAAGCTGAGAGAAGCGCGAAAGCCGAAAGTGCGTCCAATCGATCGCCAATTTAAGCCTCCAATGACCCAAATCGCAAACGAAAAATGAACACACACACGATTTTTCGTGCATTATAGGTAAACACATCTACGAACGCTTTAAATGTATAGACCTTTTCAACTTCTTTGTCCTGAAAGCTGCCATTTTATCAGTGGGCTGTGCTAGAGGTCCTATAATTGGCGCAGTTGACAGGAATATGCAACTGCGCATGCGCAACACGGCCCAGGACATGTCCTGATCTTATGAAAGATTAACGCATGAAAAGGTTTATACCGACGCACAGGTCTTTGCGATAAAGGTTAACTAGGGCACTCCTTCTTCACAATAGATGCGGGTTATTATCTTATCTAGATCAGTTCGTTTTCAGTTCCTTTATCGCGATGTTCAAGTGACCGTTTTGACACAATGGAAGCCCGGTCTCGCGCATGCGCCGTGTGTCCAGAGATCTTTACCAGAGCTTTCCGGCCGACCAACCGTTCTATGGAGAAATGCTTTAGTTTTGATGTTGTTATACATTATCTTTTTGACAGAGCGCCATTGGTACTACTAAGAAAGCTCTCGCTTTAAAAATACCATCCACGCTTATGGCGCTCTGCACTGCGCAGTGCCCTAGCGCAGATGAGAATTTTCGACGTTTCTCTCATTTGCCGAATTTGCTTTGTTACCGGCTTTGATTATTATCTGGACTGCATTGTGGTGAAGCTGAACCACAGGACGGCCTTGGAGTGCAGTGGCAGAGTACCCACTGCAGTTGTTCTGACGCGCCGAGCCACAATGCCACGTATACGTGTAAACTTCTGTACACGGTGCCAGAAATTATGTAATAGAAACATAACTTCTAACGCGAGAGCGTTGAGGAGTTCGTGTCACAGAAAAGCCGACTTCAGTGGCGTTGTGGCGCGAAAGTGAGTGAGTGAAAAGACTTTACGTATTTGATCGTCCGGCGGACGACTATCCTAGCCCCACGAGGGGAGGGCCATCGCGATGCGGCCACACATCATCTCGGCGTGGCGTCTGTACTCGGCGAGCAGCCCTCGCTACTCCCGCCTTCTGGCACCCGTGCCTGCCCCTGTGCTGGCGTGGTAGCGAGCACCTGGCGTTTTCGCTCGGGCGCTGCTTTTGGAGGGCAGCCGAAATCTCCTGGACGGCCCGTGTCTGTTCTTCCCGTTGGTCGCTTCCCGCAGCGGCTGCAAGGCACGGCGGGATCGCCGTCACTGTCCGTGCCTCCCTCGGATTCTGTTCACAATCCCACAAAATGTGGGCCGCAGTAGCCCTTTCCGATTCACACTCGCGACACAAGTCACTCACATGTACGCTAGAGCACACGTGTTTCATATGAGCACCGGCGTGGGTAGCGACCCAGCCTGCAGTTGCCGGAACGTCACCGCCTCGCTTCGGGTCAGGCCCGTGTGAGGCGGGGGCGTATTCCTGCGCCCTAGTCTGTACCAGTCCAACACTTCACTGTACTCTGTAATCTTGTCTTTGGCTTCGCACCACCACTCCTTCGTCGAGTCGGCCGGTTGGGCGGCGCGGTATGTGAAACCTCGCGCCGCCTCGTTGGCCGTCTCGTTGTGGTTTGCGTTGTCTCGGGCCGGCACGTCCCTTCCCATGTGGGCCGGGAACCATTTGATTGTCACCGCTCTGTCCGTTAGGTTCACCGCACGCAGCACCCGCACCGCTGTCCTGGAATCACTCAGCACGGTCGTGCATCCGGGGTGAGTGAGGGCCAGGGCGATGGCTACCTTTTCGGCCCGATGCGCCGACCGTGTCCACACGCTCGCCGCCGCCTTCGTCTCCCCAGTGACCGCACTGATCACCGCCGAGGCGAAAGCTCCCCTCCTGTCCTGATACTCCGCCGCGTCCACATATAAGGCACCGCTGTCTCTGGCGTGGAGGTCGATCAACACCCTGGCCCTTGCCACCCTCCGCTCCCTGTCTTACTGAGGATTTACGTTCTTGGGTATCGGGCACACTTGCACGTGTCTCCGCACACACTCTGGTACCTCCGCTCCTTCCGCAATTTCCTCGTCCGCTCTCCTCGGCTCCAGTCCTAGATTACGGAGCACCTGCCGGCCGGTTCTCGTGCCCGAGAGCCGCTCCAGCTGGGCGGTTTTCTGCGCTTCTGCAATCTCCTCGACAGTGTTGTGCACCCCCAGCGACAGCAGTTTCTCCGTGCTTGCACAGTCGAAAAGCCCGAGTGCAGCCTTGTAGGCCCTTCGTATGAGCACGTTGATCCCGTTGCGCTCGTGTACCTTCCAATTGTGGAAGGCCGCCACATAGGCAATATGGCTCACGGAAAAGGACTGGACCAGCCGCGTGAGGTTGGCCGCTTCATGCCTCTGGCCCTTCTGCTTGATACCCTCTTTATGAGGCGCATGACCGTGTTGACTTTGGCCGTTAGGCAGTTGATGGTTTCGCCATTGGCTCGGCTTCGCTCTAGGAGCATAGCACCCGGATCTTTTCCACGTGCGGAATCACCTGGCCGCCGCTCGTTCGTATCATGATTTTCTCGCGGTCCCTTCTCTGGTCTCGCTTCTTCTTTCTCACTCCCTTCGGTGGCACCACTAGCAACTCCGACTTGCTCGGTGAACACACCGGCCCCGAGCCGTCCAGTTGCTCCTCGATGGCGTCCACCGCCGCCTGTAGCGTGTCTTCAATGTCGGCGTTGCTGCCTCCCTTGACCCAGAGCGTGATATCGTCGGCATAGATGGTGTGCCTGACCCCGCTGACACGCAAGAGCCGTTCGGTCACTCCGATCATCACTAGGTTAAACAGCAGCAGCGAGATGACCGACCCTTGCGGGGTCCACACGCTGCCAAGCTTCTTCTCTGGTAGCTGAAGGTCTCCAGCGTACTCCAGCGTGAAGATCTCCAACTTGTATTTTCTGTGCATGGACCCTTTATAGTTCCCCTGTTTGGAGGAGCGAACAGCTTCCATGCGTTATGTAGCACAGTGAGTGGCGCTGCAATATTGGCGTTATCGTTCATCCGTGACGAAGGACGCCGCGGGGCTGCCGGGAAGGAACAGGTGTGCGATGGGTGGGGTTGCGGTGTATACTATGCATAGTGCGGGACGAGACGCTGTCGCGTTAAACTCTTTAAGGCGAAGCTTCAGTATCGTCCAAATTTTAAGGCGAAGTTTTCTAGTTCTCACTTGTGGTGTCGTTCGTCGCGCGGAACGCACAGCAGGAAATCCAACTTTGCACAGTGGGTTTCACAGAATGATGATGATGATAAGCGAAAGCACGTCAAGCTCCCCAAGAAAAAAAAAACGCTTCTCGTGGTCGGAATAAAACCTGGGTCCCTCTCGTTATGAAGCCGACATCTATCCGGCTACGCCATTCCGACACGGCTGAAGCAGTTTGGATTTCGGACTTTGACTTTGACTCAGGTTGAATGGGAGAAAGCTTCACGTTTTAACCATCTTTAGCTTAAGGAAGAGACTTTGGTTTACATTGGTTTACATTGCAATATTTTTACATTCCCTGAGATGCCATGCATGTGCCACTTAAGTGTCGTGTTCGTGAATAACACCTACGTACGAGTTTTCTTTTTTAGATGCGGAGCATCTCATGCTCGGGGCTGTGTCCCTCTGTCGGGCGCTTCGACGCACTGACTGGCGCGGGCCGTGGGACAAGCAGCGCACAAATGAAACGCACGAGTCGCGCGGCGCCTTGAAACAATGCGCATTCCGATGAAGGTCGCGCCTGCTCACACCGGATGCGTTAATGGCCACCACATGGGGTTGGACCCCCACGAAGGACTCGCTTTTCCCCCTTCCCCGGCCCCCAGCGGCAAGACGAGGGGCAGATGAAGACGGAGAGACGCGGTCCGGGCGCAGGAGAGCTCGGCGCGTCGTCTTCGGGCTTTGCGCGAGTACTGTTTTTAGTCGCCCGCCGGGTTGTAAATAAATGTACAGTTTTTGCATTGGAAGCTGAGTTTGTCGGTTGAGGATACCCTGGGTCAGATCCTCAGCGCTGCTGCGGCTTGGAGGAGAAGCCCCGGGGAAAAGAACATCGACGAAGATAACTCCCTCTCTCCCTCGTTGTCGTTGTCTGCCGTCCGCACTCTACAGCGCATGTGCGTCTCTTCAGCCCCGTCAGCGTTTGGGCTGACGTCAGCGCAGTTCACTATAAAAAGAAATAGTTAGGCGGCGCCCGGTTTCGATCCCACGGCTCTCTGGCCGCAACGAGAGGTATGTGGCGCTCTTCCCACTGCGCTACAAACCTAGACGGGAGCATGCGCTGCGAACGCGCCTTATGTCCTTCGCTCATTCAAACTAAGTCAAGAAGCTATTGATACAACGAAGGCACGCGAAGCTGAACGTCAACGGAAACGACGAACTGAAAACTAATGGGAACTTCAGTCGACCCCATGGCTGCTTCGCATACTACTCAGAGTTCCCCTACGGGAAGATGGTGTAATTTTTATTTTGATAAAATGCTGTGGTAGAACTTTTGTTCTCCTCGTTCGTCAAGGTGGCTTTCCCTCGATATTCGTAATCTTGTAGTGAAGCATTCTTTGTGCGGGAGCTTACAAAATGAGCCACCGATGTCGGGATAACTTGGTAGATAAGGGGTGCTTGATGATGATTTCTGGCGTGTAAGCTGCTGCGGGTACGTAGCTAGTGACATGTAGAACGACTTCGCGTGCGTGCCATCAGGGCAGGTTTATAACGTGAGCATATAACATATTGGGTTGCGCTACGTATACAAGGACAAATAGGACGCTAACAGAACTGGGACGAGGCGCCTCGTCCCAGTCCTGCTAGCGTCTTATTTGTCTTTGTATACGTAGCGCAATCCAATATGAAACATCACCAACTAGCGCCATTCTACGTCCTTGTGAACATATAATCTTGTTTCTTCTCGTTTCAATCTTATCACAAATAATGTTTCAGACTTCAATAGTAAACGTTTTGTTTAACGCCGGACTCTGGGATATGACCGCAAAATCAGAGCAGCACAAGTTGGAGCAGAATACCGTGCAGACGTAGAAGCAGAAAAAAAAAACAAAAAACATAAAGGCGTTTTCTCTTGGAATCACACTTGGCTCCCTTGTTATCGTTGTCACAACTTTGACTGATCAATAAGACCGCCACGGTCAATAACACACGCCTTCTGGAAGTCGACACACAGCTATCGTGGAGTGGCATAGTGTTGCCAGATTTTTATATTTGTTTTAACCGCGGAGCTGTTGTACAAGCCAGAAGCTCGGTGTTGCTGGAAAAAAATACCAAGAAAACACCGCTGAGCCCCCGGCTCTCACAGTGGCTCTAGCAAAAAAAAAAAAAAAACCTGCAGTAATTTAGAGAATTATCTACTAATGCGTAGCATTCTTATGCCGCCTGTCTTGAGTGTAAGTTTTTTCCAGCCAATTTTTTCTTTTCTAGATACTGTCCGTCCATTTATCTCTAATTACGCTATTATAACGATCACAGGAGAAACTTTCACTAAATCTGCATTATTGTGGAAATTCAGGGCGTTACACGGTTCTCCATTTTCCGTAATTATTTCTTTTTATTCTTTAGCTTTTCAAAATTTCGTTCGGCCATTTATGTCCATTTACGCTATTATAACTATTAGAGGTGGACTTCCGCGAAATCTCCATTATTGTGGAAATGTCATGCGTTATACGTTTTTCTATTCCCATAATTTTTTAAATATTTTTGTTCTTTTTGAGTTCTTCAAAATTCGTCCGACCGGTATCTCTATTTACGTTATTAAAAAGGATTACATTTGGAACTCTAGCGAAATCTGCATTATTGCGGAAATGCAGGGCGTTATACGGTTCGCCGTTTTCCGTAATTTTTAATTTTTTTAGTTTTTCAAAAATTTTGGTCGACCAATTGTCCCCATTTACGCTATTATAACGATTACACGTTTATTTATTAACGATGAATTTATTATTTGCTCACCTTAGAAAATGACATCAATTCCTCAATTCCATGTGGGACAATGTTTCAAATTGTCACACTTTTTTCAGGTTTCCATTTAAAAAAATCATGTTTCCCAACGTGGTCAAGCTAAATGAGAAACGCTCCTGGAAAATCAAGAAATGTATTATTTGGTCAAATTGTTATTTCCTGGCCATGAAAAAATTACTTGAGGATCACTCAGAAGTACGGCTAACCAACGCGATGCAAGCCAAGGTAGTGAAATTAGGTCCGAGGGGCATACACATATCAAACAGTATGAACGTTTGAGCTGTTTATATATTTGCGGAAGGAGGCGGGGAGTCTACAAAGTGCAAAATCGGATGTGCCGTCGGAAATGTGCCGATGGGAAGCACCTCTTGTCTGCGTCTTACCCACCACTTTTGGGTGCTTTATTGTAGTCCTCATAGTACGAAAGAAACTTAAAATACGCCACTCAAACAACGTATTTTTAAGTGAAGAGGGAAATTATGATTTAGGACTTCATGTTCACCAGGCCGTACGTCACCGTGAACAGAATATTGCTCAGAACTCGGCACTACACAGAATTCAAAACAATGCTGAGAAACAATGCAAAAAAAAGAGACAGAGAAGAAAAACAGCGTTGTTTAAGTGACAAAAAGTTTAGTTTTACATTATTTTACATTGACCAAAAATTCCCCGCATTTCCCCGAGGGGAAGAATGTGAAAGTGCGAATGCACGAGTTGAATTTGCGCGGTTCGGTAATGTTCGCGAAAGAGAGATCACACACACACACAACTACAAAGAAAGAAAGATGCATTTATTCACAGACACCTATTTGTGTTGTCGTTGTACTTGATTGCTAGAGCGGATCTCAGCTTTGAAATTTCGTGTCAGTACTCCTTTCAGCGGGTGCATTAGCCCTTCTCATGCCCGATTCCTGGCCAATCCCCCACGTGGGTATGTGCCATGTCAGCGGCCAGGCAGCGCGCGCCCATCTCCCCCCGTTGCCAAGGAAGACGAGGAGATTCCTGGCCAATCCCCCACGTGGATATGTGCCATGTCAGCGGCCAGGCTGCGCGCGCCCATCTCCACGTGCGCGGACATCGCCGGTGGACGCAGGCTCAGGGTCGCTTAAGAAGTTCATTCGCACTTAAAAATGGGTCTTATTTTTGCGCCGCACGCTAATTTTTTCCGCAGTGGTTGAAATTTCCCCGTGACTCGGCCACACTGCTGTGCGGCGTCTGGACGGGCGTTTGAGGATTTCAACACCGAAAGGGTGCTTTACCGCATCAAGAGTGCTTATGCGGAAAAGCCTATCACAGTGTAAGGAGCGATCGTTGTGAAGTATACCGGATTGGGCGAAAGGTCGTCTATTCGGTTAGATGGCTACTACCAGCAACGAAAAGGTAACAGCCAGAAATGACTTTGCGGCATTCTCATGAAGGCATTGGTCATAATAATAACTAAATGCTTGAAATTGCGAGCTTAAGTACGTTTAAGCAACCGTCACAAACGTGTTGCGTGCAAAGGCAGCAAGTTTTACTCGCTGCGACTCAACTCAGTACCCTTAGATCGCCAGTGATAGATCCGAGACGCTCGAATAACATCCGATTCCTTTGCTTTTGGCTGTCTCAGTAGCCTGCTCTCTCATGATCCGGTCGATATTTCGTATTTGGTCAGCGCGCTGGCCCAACCTAATCCTTTGTTGTTCGCGCTTCGTCATTGCTGTCCCATGAATGGTCGCTATATTTCCCTTTCCAAGAAACACCGCAGGCATTTCTCAGTACCGGTATATGTAGTTTAGTTATGTGGGTTCACTAATGTAAACTTTCGTCTATAGCTGTGGAGTCTAGACTGCGTAAAGTCCAGTCTCCGAAGAAAATCAGACACCCGTCGCCTCGAAGATACGGTTCCCTATGAACAATGATGCTCCACGCAATTTTTTCCCCTTTGTGGGGAAGTTTATGCGCAGGTTTAGGCCACACAGAAGCAGAGAACCCTTTTTTCCTTGTATGGAATTTTCGGTTCGAGGACTCCGGCGTTTCTTATAATACGCGCGTGCTTTTACTAACGCAGCTCAAAGTTATGTCGAATCTATTTGTTCTCGTTTCTTCTGTTAAGGTGGTGGACGTTTATAATGAAAGAGATTCAGTGGCTTATTTGCCCTTTCTTTGTACTTCAATGATGTTTACTCGAACATCCTTATGCATCTGCAGCTGAACTAGCGCTTACATCTTATTTCATATGCCTTGCAGCTTTTGCAGTGGTCGTGCATTTACTCGTGTCCATTCCCAAGCTATATTTAGCTAACAACCATTTTGTGAACTTACACCTCAGCGAAAATGATACTGCCCAGTCTGTTATTTTCAATTTTCAGCCAGAAAACGGGGACACATTTCTCTGTTTTCACTTCAGTTCGAAAAGGTGTCAACTCAACGCTATCATAAATTTGCTGTTCAACGAAAGCACGTATGTGGGTATAAATTCACTTTACATTTAATTAGCTCATTCCTCGTTTGAAATCGTACTTACCTTCACTGCACCAAACATTTTTAGCTTGAATGATGACGTCTAGTCGTTGAGATTTTTCTGGGACCCGAAACAAGGCGGGATTACTGTGATGTCAAGAAGGAGGTTATAGATATAGCATAAAATAGCTTCGCAGAGGTCATTTTATGTTGATATTTCGCTCACTTACTACGCCTATCCTAGGCCATAAAATTTTATAGGGAGGCGAAGCTAAAGTTTGCCGGGCGAGGGAAGCGCTGCCCTCTCCACTCCGGGGGAGTACTAGGCGGCGGCCGCCGCTTTGGCACGTGCTTTTTCCGCTGCGCGCGTGCTGCATTTTTCGCGCTAGAAAGAGGGCTGGGTAAATTTTTTTTTTAACTTATGAAACCATACGCGCCAGCACATGTCCAGCAAGTTCGGTTTAAACGTAGAGTGTTACTGAGTTCATTTTTGTCGACGTTTGTCTTGTCGTCTGCTACAGACGCGCCGCCTGCTTCCCGCCGCTCGACCGGCAGACTGTACCGACGATTTTAAGGGGGGAAACGCGTTGTTCGGCGGTCGTCGGTTGCTCTTTTTTTCTGCAAGGCGACAGCTGTTCAGCTTGTCACAGCGTACTTTTCTCTTGTTTGTTACGCCCTTCGCGTGCTCGCGCTTCGAACATCCGGACTTTCTGGACTGCAGAAACACTGAGGTTTGCAAGAAATGTAAGATAAACGTGATTGATTATGGTTAAGAGGTTATTTCTTACTCTTGAAACAATCAGCTGCATCTTATAAAAACGCATTAGAAAGGCACACGCTAAATAAGGGGTGCGCTGACAGCGCCGCATTTCCATTTTACTTGTCCTTGAAGAAATTTTTGTTCGCAATGTTTGTCACCCACTTGGAGTACAAGTATGGGTTAGCGTGCCAGTTCCCGGAAACAACAGAACAGCTTGGGGCGTATAACTTTTAATTGCTATAATGTACAGAATTTGGTGTATACCTCTTTTAATTACGAGTATTTCTAAATGTGAGAAAAAAGCGAACAACGCAGCAATCCCGTCCAGAACACAAGTCACAATGACAAGACGGACCAGAGCTACTACAGCCAGGTAAATCGCTAGAAACTATTTTTTTTCACCCATGCAAAATGTCAACCTATTGTGTTATATATGGACGATATCAAACGGCACCAGCTAAACAACTCCGAAGTTCATTTATTATAGCGGAAAACAATCATTGGCAGCATGCATTAAAAAAGGTGTAGAGGGGAGGACTCGTTAGAACACTAGTTCGCATTTTCAAAGCCGGGTAATGTAAACTGAAAGCACACAGATACAAACAAAAATGTGTCAACTTATTTCACCTTTCGAACCGCAGTGATCCATGCTTAACGTCTATCCTTTTGGTGCGCTTTCGCGGGGAATATGCAGAATTTAACGAATGAATCCTCTTCTTTCGCCTTGTTACTGACGTGGCAGCTGACCATGCAACAATATGTTTTTTTTTTTTTTTTTCGCTTTCAGTTTCATCTTTTTGTTTCGGGCGAGCGAGGAGTGTTCCCGCCGATCTTTGTTGGTGCTGGCTTAAGTGGCTCGCGCAGCCGGCGGTCGCTTTTTGTTCGCATTCGTGAGTAGGAGGCTGGATGCCTCAGGCGGTGCGGGAGACAGCGCGAGCTGCGAGCTGCGCGTGCACTTGCCAGACGCGGAGGAGCGGGCCGGGGGGCGTCTGCTTAGGGCGCTGAAAAGCCGTTCACCAGACGCAGTCGTTTCGCGATGACTGAGGTGGTTAGACCAGCCAAGGGTCGCCCACAAGAGCACTCTTTATCCCATGAAACCGCCGGGGCGCTCGGCCGTTCGACTGGCGCGTAGCAGACGACGCGTCTCTAGCAGACGACAAGACAAGCACCGGCAAAAATGGACCCAGTAGCTACTCTACGTGTAAACCGAACTTGCTGGACACGTGCTAATGTGAATGCTTTCATAAGGCGAAAGAAAATTTTACCCAGCCCTCTGCCTAGCGCGAGAAATGCAGCACGCGCGCAGCGAAAAAAGCACGTGCCGAATAGGCGGCCGCCCCTGCGTACTCCCCCTCCGGGGAGAGTGCAGCGCCAGTCGGCGATCGTTCCGGAGCCTATTGCTGTTCTGCAGGTGCTCGTTTATCTTAAATTTGCAAAAGTACACAAGAAGTACTACAAAACAAGAATTGAAACACCTTATACCGTCAGGTGGACAGGGCCTGCAAGGGTCATAACTTTTTGACCTAAGGACGACTACAGCTCAATAAATGTTTATTTCTCCTTTAATGCCAAGGGCTAGGATTCGTGAAGAATTCCGCGGTGCCTAAATGGCGACGTGCCTAAAAACGGTGAGTTTATGCGGTGTGGAATAGAAATAACACCTTTCACAGAGTACACCAAAGATGCAACATGCGTGTCAGTTTTAAGGCGATGCCGATCTTGTGCATTATATGATGTTATGAAATCTAGCGAATTCCGCCTTACGCTATTGTTAATTCGCCGTCATGAACAATGGCAGCTTATTATTCGAAAAGGATAAAAAAAACAGAACATTTCAATGTGCTTTTGTTGTGAGAAACAAATCAAAGTAAGTTTTTTGGGAAGTACTTCGAATGCGAACGAGAGCCAGACTGAAACACTTGAATTTAGCAGAGGTCAGCCTATATATATAGCAGCGATTTTGGCTGTCAGCTCTGCAGATGACACTGAAGGAGGGCGAAGCATGCGAGCACGCAAAAGCACACAAACAGCACTATAACAGACACGAGAACGCGCGCGCGCACGCACGCATACGACGCACACACACGCTCTCTCTCTCCCTCTCTCTCTCTCTCTCTCTCTCTCTCTCTCTCTCTCTCTCTCTCTCTCTCTCTCTCTCTCTCTCTCTCTCTCTCTCTCTCTCTCTCTCTCTAGTATGAGTACTTTCAAAATATCACAATGTGGTCCAACCTGCAGTCCCGGACAAAGTCCTTTGTATCCTTAGCTGCCACCGAACGTCATTGTCTGAGCTAGGGCCGCACTGAAATTAAGGTGTACACGTCAGCACGCGGACGCAAGATCACCTGCTTCAAGAGCCGTGGGGGGGGGGGGGGGGGGGGGGGGTGATGTTGTAAAGTGAAAACGTGAGGAAGTGAGGATGTTGTCAAGTTATGTTGTGCAGTGAAGTGCGCGTTCGATGTTGTCGCGAACACAGCAAGCCTTACCGAGAGGGGAGGATGGCTGGTGCGTCTTGTAAAGGTGCATGTGGCGTATGATTACCTTGTCAAGATTTCATAGACCTGGAAGGCACCTGGAAGGTGCATGCGAGAAAAATAACGTGCAGTCGTTGGCAGTTTTTTTTTTTTTTTAGGGACGAAGCCTTTAGGGGCTGGTGCTGTTGGCGTCTCCTGTCATCGTCGTCGTCGTCGTCGTTGTTGTTGTTTGTAATCGTCGTTCTTTTCATGCAGTAACGGTACTAAAACACCGGGAAACTCGTTTACGCCTCGCGCTAGACAGCTTCGTGCTTCACAGACGAGAGAGTCTTACAGCCAATCTGTGTATACCTCTACCCCCCAACGGTTTCATCTCCGCTAACAAGAACGGCAAGGCACCAAGAATACACTTATACACTGCATGCTTCACCCTCCCCAGGTTTCACGTTAGTAGAGCTGGCCGGGATTTTTTTTTTCCACGTCAGTTCCTCAAATCTTCAGCAGCGAGCTATGGAGAGAGGCGTTGGGCGTATAGCTCTAGCCATGGGATAATGCGCATAGGTATATGGGCGACTTAGGTGTATCTCTGCTTTAATTTTTTTTTTCTGGCGTCGCAGCCCATGAAAAAGCCTATAAATAGATAAAACTTGATGGTGACCGCGCTCTAATAGGGCGCGCACGAGGGCGTTCGTTTACTAACGCCACACGCTTCAAAAACAAGTGGAACCACATAAATACACGTCAATTCGCCCCAAACCGGGCGGTATGATTCGGTTATGCTAATCATTCATATTTCCCTGACGTCTCTCTGCTTGAAGCAGGAGTTTTACGAGGGCTACGCTAAATTTGTCGCCGCTGCTTTGCGTCATGTTTTACCAAGGGAGCGTACATGCCTGGCATGTAGTCTCCCTAGTTTTACCGTGCGTCGCCTGTCATTGTTGCTGCTATTCCCCCACTGCAGCTATTTCCACACTCCAACCACAAGCACGTACTTATGCCCCTCTCTCACCAGTTTTCGCGCACTTATATTGTTGATCTGCCCATTGCCATGAGCCATTTCGACGTAGTAAGGTCTATCAACCGTCTCATTAGTTCATCAGACGCCTCATCAAATTAATAAATGGCGTCGCCGCGGGACCGCTAAGGCAAAACTAACAGCTCGACCTCATGCGGGATCCTCGCTGGCGAATTCGCGGTATTATAAAGATACATATTTAAGGTTGAACAAATATGCCAGTGCTTGGAAGCAAGGGCATCACCGCTAAAAGAAAGGTAACCAAGCCTTTGCATCAATTTGCCTTTACAGCGAAGCTTTCAGCCTCTCCCTGATGTCGTCTGTAGTATACCCTAAAACGCACTGCAGGAAAGCCAACTTTCTCTGACGATGATAGGTATCGTGAAGAAAAAAAAAAAACGCTTCCCGTCGCCGAAATCGAACCTGGGCTCCCCGCGCTATGAAGTCTACGTCTGTACGACTGCGGCATTCCGACACGGTCCAAGAAGTTTGGACTTGGAGGAGGGCGCGTAGACGTACAAAATCAGACAGCCACGAAATACCAGTATCAGTGTAGCACTGCAGAGCACAATCGCAGTGTATAGTAAACCATCCCGATAAGAAATAACGCTGTGTGTGTATGGTAAGGTGGGGTGGTGTGGGTCCGTTCGCTTCTAGGTTGTTTAGTCTGGTGTTGGACTTGATTTGGGAAAGCTTCGTGTTCCTCCATCGTTGTCGCTTCGACAGAGGGGTAGTTGATTTTTAACAGTCGCTCTTTTAGCTTTGTCACTAGTACGTGTAAAAAGCTTCAATTCAAATGCTCAAAGGTCAATTTCGGTGTTACATCACTGCAGTACCGGGAAGTCATTATGGAAACTTAAAGCTCGCTATTTAATTTGAAAACATAAATTTTCCATATGTTTCCAAGTGCGTCGGTGTTGAATGGAAAGCAGTTGAATTCAAAACAGGTGCGGCCTGCTTCAGGGCCTGATCTCGAGTGCCAGTGTTTTTTGTATCTAGGCAAAGCACAAGAGATCCTGATCACGTTTTGGTCTGGAATAATGAAGAGAGTTTGTCCTGACTACTGCCAAAATACTAGAAGCAATTTTAACGAAGGCGGGTTACAGTGGCGCCCAAGATTCAAAATGCGAGTTAAAGCACAGGTGAGCGGTCATTTTTAAGGCGTCGAAAAGGCACGAGCTTTTTGAAAACGCAGGAAACATGTTCCGACTTGTAGACACTAAACGACGTCCACCTTTTTCGGCCCGCTTTTGTTTCACTGGCTCTCACATCAATTGAACAGATCAACGTTACCTAAATGTTCCACTCCAGAAAGAAAAAAAAAAGGAACAGCAAATACTCATTCGTCTCTTTCGATTCCATGCACGAGCGAATTGCGAGCTCTGTCGCAAGTTGCATTCACGTGACTCCGTTGAAGAAGGCCAAAAATAAAAAAAAAAGACAAAAGGAAGGGGGCAAGGGCACGCTCCGGGAAGCGGCCGGTTCCTGCGCGGTGCACGCTGGTTCAACCTGCGGTGGTGGTTCAACCTGCGCTTATCAGCGCGCTCGGGGTCGCCGATGCAGCGTTGGCTCGGCTTAGGCAGCAGGGCGGGCAGCCGTTATCTTGTCCGCGAGGCCAGAGCCAGGACGCCCGGGAGCCTCGCCATGTTTGTTTGGATCCCGTCGATAGCCGCAGCCGGGTCCGGGGCTGCGTTGATAGTGGCCGTCATTAGCTCGTAAAACGGCGCTCTCGGATTGCGCTCCGCGGCAGCCACCGCCTTCTCCTGCGGACACTGCAGTCTGAGGTGGCAAGGGGGACGGCTCCTTCGCGCCTTGGGTCAACAACGCCAGCGTACCGCCTTGGTCTCGCCGCATGACTCCTCGGCGATGCTCACGCAACTCGTATCCTAACCCCCCACCCTCCTCCCCTCATGCATCCCGCGTACTCCGTCCTCCTTCCCGCTTATCACGCGAGAAGCTCTCTGGTCGCCTCCCGAACGTCGGTCATGACGCAAGCGGACGGTGGCACCTGTCATGCGCTCTGCCTTCTGGCGTTTTTTTTTTTTTTTTGTCTGCTTTTTCCCCCTCGCCGCTCTTTTGCGACACAAAATGGAGTTGTAGAACGGAGTAAGAAGCTGCGTTTTAGGCATACGGAACCAGGAGTTTTCAATCATAGCGTATTGAACTTGTTGAGCACCGGTTAACCGGTTGAGAGTGCACATTGAAGACAGGAGGAAATGAAACGCGCACACGAAACTGCGCACAAACGCACACAATTAAAAATACGAGCTCCTCAAGGTGAAGTTTCGGTACATTTATGTAGGTGCATGGTTACCAGAAATTATTATTACATATTATCCGTGCCATTACTTCAATCATATTGAACCCGAATTTCATGCGTCTTATTTCCTCCCGACAGGACTCAATCTGCATTACAAACAAATTCAGCTATATACGTACGAGACTCCGGGAATACCGTTTGCTTTACAGAACTCAGTACTAACATTATGTCAGTTATGTGCGTACACTCGTCGATTGCAATTAAGTTTGGGTAAACTAACGTCGTGGTTTCCGCACACTTATGCGAAGGGGTGGCCACACATCCTTATTACATATTAGCCATGACATTATTCCATCTTCATTGAGTCCGAATCTTGTGTGTTCTGTTTCGTTTGCCCCCGCTCTTAACTGGCGCTTTCCCATGCCGAGTATGCAAGTTGTTCAATAAATGGCTCCCCCTATTGACAGCCCTCGTTGTTTCTAAAGCTTTTTTTGTAATTTTCTGCTCTAGCATTTTACCCTGAGGCAGCCCACCACGCATCGAATACAAAGGTCGTGCACTTTTGACTGCCTGTTAAAGCACTCACCTCTCTCTTAACTCGTTTCCCCCTCTTGCCTGTTCATCATTCTAGTCATTTCATAGTTCTCATTGTTTAAATACCTCGTATTCCCCCCCCCCCCACCCCCCACCCTTCTAGAAGAAATTCAAGCGAAAAATAATGTTTGACAACAACCTCTCCTCGTTCAGTTTACGCTGGAAAGCCACGAAATTGTCCGAAGTTTCCCGAATCACCATACTTTTGCTATTGGGCTGAAACTTGACTGGGAACACGTTGGCGGCGCGTCATCAGCACGTGACTGCTGGGGGACAGGATGCGGCAGCCGTGATTACGCCATCTTCGTCACTCTAGCCGAGAAATTACTCATCACGGGCGAGCCCGCTTCGCGTCACTCGCGGTCCGTTCTTGTCCGGCACAGTCCGGTTCTGTGCGGCGCTGTCACGTTCTTTCCGGCGCTGTCCGGTCCAACAGAGCAGACAGTAATGGGTCCGGCGACTGACCCTTTGGGCTGAAGGGCCTGTGGTTGGGTACGATCTGCTCTGTCAAATCGGGGACGGGGGAACGAGGGAGACGAGCGGCATATGGAACGGAAGAACGCAAAGTAAAAAAAATTAACATTTTTCAACGCGATACTGTAGTGTGTTTGTATGAATAGTCGACGCGGCAAATGTACATTCACTATGAAAAAAAAAACAGTGTTCATATGAGAGCTTCAATGGTCGTTACGCAAATAAAAAAATCCCGCGCCATCTCCACGTGAAACATGGGGAGGGGCGAAGCATTCAGTGTATAAGTGCATTATTCTTGGCGCCTTGGCGTTTTTGCCAACGGAGATGAAACCATTGTGGAATAGAGGTATACGGCGTTGCTGCAAAAGTCTCTTGTCTTTGAAGCACGAAGCTCTCTAACGCGAGGCGTGAACGAGTGTCCCGGAGTTTTTTTTTAGTACGCATTACGTTCTAGCGCGAGGCGTAAACGAGCGTCCCGGTGTTTTAGTACCGTGACTACATGCGACGAAAATTGCGACGACGACGATTACTACGACGACGACGGGAGACGCCAACAGCCCCAATCCCCTAAGGGGCTTCGCTCCTAAAAAAGCTTGCAGTGGCCGGAGCCGAAACTGGATCCCCTGCGTTACGAAGCCGGGCTCCATCCCATTGCTCGAAGCGATTTGGAAAACACAGACGACAACCCAAGACTCGGTCACGAGAAAGCTCCGCGTTCAACCATCATCGTCTTTAGACGGAGGGGTGCATGATTTTTTGTACGCTCTATTTATTAGGGTATCGGGGAATCATTGTGGTTTTCGGGGTTATAAAGTATAATAATATCAGAAAATAGATTATTCTGGCTAGCTCTCGTCCGAAATAATAAAAATTGCAATGGATTATCACGGTCCGCAGAAACAACGTCTCTATTCCTTTGCTGTTGGATAATACGCAGCTGCAAATAGGGTTACGTATAAGTAATACTTTTTTGCAGCTTAAAACAATAACCGCCATCAACGCTGAAAATAAATGAAATTTGCTCGTACCTTTCATCTAAACTCCGCGTCACTTCTATGTCGTGTGCTAAAAAGCTTCGGCGGCCGTCTACCCTCACACAGTGGAATGGGGCCGAAGCCCTTTAGGGGATCGGGCTGTCGGCATCTCCTGTCGTCGTCGTCGTCGTGATCGTCGTCTGATGTAGTCACGGTACTAAAACACCGGGACACTCATTTACGCCTCGCGCTAGAACGTAACGCCTACTAAAAAAACACCGGGACACGATCGTTCGCGCCTCGCGCTGGAGCGCTTCGTAACGCGTACTAAAAACACCGGGTCACTCGCTTACGCCTCGCGCTAAAGAGCTTCGTGCTTCACAGACGAGAGACTCTTACAGCAAAGCTATATACCTCTAGCTCCCAACGGTTTCATCTCCGTTGGCAAAAACGCCAAGGTGCCAAGAATACACTTATACACTGCAGGCCTCGCCCCTCCTCAAGTTTAACGTTTGGGGAGATATCCCGGGATTTTTGTGTTGTTGTTGGCAGGATTGCTTGTAATTATTTAGATGGGGTATTTTTTTTCTCACAATTCACCCACGATCATTCATCATTATCGTCAGAGAAAGTTGGCTTTCCTGTCGGGCGTTTTCGCGTTACAGACGCAACATTGAGCGCACTAAAGCTTCGATTTAAAAGGCTGCTGATAACTTTATCGAAGACAGCAAAAGAATCCGTTTCCGTTTTGAACCCGAAACTTCTCGAACCCTTCAATCTTTTAGTGATGAGCTTGAAGGTCATGCATTGCCCGGATGGCCACATTGCCGATGCGTATATATATATATATTCAAAAATCTTTTCGCTCGTAATAACTATTTTCACTCGCAATGATATTTCGGGATTGGTTGACGCTTTGCGTGCACGCGCCGTGTCTTCAATCCGATATTGTCCACGTGATGCCAGACAATATCGTAGCTAGCTATTCGCAAGCAGCGTACACAAGCCAACAGCTTCTTTCGGTCTAAAGAAGGCTTGTGTGTCAGGGCGCTTTTCACGTGTCGTTTTGCACGATATAACATTTATACTCCTTGAGGAACACCTCTGAAGTTTATTCGGTCGTCACTGTGGCTGTGCTGGCGGTAGAGAAAAAGGCTGAAATAAATGGGTTCGTGTCATGTAAAATGAAACTATTTGAAAAGAGTGCCTCTTTTGATAAATTTTTGTGATTAAGGTGATGGTGTTTTCGCGACTTCTATCTAATCTTCTGAGCAATCCGTCTCTTGTTTTAAGCTGGAGCTTTGACGACCTTCCATTCGCTTTGGCTCATCCATTGTCAACAAGACGGCTTTCAGCGACGACCCGAAAGAAGCTTCATGTAATTGCGGTACTATATCGCCGTCAATATGATTTAATACATATATGTGTATAGAAACTTTGTGGGCGCCCCCAAAATTGGTTCCTCCGCGTGAACTGTTTATAACTTCGCAGAACCATTTATTTGCACAGGGGGGGAAGGGGGGGGGGTTTCGACTTTCAACCTCCAGGTCACCACACAAATCGTGCAATTACGGAAGCATTGAGAATGCACGTAGACCGTGATTTCAAATATTTTTTCATTGTGAATTTTTGTTCGTTTTTTTTTGTGATTTACGTCCTGAATTTTACCGATATTTACGTTCTTCAGACTGTTGCAGGCATTTTCTCTTCATGACTGACCACCAATACTCCGCGCGGTCATGGCGAGACTCCATGCGCATGTTTTTAATGTCCTAAATTGCAGCAGTCACGTTTAAAAGACAACCAAACAAACTCGGAGATTGAGTTTCACACTCTGTGTATACAGTTGGTGTTGCGAGGCACTGCAGTAAGCGCCAAATTATTGTTGGGCACGGGACGAAAATAACCCAAAACCAAACAATAATTAAGAAGCGACTTTTGACGCAGGGGATGAAGGGGAAGGCCGAATATGAAGTCGTAACTGTGTATTGAGCAATGATTAAAAAATACCTTCGGGCCTAGAAAGCGTAAAATGAAGTTTACAATGGCAGACGGTATTCTACATCCTGAAGCGGTACAAATGAAGTAACTGTTCGAGCTTAAATATACGAAAAGGTGTGGGCAAAAGCGTAATGGTGATGGTGTGTTTTAGGGTTGTTACTTCCACAATTAGTATCCCCATATTGAATTTTTTGATGTCGGAATGTTTGCTGTTGGCACGGCTGTATCGGTCCGCATGCAAGATTGTCTGAACACAAGTGCATGTTAGAAAGTAATATGCACTCTCATGTTGCACGTCATTTTTCAGAACATTTCTGTACACAGACGTTAGTTATCGCACAAAAAAGAAAAAAAAAGTTTGCTGCGTGGAAGCGTGACGTGGTATAGCTCCGAGTTCTGCGTGATAGTGAATTTCCTTTTTCATCCCATTGACTAATTAAATAATCACATTCCGCACTTTGTGGGCTTAGTGCGTTGTATTTGTATATGATCTCAGTATGACGTCTTCGTGTGGGGTGCACGTGAATGGTAGTTATAGTATTTTCGTGTGCGTGTTTGCCTTCAAATAAAATTATTTGCGAGTTCAGCGCCATCTTGTCTGCGTCTTTCCTCGCGTATTTGTCTTCTGCGCTTTCGAAATGTGCAAACAAGGCAGGAACTTACTCCATGCGTTTGCTTAGCTGGTTTTCCCATAAATGCTGACAGTTACGTAACGACGTGACGTCGTAAAGGTACCGTAAAAGTACGAGTCAAAATCACCTGACACGCGTGAAAGGAAGTGGAGAACTAGCTATACGTTACTTCAAATCAGGTTAGGTAAACTGTACTGTCAATTGGTGACTAATAGGGCTGATTCCTGGGAATCATCGGCGGTGTGAACACCTTGCCGTCCGACGACAGCCATGAGTCCGTGGGCCCTGGCGGCGTCCTGGCGGTGCTTGGTTGCTGAGCAGAACGGCCTCCCTTTGCTCAGTGGTAGTGATGTAGCTACGTGCGTGGTTTGCGTCGAGGGTTTTTGAGGGGAAGCCCACAGCACGTGCGTAAGGGAAGAAGAGAGAGTTCCGCGCCATATACATGATTCTGAGTAAATGCTTGGAAAATTGAGTTGGAACAGCACGGGGTGTGGGAAAGTGTTAGGTTGCAGCTTCCGTCATGCAACAGATTGCCATCCATTACAGGATAGGTCAAAATCACCCAATACGCGTGAAACACAGAGGTTAACTAAGCTACTTCCAGGTTACAATTAAATTTTGCGGCCTTTCTTGCGTATATCCGTGTCTGTAAGAGTGAGAAGGAGACGGGGAGGCATGCCACGGCCCCAACAAGCCTATCCCCGTTTACTGCAGTTAACGGGGATAGGCTTGTTGGGGCCGTGGCGGGAAATTGGCCACTCGTTCGGTGATTGCTCGCATAAAAACGCTGTATCAAAGCGAGAGGGGATCCGCGCTAACGGCAAGATGCGGAGGAAATGGGGACCGCAAGCAGGCGTACGCAGAAACAAAACAGTGCCAGCTCCAAAAAAGTCCAACGCCAAACAATCAAGATGGGCCTTACCGACTACTGAATTTCGCTCCGCAGCGAAAGGCGAACCGCACATGCACTTCTTTCCGCTGTCAAGGCAACACGGGAAGAAATTGCCGAACACAAGCCTATAGCTGCCTCGAACGACAGCGGGACTCCACTGCGCAACGAAAGGTGAGCCTTACTCTGACGGCGTCAACGCAACCACAACACGAACCTCCACGGACACCAGCTGAGCTTGGGTCCACGACGAAAGCCTCTGCACGGCAGACTGCGCGACTCCTCCCGAGTGTACGAAAAGCCACAACGAAACTCCGTGAACCCAAAGCGCCGCGGTGGCTCAGTGGCTGGTTGCGCAGTGCCGTTGTGCTGCTGAACCCAAGGATGCGAGTTCGGTCCCGGCGGCGGTGGCCGCTTTTCTGATGGAGGCGAAAAGCAACGCCCGTGTGTCGAGATTTCGGCGCACGTTAAAGGACCCCAGGTAATTAAACTTAATCCGGAGCACCCCGTACGGGGCGGCGCATAGCCCAGGCGTAGCTTCGGAGCGTTAAACCCCAGTTTTTACCCTCCGACAACGCAAACTGTCCCGTTCTCCAACCAACTGCCATGCTGAAGCGGAGCGGCTGCCGGCAACATCCGAAGACTCTAACAGCGAGTACGTGGTTTTTATTTTACGCGTAATATAGAGCAACGCTGCAACGTGCGTCAGCTTTCCCATCTCATCTTTGGCCCCAAAAAAGCAAAAAGCAAAAGTTCCCGTCATGCCCATAATTTCCCGCTGTGACCTTATTTTGAAGGAGACCACGATAAAGACGAAGGACAACCAAATTTTAGAATATCTGAGAAGCAATATTCAGCGAATACGGGGATAGGGTCAGAAAGCTGTTTACGGGCATATCCCGCCCCACCGTATAAGCCTGGCGAGGAATAAAGCGTTTCTCTCTCTCTCTTTCTCATTTTTTTCTGAAAAAGAAAATTTCAGTGAGAATCGCAGAAAAGGACCTTGAGAAACACTCAGTAAAGACAGGAAGGTACACTGAACTGTAGCAATTCAGTGCCGCTTGTTTAGTTTAGTGCACACATTTATTTCAAGAAGGTTGTATGGGTCTTTCTAGCTCTTTTGAAGGGCGCATTTGCGGTACGGTTTAGAACGCACTTGAGAGAGAGAGAGAAAAAAGCAAACGGAAAGGCCGAGAGGTTATCCATGCTTAGGGCCCGGATTGCTACTCATCACTGGGGAAGGGGTGTGTAGGGGATGAAAAAGAGGGCAGGCAAAAAAGAGGGGAACAGAGCAGGGCCGCGCACACACTCTAGTCTCTTTGCGGTCTTTCGGCTAAGCCTGTTTCCTTCATAAAACGCAAAAGGGCTTTTGTTGCCTTCTGCGAAGTCGATTGTAGGGGTCGGTGTCCTAGAATAGTCTCTAGTGTGAGTGGTTGATTGTCCAATCGGTTGAGCTCGGCGGCCAAAACACGTCTTTCTGATGAATACTGCGGGCAACGACAAAGCACTGTCTCTTCAACCTCGCAGGCGTCGCACTGGGCACTACTAGTCCATTCCGAGGAGTAGGCTTTTGTGAAAGCCACTCCCAACCACAATCTACAAAGTAAAGTAGACTGTGATCGAGACAGCCCACACGGAAGGTGGCGCTGGAGTAGAGGGTCCTGGTTATGGAAGCGCGGATGCACAAAGTCCGGTGTATTCCCTTGAGAAATGGAGGTCCTGCGCGCGAACTGACGAAGCAGAACGCACTTGGTGTCCCTTAAGTTTTATGGGAGGGGGGGGGGGGGGGGGGAGGCGGCTATCCGTTCAGCGTTTACCTGCAACCGTCCCTCCAACCAAGGATGTCCATGGCTTTTTTCAATCCTTCATAGCATACCATTTCTGCGTGGTCGACTCTTTCAACCTTTTTGTGACCGCCGGAAATACGCGCTCGACCGACATGTCGCACGGCCTCAGTGGCTACGAAAGTCACGGAGTCGCTAAGTGATTTGAGTGCAAGCCACTAAATAAGCTACGCTGTTACGCCGCAGAAGCACAGACTCCGGTCCGGCATTCCCCTGTGGTTGTCTGTCACCACCGACGTACACGTTTCCTCATGCCCCCCTCACCACTCCCCTCAGAAAAATATAAAAAAGACAGAGGGAGACACAGCGTCGTTGGATGGGAACCTGCTCTCTAGTAGTAGGCTGAAGGAGGTTTATTGGCAGGAGCAGAAAGGAGGCGAGCTTAGGTACAAGCGTACAGACGATGACCGCGCCGAGCATTTACTGCCGTACTTCTTCCGCTGCTACCATCGAGCGCGCGTACCCTCGTGTATAGATTGGCCATGATCACATGGCACTCTTCCATGACGTGCGCATACCCCAATGGGCTGTTGGCGCTACGGGAGCTGCTCATTAGTCTTGCTACCATCGCCCCAGGTGGAAAAGGAGGCAACCTGGTGACTTGAGGGGAAGACGACACCAGTTGGTCGTAGTAAAGCTCCAGTCATTGAACGTGTACTGTTTCATGGCCTCGGGGGCGAAGATCAGAGAAGGAAAAAACATTTGCGTTCATTTTAGTGTTTCCAAGAAGCTAGCAAGAAAGGTGCCGCGCTTGTGTGGTTGCGGCACAAGTCGGAGACTTACATTCGGGAAGGCGTCCCCGAACCGGGCTCCGTCGCCTCCGCCATGCGTGTGGTAGCGTGGTAAAGAGCGGCCAGCAAAGGTTGCTGCCTTAGTGGCGACGACAAGAAGCCTAAGACTAGCAACTGGTTTACTGCGTGGCGAGAGATGAGCCGAAGCAATACAGGAGAAGAACTAGAATGCCCTTTAAAAAACTAGAATGCCCTTCCGGGCGAGCTTACAGCATACTCGGACAGAGCGACAGCATTGATTCGCTGCTGCGAAACGAATACGAACTATTTGCCGAGGGAGCGGTTTTATACACTATAGCGGTAACGGTCCCGCGGCTTTCACAATGCTACTGTGCACACGGCCCGCAAATACAGACACACATCATTCCAGAGTTCGTGAGGGGCCGGCAGCAACGGCGCTCGCTGAGTATGAGCAAGGGGGGAGAGAAGATCTCGGTCGCGGCGTCCACCCCGCCGGGGGCAGTTTCAACTTGAAGATCCGTTGGCTGTCGTTGCAACGGTATGAGGCCCCTAGAGTTCCTGTATATGCTCCCTACGGGAGCAGAGTTGCGCATAGGTCCGCCATCTTGACCGCCGAGCATCCAAAGCAGCGTGGGAAAGCCAACCGTCGGGCTTGAAGGAGTCGTGCGCACCACGCGAGGGGAGCGTGAGCGCACCCCGACGTCGCTGCTTTTTTTTTTTTTTTGTAACGCGTGCTTTGCTTTATTATTAGGGGTGTTTTCCTATAACGCATATCCTAATATCGGGAAGATATGGCTGTGCAAAATGTTCCGAAATGTCCCTCCAGGTCTTAACAAAGATATATGTGGTACTATACATTTAACGAAGACGTGACTCGTTTTGCTCAGTAAACCTCCACTGTACTGGTTAGATGCCTGGTATAGAATCAGCACGCGCGTATATACACACTGGGTTATTTGGAACTCAACCTACAGTTTTTGCAGTCTATAGTGCATGTCGGCAAACTTTCAGGCCTTGACAACGTAAAGTGATGTGACCTGCAGGCATCTAACCAGTATGGAGGTTTATTGAGCAAAACGAGTCACGTCTTCGTTAAATTTATAGTAACACATATATCTTTGTTAAGACCTGGAGGGATATTTCGGAACATTTTGCACAGCCATCCGATATTCGGATATGCGTTATAGGAAAACTGCACTCAAGAGGAGGAGGAGGGGTAAGGGGAGGAGGGGAAAACTTTGTTTAACAATTAAATCGATCTCGTTATCCTGGGGAGGGGCGAAGCATGCAGTGTATAAGGGTATTCAAAAATTGCAGGTCTCTCTTGCCACACGGCGTGTTTCAACCCTTCCAGGCGCGAAGAACAAATCCTATTCTACTCGGGATGGCGTTCTATGATTTGAAGAAAATTACTTTTACTCTCTTGTCCTGGACTGAGGACCCGGCCCACTAACCAGATCGATTTAATTGTTAAACAAAGTTTTTACCTCCTCCCCTTACTCCTCCTCCTCCTCTTGAGTGCAGTTTTCCTATAACGCATATCCGAATATCGGGAAGACATGGCTGTGCAAAATAGAGCTAGGCGTCAGCTTCTCATGTAAGCCTTCGAACAAAAGGAACAGCCAGCTGCTAATAACCGACAACAGCGAAAATGGAAGACCAAAACAAATTGTAGGCCTTCAGGGCTGTCGGCTTGACCGCGTACTGAAGTTGTGCAAAAAAGATACTCTTCAAGTACTAGCGTGTTGTGGCTTGTCGCTCTCGCGCTACGAACTACGAATGCGACATGGCAGCGGCGCAAAATGTCCGAAAGACGCCGACAGCAGAGGGCAGCAGCGGCGTTGCAGCCGCATCGCCGGCTTCTCTGCGGTGCGTGGATGCTTTTTGTGCACGTGACGGCGATCAGCGAATAGGGTCGTGAGCGGCGAATGGAAATCAAAGGCGCAACTCTGCTCCCGTAGGGAGCATATACAGGAACTCTAGAGGCCCCGACAGCGAAGCGCCCAGGCGGAAGGAGCACGTAGTGGTAGGCTTTGCCACTAAGCACAGGAGCACTGTGCGAAGCTTGCAGTATGGCCAATCAGGGCAGTGCTATGCTTTTTGAGGCTAGAGCAGGTTGCTTGCGAACTAAGAGCTTTGTGGGGAAGTATGCAGAAAATGATGGGGTATTCGTGGATTGCGGAATTGAAACAGAAACTATGCGGCACATAGTGTTAGAATGCGAGGGTACCCACCCAAATCTACATGAGGGAAATATTCGGCTTCCGGAAGCCAAAGGATTTAAAGGAGCCATGAAGACAAAACACAAGTTTGTGTTATTCGAAATATTTCGTGTTTTATAGTGCCCCAAGCGCTTGTCCGAATCCAAACGATGCTTTATTCACTAAGAAATTAATTAATTTAAGTTAAAATTTTGATGTTCCCGCTAAATCGTGCGTTTTCGTGGTCTGCAATGACATCGCAGGGCCTTGTTTTTTGTTAGTGAACCTAGATGGCGCCACCACACCGCGGCAAGCCTTTTTCTGCCTTTGATTTGTTTGTGAACGTATTTGTACCTGGCTTGTTTTGTTCATGGAGACAATCGTTTCGTGAAACATCCTGCTCGCTCGACAAATACGGTCACGTAAGACGCCGTCGCTTGCGTCAATCGGTCAGCGTCGTCTGAAACAAACCCAAAGCCCCGCCGTCCTGTGCAGCTAAACCAAGCATAGTGCGCGCAGTACCAACAGCAGTACGCATCGGTACTTCTATCATTACGTGTGCTTTCGTAACTTGCACTGTTTGTCCCACAATTCTTAGGGCTTTAAAAAAATGTGCCCTAAATTTAAGCGCAAATAGCTCGTTCGGCAAGCTTATAAGCTCTGCCTAATTGCGTTTGCTTTTGCCGCCCTCCGCCAATCGCAGAGCTGTCTGGTATGACATCATATGTTCTGTAGCGGGAAATGAGCTAGTGGGTCGCATGGCCATTCCCTTTTTAGATGCGAAGCATATCTTGCTCTCGGCTCCGTCGTCCGTCGTCCGTCCGTCCGCACCTCTCCCCCTACACTATTAAAAAAGAAATAGTTCGCGGCGCCCGGTTTCGATCCCACGACTCTCTGGCGGCAACGGGAGGTACGTGGCGCTCCTCCCACTGCGCTACAGAATCGAGACAGGAGCAAGTGCTACGAACGCGCCTTATGCCCTTGACTCATTCAAACTACGTCAAGAAGCTACTGATTCAACGAAGGCACGCGAAGCTGAACGTCAACGGAAACGACGAACTGGAAACTTTAAAGGAGGATGTTGAATTTCCCGTGGGAATGCTGTGGCGGGAAGCGCCACGCGCCTTGCAGCTCAACCAGAGAAGAGGACGAAGAGGGCGGGCAGCGGGGTAGGAGCGTGAGCACGCAATAAAGAAAGACGAGAACCAGGAGATGTTCGATCAGGTAACGCCGGGGTCGGTCTCTTCGCTGTCTCTACATTTCCCTGTCTCTTCATGGGGTTCACACTACGTTCCCATTCGTGCTCCGATAAATGAAACAACATAACGGCAACACAATGGAAATTACACGGAACCCCTATGATGCTTCGCATCCTCCTCATGGTTCCCCACGGGAAGATGGTGTAATTTTTCCCCCAATTATGTAGCTTATTTGAGCGAAGTTTACGTTAAAAGTGGTGTCAGTATGATTCTAACGAGGCAATATTTTGAATGAACCAAACTTGTGTTTTCGCTTCATGGCTCCTTTAAGGGTAGCACAGAGGAAGTTAACTTCAAGGCTGTCGAGGCGACGCAAAGGAGATTAGAATGCTGGTGGACGAAAAGCAGAGAGGGGAATATTGCCTAAGGCAGTTACCACCTGTAACACGGAAAAACAGTATTTTATGCCTAATTAATTTTTTTGTGCCAGCCCTAAGCAGCGCTAGTATTAAACCAAGAGTATAAAACATAGGTATATTAGTCCTTTTTGGTAAGATGCCACGTCATCACCCCGCTAAAAAGGGGAAACCAATAGCAATCATCATCATCACTATCATACAGTGGCTTGCAGTATTAGAGTGTCTAGTACACTCTAGCAGTATGCGCGAACAGAACAGTGGCGCGCTGAATTGTAACCGGTGCGTCAAGACGGCAGGCAAAGCGTGTTCATCCTTTTTGCAATAGGGAGGGGCGTTGCGAAGGTCCCACAGGGGAACAGAAGACGGGTGTGGGCAGAATGACTGATCCCAGGCAGAAAGTATCACTCACTCATTCACTCATCCGTTGTGGAATGCGGTTATGTTGCCACGAACAGCACCGGAAAACACTGACCGACTGATCCCCGGAACGCGTGCCGGCTCCCTGCGTGCCATGAGGCAGCGAGGCGTTGACCCGCGTATTCAAAAGACAAAGGGCCTTTGAGTGCACCTCCTTCTCCTTCCCACACTAAAGGGCGTGCGACAAAATGCAAAGCAGCCTGTGTAGGTAGAGGCTTCAACTTGAGTTTGCACACTCAGCGAACTCAACAAAATCTAATCGCTCCCGCGGAACTCTCCCGTCTGTGTACACGCATGTGCTGTGCTCCATCCACAGCGAATCGCTTTGCGAGAGGCCGACCGCGCTGAAAGATAGATGCCGCTGCAGCAAGGACCTATAGTTACCCCTGAGGAAGGGATCAAGCTGGTTCCGGAACGTCGGACACTTCATCTATTTGGCCTAATCTGGTTGAACTCTGTAATTATATTTCTCAGCAGCGCTGAGATACCGAGAGAGACATTTCACGCAGAGGGAGAAAACATAACTTCTTGTGGAACGGCGGTGTGCTCACCTTGGAGGCTTCGGCGGCAGCGGCGCACTGGCCTATTCGTAACACCCGGCTATCTTGAGAGGTTCACTAAAGACACTTCGCCCCAAATTGACCTCGTAAAAGGGGACCGCTACTTTTGCATCTTGGGGATCACCGAATATTTATGGCAAGTACTCGCTTATTTTTCTTCAAAATTGATTCCCACGCCTACTACAAGCCCAGTTATTCAGCAATATTTTAGAATCTCAGAGCCCAGTTAATAAACGGAACTTTTGTGAATTGCTGCGCTTTCTAATCCAGTCTTGAGACAAGGTCCTGGAAAACCACCCGAAAACAGCATCGTCGAGGGCTACTTACATTACCAACTGCATTCAAGATGAGTTAATCGCATACTGCGGAGATGAGGCTATTGCGAAAATTTGAAAATTTAAAGCAATTTAACTCGCGATGAATATTGGAGAATAATTTTCGGCGAAACGATAGACATATTTCACCTGTCCCAAGATGAGTCTCATTTTCACGTATAACGTCCGAAAATTTTGATACAGAAATCACGTCACCTGCGCATTCGGTCAAGCTTGGCCGAATGCGCAGATTGTCACGTTTCAATTCCGAGGCTGACTCCGGAAAGATCTCGGTTGCAGCTTTACCTATGAGCCGTCATTAATTTGATGGGTTCTAGGGAAGATTCTCGTAAAAGAAATCAGGTCTGTCAAATGCCTATAGTCAAATGCCTATAGGTATCGCAACGAACGGCTGCAGCGTAATGATTTCTGAACCTTGCGACGCTATTCATGAGATCAGAAAGGGAACAGTGAGATGTCTGCACCGATGGCGTATGTCACGTCAAAATGCATTACAGGAAAGTCAACCTCCTCTGAAGAAAATGGTGATTGTGGGAGAGTGAAAGAAAAAAAGCGCTGACGATTACTATACCCCCTAATGCGAAATTTGTGCACAGCGCGAACTGCAGTCTTCTCAGTCATGGCTCATATCTCATGCGTCTCAGGAGGTGATCGTGTGATCAGCGAACGCACGACGGCGCGCGCTACGTTATCTCGCGGTGCGTCGCCACCGACGACCATGTCGTTTCAAATCGCGTTTGAACCTCCCGCGCAAATATCACGTGGTTCGGTTGGGCCGCGACGGAGTAGCAGCGTCTGCCAAAAGTGTGAAGGGGAGGCACTGGGAGACATGGCGCCGTAGCAACGCTTGCCGCAGAATACCGCAGACGCTCCGACGAGCGTCACGTGCGGGCTCAGCATACTGCCATCCCCCTCACCCTTTCGCCACATTTTCCTCCGCGGTTTTCTTCCAGCCTTCGCTCGCTCGGTTACGACGCCGCCGCAAAACCCCAGTAGCGACCGTCAAAGTGCTTGCGCGCTAAAACGCTTCCCGTGGTCGAAATCGAACCTAGGTATTTTCGCGTTATACAGCCGACGTCTATCTGGTTGCGTCATTCCGACATGGTCAAGGCAGTTTGGATTTGGGGAGAGGCGCATGGACCTGCAAAAGTAGACAGAAAAATCATACAGCACTCGTGTCTAACGACGATTATGGTTGAATGCAAAGCTTTCTTTGTGCGAGATCAAAGGGCGAACGGTCAGAGTCAAAGCCGCCGCCATCAAAAGCCTAAACTGCGTTAGAATAAAAGTCAAAGCTCAATGAGTCAACGTCCGAACCGTCTGCGAGTCAAAGCCCATCTCAGACGACAACCATATTGATTTGATTTTAGGGTTTAACGCGCCGACGCAACGCAGGCGATGAGGCGCGCCGTAGTGAAGGACTTCGGATTAATTTTGACGACCTGGAGATCTTTAACGTGCGCCGAAATCTCGTGCACACGGGCGTTTTTGCTTTTCGCCTCCACCAGAAAAGCGGCCGCCGCGGCCGGGAACCGAACCCGCGTCCTCGTGCTCAGCAGCACAACGTTTTGGCCACTAAGTCACCGCAGCGAGTCGTCTATGAACACACGCTCGAATGTATAGATTCATGAGCTGGAGTTCACTAAGGCCATACAATAGAGTTAAAAAACATGAGTCATTCGCTTTGTCCCACACAAAGCTGAAACTTGTTTGTGTGACATTAATCAATGTGTATCAAATATAATTAACTAACATGATCCTGATACTTCAATCATTTTGCGAACCTAAAGATACTTACGAAATTAAAAAAAAAAACGCTTAATCATTATTTGTGTCCTTCTTTGAAAAATTCCAAGTCTGGCCTCGTAGAGCCTCTACTTCAAGGAGGGAAAATTGCGCCCCATATTTGAAGTGTGAACCCAGCAGCTTGGAGAAGCAATCAGATGATTATACCGGCCGAGCAGGTATTATACGAGACTCATTGGCATACGTTTAATCCAAACGGAGGTGCTCGATGCATTGGTCGGCTGACAAAACCACCCTTCCTCTGCAACAAAGACCAGCACTTTGATTGCAGCTCTTCAAACAAGCAACTTTGTAGTTGTTTTCTTTACCATGAATGATGTTATTGCCTTGACAGAAACTCTGAGTAGGCTTCTTCAGAAAGAAATTCTGAACCTCAGTACTGTAGTTGAATTATTATAAGACACTCTAGTTTTACAGAGATCTAAACGAGAGAAGTGGGCATCAGAGTTCAACAAACTCTTGGAAAAAGTTAAGCTAACTGCACATCAGATAGACGTCCAAATACGGTAACCCGGTCAGGAAAAGAGAAAATGTGCCCCTAGAACGAACAAACACCCATAAAACGCTTTACCGGCGCACCATTTTTATTCCGATTCCTGAAGCAGCCACCAGCGACCTGTATGCAGTGTTCCTGACCAAACACTCTCAGTTTATGACTCAGTTTGCGTGCCCCACTCTCTTATAAAGGAGGGGTTCAAAGGAAATGACGCCCGAATACAGAAAGTTGTATATGATCAAATACTCGGACCAAGCAGCGATGAAAACGTTATGTTCCGAACTTCTAGCTGCTGATGAAGGCCAACTGAATTCGACAGGTGGTTAGCCGTCGATTTCTATCGACTGCTCTTGAGGCCCTCGACGCTTGCGATGGAGATGTACGAACTAATGTACGAACACTACTGCAGATCCTAGCGTCGCTTTCAGTCAGCGTTGCTTCAATGGAAAGCACGTTTTGAATGTTACGGCGCTTGAAGACACAGCTCCGGTCTACGATGATTGAGGAGGGTTTCAAGGGATTAGCCTTTTTGAACATTCACAGGGATATTAATGTTGATAGGAATGTTCATGTCATGTCATAGAACGCTCCGCTTCGGCTTCGATAGCGCGAGGAGACGAAGGGCTGAACTTCTTTTGTGAAGCTTCCATGAAGAGAAAATGCAAGTTGGTTTTATTCGAAAGATTTCGTGTTTTATAGTGCCCCCAGCGCTTGTCCGGATACAAACGGTGCTTTATTCACTGAGAAATTAAACAATTTAGGTTAAAATTTTGATTTTACCGCTCAATCGTGCGTTTTCGTGGTCCCAAGTGACATCACTGAAACAGACCGCTCTGCAGCCTAGAATACCTTCATTCACGCATCCGCCGTACAGGGTAGAGACACGTATACGCTGGCGCCGCCATTTTCGGTTGCTCGCTAGCCGCCGAAGCAAGTCATTGTGTCAAAACCGCGCTAAAATTATCGCCGCAACGCGGTTTACTGAAGAAGTTTGAATCATATTGTCTGTTTCGCGTTGCTAGGTCTCGTGGGAAACGAAAAGAATAACGCGTTGAGCCCGTTGGCCCAATTGCGGCGGCACGGGACCGTTCAAAGGTTGTCTCCACCCTGTACAGCGGTGTTGGTTTGTTCCCGCGTTTCTTTACGTCCCGTAACCTAGATGGCGCCGCCATACCGTGGCAAGCGTTTGGTTTGTTTTTGCCCGCATTTAAACCTGGCTTGTTTTTGTTCTGGGACAAAATATTCGTTCCCTGAAACAGTGCTCGCTCGACAAATGGGGTCACGTAAGACACCGTTGCTTGCGTCAATCGGCCAGTGTCGTCTGAGACAACCCCAAGCCCCGTAGTGCTGTGCAGCGAAACCAAGCATGCTGTGCGCAGTACGAACAGCAGAACGCATCAGTACTACTATGTTTACATGTGCTTTCGTAACTTCCACTGTTTGTCCCATCATTCTTATTGCTTTGTAAAGAATGTGCCCTAAATTTAAGCGCAAATCGCTCGTTCGTCTAGTTTGTAAGTTCTACCTAATTTGCGTCTGCTTCTGCCAGCCTCCGCCAATCGCAGAGCTTAGCTCATGTGACGACATAGGTTCTGTTGCGGGAATGAGCTGGTGGGTCGCATGACCATTCCCGTTTTTCCTAATTATGTAGCTTATTTGAGCGAAGTTTACGTTAAAAGTGGTGTCAGTATGATTCTAACGAGATAATCTTTTGAATGAACCAAACTTGTGTTTTCTCTTCATGGCTCCTTTAAGGGGCCGTGATG
Source organism: Haemaphysalis longicornis (assembly GCF_048455015.1). Classification (NCBI taxonomy): domain Eukaryota; kingdom Metazoa; phylum Arthropoda; class Arachnida; order Ixodida; family Ixodidae; genus Haemaphysalis; species Haemaphysalis longicornis. The sequence goes on along the minus strand of NW_027526335.1, from coordinate 45,070,608 downwards.
TGGCACGTCAACATCGGTAAGAGGCAACGAAGGAAGTAGAATGCACTTGTTATCCTTACTGTTTTCACTTTTCACCACGTTGTAACAGTAAGAAATTTTGGTTTCAACCGATTTCTGCATTTGCCCTATATTTAAATACCCCGAAATGTCGCAGTTCTGCTATCAAACTTAAGTTTCTTTCAGAAAAACGAAATAAAAACAGTCTATAAATATAAAAACAGTCTATAAAAACACAGTCTTTGTATAAAAACAGTCTTTGTATAAAAACAGTCTATAAATAAACTTGATAAAGGGAAGAGTAAATTTGTACTCATGTTTCTGCCGGCAGTGCTCATATAGATCTACCGCAAGCGCTGATTACCATTCTGTAACGATGGTAAATATTGCTGAGCAATGATTTCCGCGTGTATAAACATTGATAAATCTTGAAATAAAATTTAGGCCTTTCTAGAGTTTAACGAAATAAAAAGCTGCACCGCAAGTTTTTACTACCCATTACGAAGAGTAAACGCAATTATTGTTGAAATAAAATGGCATAATTTTTCTGGACACTACGTTCTTTTTTTTTTGTACTAAAATTCACCCCCCGTCCCCCAAAAACCGATTCGTGGGACCCCTGCTGAGCAGACGACGCGCTTCGAACGCGCTGGGTGTCTATCTTATTCCTGGGTGTCGCTATGGTCCCTAGAATATAGTGTCGCCTAGCAACACGTTTTCTTTCTCGCGCCACATTCTTCCCTCTGTAACCTCGATCGAGAGGCTTCATACACCGACATGACATCACTTACGCTTTTTCTTGACTTTTATCGCGGAACTTCTTCCAGGTGAGGGCATTCACGCTCACGCGTAAAACAATGTGGATTCGAGCCCACAAACACGGCCGCTGGATGAGAGCGCAGTGCGCCTTTCATCCAGCGGCCGTGCCACAAACTTCGAAGAACAAGCTCGATGATTTTACCAATTTCAGATACAGGCGCGGCTGCATTACTGGTAGTATTACCCTTCACTTTCTCAAATGGAGCGGCCGATCGAGTGCCATCACACATAGCATAAGAGAGAGAGAGAGAGAGAAAAAAAGACAAGCAACAGTAGATAACTTCTGCAGGTCAGACTGCGCTCGCCATCACGCCAATTCAAAGAAAACCTTTAGTCACCATCATCATCATTATCAAGCAAAAGCTTGGGATGTTGTCTAGCGCCATCAAACGTTTTGCAGTTTCTTTTCTCCATGATGTTTTGAATAGTTTTAGTTCAAAAAATTAACGGTCATTGTTTCGAAGCTTGACCGAAATGAGGATTGGGCTGACCCAACTGTCAGTTTAACCTTTATAATTACCGAATACTGCGTTGTAAAACGGTTGTCCGCATTTTCTTCAAGATGTACATAGAAGAGGTAAGTGCGTTTAGTGTTGTCTCCATCAAGTGAAGTTTGCGTCGGTGAAATGATGCGCGCCCATTCGTCGAAGAGCCGTTACACGACAGTTAAGGCGGCATTTTGAAAGCTGAGGTGATTCGATTTATATGTAACACTCTTTGTTTTTGAATCCGCATGACAACGACGAAAATAATTGTAGCGCTGCGCAAGTGCCACTAATCGAAGCCGTAATATCGTTTATCTCGTATCAAGGCGTTATCACATACTGGACAGGCGTCTCTGCTATGTGCGCTCATTGCTCTTGAAAGGTAAATAAAAAACGTTTGTATAAAAACCCAACTTGCAAACTTAGTGCGAGGAAAACTTGTGCGGGGTGTAAAACGATGTTAGCGCTTGCAACCGTTTTTTTTTTCGGTTTTGGTGAGCACCAGAAAGAAAAAAAAAAAAAAAAAAACTAAGTGAAAAGCAATGCTGACTCCAAGTCTGGAAAACGCGACGGAGACAGATGTATCAAAAGAAACATTTTTCTTAATTTGTTTTCTTACGATTTAAAATAATTGAAAGTTGTGTAAAAAAAAAATGGTCTGTTTTTCTAAGGTCGCATGCTGGAGTAACTACTGGATGGTTTTTGATACACAGACAGTTGAAACGAATTCATTGAGAGCATTAGCTCTAAAGGTAATTTTAGTGCAGTTGATTCCCACTGACTTGCCGTTGGCATACGAAAATAGGTATCGATTAAAATTTCAAGGCAGCACTGCTTTAGCACGTAACACAGGGTAACAAAGTAAAGCAAAAATACAACCGGCAATAAATAATCTTTACCGTATGTGACACGGTAGACTATGCGAGGTTGCTGGTCACTTGGAAGAAAATCAGTGCCACATTCTCTTGGACAGTACGATTATAGTGTCCTTTTAGTCTCATAATTCATTACATCTGTCATCGCATAGCCCTGTTTAAGTACATCACAGCAAAAGAGAAATTTATCCTTACCATTTTTATTTATCTCTCGGGTAACCATCTCAGCAGCCCTGTCAGATACTCGTGTAGGAAAAAACGCAGCAAAGTTCAAGGGGTTATAACAGAGAGGAGCACGAGAAACAATCATCACACATTATTTGGTGATTTTTAACTGGCTGAGAAACTGCATAAGCACAGCATAATACTGCAGTACAAAATAGCCCCCCTCCCCCCAAAAGTAAACTCAGATTGCAACAGTGAACAGCTCAGTGCACTTAGCAACAGATGTCACCGTTTAGTTATTGCATGGTTACACCTAGGGTTCTAGCTTTGCCCTTGATTTGGCACAAACGCAGGTTACGTTGGAAGGGTTCCTGAGCTACAGCAGCAAGGCGACCCTTGGTCCCCTCTCACCAGGTGTCAACATCATAGGTAAGTGTATAAGGCCGGTGCTGTGCAAATCTTCCTGCTCTGACGTACCTCATACCTCGCCCGGTGCCTTCTTATCTGTATCTTTCAGTTGGCCAGAATGGAGCCGGAAAAAGCAACCTCCTGTATGGTACGTGATATCGCTTTGTCACCTCATACGATACAGCGACAGCATTCCCTTCAAACGCGCGTTTGGAACAAATAGGCGTGTCTTTGTTTGAGCTCGACCTGCACCAAAGTTTTCTTAGAAATCGTGCCAAACAGACTGTTAGAGTAGAAATAAGTCCTTCACTTCACCTGATTTTCAGTAAATTATGCTTGTACCTATGCTTCTTTTCAAACATTTGGTATGTGTGCAATAGTAATGCAGTCTTTAAACTGACTGCATAGGCTGGTCATATAACCCATCTTTGTGGCATTACTGATAACCTGAAGCACATTTCTATCGTTATCTCTTAGGTGTTTACGCAACGTTTAGTTTATCGGGCACGTAGATCATGCTGCTTACATTGATGTTTTTTGAAATGATCGAGTGCTGCTGCAGGTGCAAGCAGAAGGTTAAAATTAGTGCAGAGCTTTAGATTTTTTTTTTAACTCTTTGTGACTTTTCTTAGAAGTGCACGTATTTAATTTTCAGATCCATCTGTTGAAGCTTTAAAATTAAGGGCAGAGAGCTCTAGTTCAACTTATATTTAAATATAAACATATTTAAATGACCTCCTTCAAGTTTGTCTGCTGTCAAAAAACTTAAACATGTGCGAGTATTCGCACCTTCTAATACCCGAAAAATAGTGTTTGCTATTAGCTTCAATTATCTGTGCAGCTTTACCGTTTGAAGTATTCGAAGTTTTCAAATATTCCAAATTTACAAATAGTAGAGCAATAAAAGTTGCCCCTCTGCCATATAACGAGTGAACTTTCAAGCTTCACCGCGCGGCATTGCTTTTTAGCTTTTTAAGATCGGCTTTCTTGCATGACGTTAAATTTGTGCAAAAAAGCCCAACACGTGTGAACCTTGCGGAATCAAGTGTACACTAACTCTGGTGTATGTTAGCTGAAGTAAATCACTAGTTATGTCAAATTTATAAACCAAAAATAAATTTCCTGTCAACATAGTGGCATGAGTATTGTAAGGAATCCCGTTATTGCTTCATGGTGATAGAAAATAGCCTCGTCTTCCTCGCGCTAGCTATTTTCTATCACCATGAACCAATACCAACTCGCCCAGCTTGCCATCCCGTTATTGCTTACTGACTCGCAGGAAGGTACTGATTATACCAGCTTCAAGCATGCCTAGCAAAGGCCTGTTTTCAATAAGTTAAGGGACCACAGCCCATCAAATATACTTTTAATATTCCCGGCATGTTGAAGAACCAAAATTTCTTCGTGGCTATGTATGGCAAATTCTTTTTCTGCTTTGCGATCATGTCTCAACCCTTAATTTCCAATTTTTTGTTCCATTTTGTCAGCATGCAAGCACTAGTACGTGAACCACTCGTATGTGTTAAGACTTCACTGCCGGAGTAATCTCTCTGATTTTAGTAGCTATGTTTTCGAACTTTTATACACACCAAAGCAAAAATACTCATATTCGAAAATATCCGATCCGATTCTTAGTCAGTTTTTACAATTTGAACTCGACTTGCAGTCCCGAATTCGGTGTTCGCACACCTCTAGAATGACACAATGGTGAATATCAAAAGGACTTTCCAAAAACAAACATGGTCGGGTGTCGGCAAGGCTTTTGTGCTAGCCTAGCGTGGATCACACTGCGCTTCATTCGGTCACTGCTGTGCCTAATTGCTCTCTTCTTTTTTTGCTTGCGTGTTTCCTTCTTTCCTTTCTCATGCCCCACTTACCTCTTTCATTTTTTTTCTTTCTTTTTTTTTTTTTTTTTTTTGCCAGCAGTACTGCAACAGCGAAGCAGCTCTAAAGTTTGTATTTAGTAAGGTCTTCCTTATCGTTGTAGTTTTGAACTGTGTGCAGTTTTCTTCTCCAATAAATGTCGCATGGTTCAATGGGGGAAGGGCCACATGTCAGTCACCAATGAGAAAGAGAATGTGTGGACACCTGCTCCCAATCTTGCGTCTCCCCTTATCTGGTCCTCGTTCTGCAGCCATTGAAAGCCTGATTTCCATGGATGCTGAGTCCCTGACGCAGCAGCAGCGTCAGTCCCTGCTGAGCACTACCCCTGGTGTGAAGGTCAGGGCTGCCGTTGTGCAGGTGGTTCTCAACAACACGAGCCACCGTCTACCTGTAAGTGCTGGTGCTGATGGGGCACCTTAAACGGGCAACGTCGGCAGCGCTGTTTACATTTACAACCATTTACAAAGCATGATTCACAGCAGTACTATCAGGCATCTTAAAACTTCTATGTCGTCTTTTTTTTTTCGCACTCAAGTGGAGATCTTTGTTTAACAGTTGGCATTCTGTCAGGGTCAACATGCAAGGAGAGACAGTTAATTTTGCGCACAAGTCTGTCTTATCTTTTTCTTGCTAATGTTTTCAGTGGTTGTGATACAGCTAGCAATCATTTCTGGTGGCGTTTATCTTGTGTGTTTGATTTTATGACGTGTGGTACATCTTTAACTATCTGTGATGACATGATCGCCTAAAGTTGCTTTTGCCCCGGATAATGACCTACCCGAAATTCTGTATCACTATGTGGTATACACCACTAAAGTCTGTTTTGACCTAATTTTAAACTCCACACGCGCGCAGTACTTTTGTTAGAACCATTCGAAAGCACACCACTTCAGCCAACGCAGCACCTATCAGAATGTCGCGACAACTGGTTGCCACTGCGGCAAACTTCCATACGTGACGTTCCAGTCAGGACTCCCGTCCTGCCCTCATCTCTCCTCACTAGCCCTTTTATTTGCAGCCTCACGAGAGTGAGCAGCATAATTTGTTCATCGTGCATGAACAATTGCTTTCACACGTTTCTGAAATGTGAGGAGACGAAGAAGCTTTGGGTTGCCGAGACAAAAAGAGCAAACTCGAAGAGTGCCAGGGCCACCCGTCGTTCGATTCGAGGCGATACGTGGCCATACGCCGTTGGTGAGCGAGTACAGCAGTTGCACAATGGCTGATTTCGTGGTTGCGACGGTCGCAGCAGGCTCTCGGCCGACTCTATAAGCATGCGATACGCGAGCATGGCCTAGGCGAGACGATACGCTCTTGGTGTGGCTGGTCGGTGCATCGGGCGCGCGAACGAGCACATCAGCTGTGTGGCGCACTGCAAGCTCGCGGCCGGCCACCGGCTGGCTCTACAAGTGCACGACAAGCGAGAACGGCTGACAAGACAATTCGCTGTTGTCGTGGCCAGTTGGGACGCGAATGAGTATGGCAGCTAGCTGTGCGGCGCACCATAGGCGCACTGTACGATTGCAGCTGATCGACTCTTCAAGAGCGCGAGTGGCACGAAGGCGGAATACACAAGGCAATATACTGTTGTTACTGTTGTTGCGGCCAGTTAAGACACGAACAAGTACAGCACGCGGCGCACTGCACGGAATCGATTCAGCTCAAACAACTTCATTAAAAAAGAAATAAAAACTAGCCGCTGTTGCAACATTTCGCTCACCAATTAGAAAAAAAGAAGATATGGCAGAATGGCTAATAACAAGGTATGCAGTATTGAGTCTCGGGTAAGGTCATTGTTTCACGACACCAGCGAAGACACTGCAGTGCTTTTGTCTCTGCATGGCTTTTTATATCGACGTGCATCATTACCTAAAGATTTGTTGCGTGCAACGTGTTAACAAAAACAAAGCCGCCGGAGTAAACAAAAATAACAAAATTCTGGATTTGAACTTTGATAATATGCGCTGAAACCGACTTCTTACATGCTAGCTGGCATGTTTCAGCACTTTCCTCCCAGTGTAGGTTTTTTAATTTGTGCTCGCAACTTTGGCAAAGGCACCATATCTAAAGTAGCACTGCAAATGTTGCGGAAGAAGCCCCCCACCCAACCCGTGTTGCTGCTGTGGACCCCGGCCCACACTGGAATAGGCGGTAATGAGGCGGCCCACCATCAAGCTCGAGCACTGACCACCCGAGCAGGCCTCTCTTTTCCGCCTAACAACGGTGTCCCGAGGACTTCTTGGTATGCACTTCTAACATATCGAGAAGTCGCCCAGGACTACCGACTCCTCCGCAGGCACTATCCCCCACCGCACCCGTCACTAAAGCACGCTGCCGCCAACATATGGCGCATCCTACAAACTCACTGCTTCCCCCACAGAACCACGCTCACACACACGCACCTACACAAGTTTCCAACACCCCACTGCCCTCATTGCCACCAATGGGATACCCACTTTCATTCGCTGTGTGAGTGTCCACACGACCCATTTCCCTCCTACCCCACAACCCACCACTGGGAACAGGCCTTGGGGAGCTCGGACCTGGCGGTTCAGGAAACTCTAACCGCACGGGCCCTTGCGGTCGCCGAAGCCGTATGGGCTTTGGCCATCCCTCCCCCCTAAGTCCCAGTTGTAAAATAAAGTGGTTCTCTCTCTCTCTCTCTCTCACAAGTGCAGGCTGGTTCAGTCAGCCCAGCCAATATGCCCTGTGCCGGCGCCCATCTAGCGCTCAACGCAGCCTTTTGTGTACCTATTTCCTACCTCTCACTTCGCCTTCACCCCTCGCGAAGCATACGTTTACCTTTTACAGGATGACTATAGGCACATCTCAGCCACTCACAGTGAAGCAGTAATGGTCGCAAGAATTTCCCAACCCCTTTTCACGCATATTTTGAGTTTTTGAAAAAAATGGATGACCCGAAACACATCGAATGCGCGCGCCGTCTTCTCACGGGCAGCCATGGGAGAATCTGCCGGCTGCGCCCACTCGATTCCTGTGTGCAGTGTCACTTCCGACTAATTGTAATTGCCGCCCACTTTTTTTTTTTTTTTTTCCAGTTTCAGTTTAGGAAAGAGCATTTGTGATTTTCGTTTACGATGCAGTGACGCATATTTGGGCCTCCAAATTTTACACGTAGCACCGTTTTGAAGTAATACTACTGGAAAATGGTGCATTTAAGGGGCTGAAAATTTTTTTGCAGTGGCCTTTAACTGGTGCCTTTGTTTTTTTCTTTTTTTCAGTCTGACCAAGACATTGTGACCGTGACAAGGACAATTAGTCCAACTTCCACATCACTCAAAATTGGAACTACCATAGTTGGGTAAGAATCAACTGCATTCCACTTTGCGATGTTCTGGCGCCTGGTAACTTATTTATTTGTGCATACAGCAGTCCCAACACGGCACTACAGGAGGAGTGGGCAGAAAACTATAATCGGGGCCGAGATAATCAAATACAACAAGTAGCAAAACATATGAACAGAGATCGACAGGGCATTAAATACATGATGGCACTGCACGTTCCTCTTAAGGCTTTTTTCACCATGATGTCCTGCTAGATTTGGCAATGGTGGAAGGAAAAATAAAAACATCGCTGCCTGCTGTTTGCAAAAACACAGACACATTCAAACAAAGGTTGTCTTCAGCTTCTTTTTCCGAATATAATGGGAGCAGCGTTGACAGAGGAAGTGGACTTGTGTTTAGTAAAGGCAGAGAACAGTGTACTACAGATGGAGTGCAGCGTGTGTGTTCTTGTAGCACAGGATACAGCTAAGCCCAGGATAGATGAAGTTGAACTTTTGTAGGTCCCATCAGTGGTCCCACATCAACACCTCGGTCATGGAAGGACTTCAAGCATGCTTCTCGAGTTGTGGCTGGGATCCTCTCTATTGTGGCATCTTGCACAATCATATCGTGGCACAATTTATCATGCAATGCAGGTGCCATACGGAAAAGCTAAAAGCCATTCGTAGCTCACTGAACGAACTGCAAAAATGATACTGTTTTGTCAAAAAAAATTCTGCCCAACCTGATAAAAAACTTATTTTTGCGGTAATATTGCTACCATTTGGTTATTTCTTGCCTGTGCTAAAGTAAATTGTTGACATAATAAAAACAACCGAAACAAACAAGTTAAAACAAAAACAGTAGTGCCTTTCAAACTGGGTGCAGGCAATGCGTATTTAGTAAAATCATGCAGTTCAGTAATAAGTGCACAGTAGAATATATCTATCGCATTTTTTGCGCAGCTGGACTCTATTTCCTTTGAGGTGTACCTGCCTAAATAAAGGAATAGTCTTTCGTCACCAGACTACGGTTGCGGATGTTGTCTTACCTGATTTTCGTTTGTCTTACAGAAAGAAGCAACTTGTTGACTACCTTCACGTTGCTGGTTTCTCATCTGAGAATTCCTTTTACATACTCAGGCAGGGCCAGGTATGTCGGTGATGGAAGTCGTACCTCGGGAACTCGGCTCTCTCACAGGCTTTCCGTAACTGTCTCACACTCTCACAGGTTCGCGAAGTCCTGCTGATGTCTTCCCGAGACCGGCTGAGGATGGTGATGCGGTTTGCAGGCCGAGAGTCTCTCAAGGAGCTCCAGAAGTCGAGCCATGAATGCTCGGACGGTGGAGACACCGATCGGGACCGCACTGACGAGATCGCCGCTGAATGCCGAAAGAAACTGGAAGAGAGTGAGGAGGAACTTAAGGCTGCAAAGCAGTACAAGCAACTGGAGCTTGACATCAGGCAAGTGCCGTCATCAGGACATGTAGGTGTATTTAATCTCCAAGGGCATAGACGAAGCCGGGGACAGCATAAAGCAGGACTAACTGCTGGGGAGAGAGAGAGAGAAAGAGAATAACTTTAATGGAAAATGGCAATGTTAGCCGAGCCATCGCGCTGGCTTACTAAGCTAGACAACTGGCAGAGGGAGCTTGAAGCTTGAATACAAATGGTAACGTACAATTGAAAATGGGGTTTTGTTAGCTTCTCCTGTGATGAGGGGAAGTGGCATACGCTGTAGCCGACCAATGCTGTGCGTACGTTGCACATGGCATGTGCGCTAGGCCAGTTAGGATCTCTTCTCTTTCTTTTATGTGCAGCACAGGCTATCTTATTTTGTAGGGAGTATGTTTCACCCTGTCGTCACCAGAGTAAAATTTTCTTCTTTGATCATCAGTATTCTCAATATAATTCGACGATTCCAGAAAGTATAGCAGAGTCGTCCTGTCGTCGCTAGAGTACAATGCCCTTCTCTGGTCGCCTGGATTCTCAACCTAATTCGGCGATTTGAGGAAGTATAGTGTGGAAAGACAAATGCGTGGAGGACAAACGCTGTGGCATTCGATTCACCGACACTAGTCTGTGCAGGTCACTTTGTTGACTGCTTCTACGCAGCTTGTGTTTTCTTTAAGCTTAATTCGGCACAAAAGTTTGCTCCAAAAAATGTTAATTGCAACAAGAACTTCATTTCCTTCTTTACTTCATGGCAGTATGTTGTAGTAACTTTTTTGTTATTGCACAACCTGCAGCACTCAATTTCCCACATCATCTTGGATTACCTGTCAGCATGTCCATCTCACAGCAACTTGTCAAGAATCAAAGGCTCACAACTTGGCTTGAGCACATAAATGTGGCCAGTTTAGCCAGGCAAACAGCATGGGAATTTATTATTAGCCGTCTGAATGCTGGGTGAACCAAAGTCTTCAGGTGGCTTTTCGTTGTTACGAGGCAGCTTGTTTCGTTGAAGGGGCCATGCAGACAAAATACAATTGTTTTATTCGAAAGATTTCATGTTTTTTGGTGCCCGCAGCACTTGTCCGGAAGCAAACGATGCTTTATTCACTGAAAAATTAATCAATTTAGGTCAAAATTTTGATCATTCCACCAAATCATGTGTTTTCGTGACGTGTGCAATGATGTCATATGTGCTGGGGAGCTTTGTTTTCCGTTAGTCAACCTAGATGGCGACCCCATACTGTGGCTGACTGTTTTCTGCCTTTGTTTTTGACCGTATTTATACCTGGCTTGTTTTTGTTATGGTAGAAAATAATCTTTTCGTGAAACATGGTGTTCGCTTGACAAATATGGTCACGTAAGGCAACGTCGCTTACGCCAATCAGCCAGTGACGTCTGAGACAACCCCAAAGAGCCGCAGTGCTGTGTAGCTTAAACAACATAGTGCGTGCAGTTCCAACAGCAGTACACATCGGTGCTTCTTTTTGTACGTGTATTTTTGTAATTTTCATTCTTTACCATGCCATTCATACTGCTGTAAATGAATATGCATTACATTTAAGTGCAAATAGCTCGTTCGGCAAACTTATAAGACCTTCCTAATTTGTGTTTGCTTTTGCCGGCCTCAGCCAATCGCATAGCTGGGCACGTATGACATCAGAGGTTCTGTTGCGGGAAATGAGCTAGTGGGTCGCATGGCCATTCCCTTTTTTCCTAATTATGTAGCCTATTTGAGCAAAAATTTCCGTTAAAAGTGGGGTCAGTATGATTCCAATGAGGCAATTGTTTGAATGAACCAAGCTTGTGTGTTTTGTCTGCATGGTTCCTTTAAGGGCTTCTCACGTACACATACGTTAGTCTGTAAATGGGCCCAGTGAGACCTTTTTTGTTCATGCCAGTGCTGGTCAGTGGCGGGGGTCCTGGAATGGGGGGTGGGGGGGTGGTCAGGCTGTTCGAGTGTAGATGTATAAAATCAACAGAGACTAGTGCATATGCATTTTCAGGTTCTGCACTCATAGTTTAAGCTACAAAAATTTGCTGTGCACTGCATGTTTTGCTTGTCTGTGGCATCTCGTATAGTTCTCAGCCGCTTCTTGCCATGATGGCTTGTTGTGACAGGAATTGCTGAATGCTGTTTGACATGCTGATTTTGTTCATTTTATCAGAACCATAAACGCTGTTTTTCTGGAACGGGAGGCAGAGGTTCTTATGCGGAGGCTAAAGCAGGTAAGAAAGGGTTCCAGTTTCGAATTTATGGATTGTTTGGTGACACTTCTATAAAAAAAAAAAACAAACTATAAATATGGCTTGTTGACTCGGAAGTCGGTTGCAATTAAAGCAGTCATTACGGAATGAAAGAAAATGTGGAGGGAGGGGGAGGGGCAGATAGAAAGACACCATAAGGTGCACTCAGTGTGTGCCAATGGCAAGAGGCCTTTCAGTGAAATGTAGAGAGAATGGTAAATAAGTCTTCTCTGTCCGTATCCTGTCATTTTGGAAGGGATCGATTCATGGCATGATATGTTTAGCCCTAAAGGCCAAATATAATCTGCATGATTTGCGATTGGTTTAGGGTCAAAAGTATGCATTAAAGAAGACATAGGATGTTAAGCCTGCTGCAATGTCAAGTTGTGTAAATTTCGTAAAAGGGCAACTTACGGCTTAATTTTAACTCTTTGGTGGAAGTTGTGTTTAAACTGTGGGCAGCACATGTATCCTCCTTCTGCAAGAGCTAAAAACACAACAAGGATGTAGTTTGTTCTGATCTGGTAAAAATTAGCAGTAAGCAAGGGTGTAGAGCTGTAGCCTAACCAAGCCTGAAAAAGCTATACTTTCACAGCAGCATAATTCTGTGAAAATGTGAGCAATTAGCTTTTCTTTGTGGTGCAAGTGCTTTAAAGGAAGCTTAGCTTAGCTTAGCCTTAGCTCAGCTTAGCTTAGTGCAGCTTAGCCTGTCTCAATGTTTTAAGTGAAAAAATCTTTAGGGCCCTCAATCAGAAGCAATATCTGAGATCTGGCACGTATCTGTATAGATGTGTAGCGTGGCTATGATACGTAGGGATTTTTTTTATTTGACTGATAATGATCAAAATGCGTCTTCCTCAAGGTTGAGTCGGACATTGCAAAACTAGCGCCGCAACATGGGACTGTCAAGGAGAGTTACCTGCGCATCTCACAGGCCCTTGAGGTAAGAGGCTGCCATGCAGAAATTACCTGCTGTTCCAGGATTGCGCGTGAAACACATGGACAAATTTATACATACACAGTCCACCTTTTTATTCTTAACGCAAAAGCTGTACTGTGCTGTGTCTTTCAAAGTCATTCGTAGCGTCGCTAGTGACCTTCAGACACTGGCACGCAAGCTGTGCCTTTCTTATCACTTCGCTCACTCAGAGTCTCGCTGCGGCAGTACTACGTGACTGGGCGGGAATGAAACATCTGTTTTGCCTGCACTCGATTGATCAGCATTGGCTGGGCCATCTGGGCGTCTGCTTGAGCGCAAGCGAACCACGTGACTAGGCGAGGGTTTAACGGCTGCTTTGCCGGCGCTTGGTCCCTCACTCTCACCATTGATGGCGCGCTTACTTGGATTTAGTGCAAGTCAAAGGACGAATTGAATCATGCAGTGGATATGCTACCTGGAGGGCAGACTGCAAAATTTCAAGCAAAGGCAAACTTTCACGAGATGCTGTGTGCATACCGTATTTGCACGATTATAACGCGCCACCGATTGTACCGTGCGGGTAGGTTTGCGCTGGAAAATCCGAAAAAATAATGGGACGCCGGCTTTACCGCGCAGATGTAAAATACATGACACTATATACTTACCTAGAAGAGGGAGATTTTATTTTGCACGTGCAACTGTGGCAGCCAAATATAAATTGTGCTCCGTAAACTTGCTTATCCAGCTCCTGCAGGGAATAAGACTACAGTGGGAAACATTGAAGCTGTTTGCAATTTCAAGTGTCTTGACCTTCATAATTCTACGTGTGACGGGCTAATTGCAATAGTAGAAAAATGTGTAATAGCTGACCAAGATATGTCGTTCAGGAATGAGTGCGCCGAAATTCACTCACGTGGTGTTGACGGATTTTTTTATTGCATTGAGTTGGAGATTGGAAGGACCTCGTGCCTATGGCAATGTTGCTGGCCGATTTAAAACCTGTTTCGGTTTTGAGCCCGATTGTAACGCGCACACAAATTTTAAGGCTAGCTTTTAGCAAAAGAAGGTGCGCGCTAGAATAGTAAAAATACGGTAGTCTTACGGTAGCTTTTGCTCGTGAGAACTACCGTTTTTATTCGATTATAAGGTGGTCACGATTATAAGGGGAGGGTGCAGTTTGGAAAGTCAAAAAAATTGCCATAATATATATATATATATTGAGCTTCAAAGGTGGGGTATGACGTTGTGGCTATGAACTTTGGAAAAAAAAAAAAACCTCGCTTTATATTCGAATAAATACGATAGGTTCAAAAGTATTAAACCTGAGCCATTTTTTGCCTTAAATCTGCTGCCATTTGTGTCATCAGCATGAGCTGAGCATGAATGGCGAAAGCTCAAGTTTATGTTAGAATGAGTGAGGGACAACATTTATTTGTCTAAATGAATTTATGCGCAACATGAGCCTTGAACAAATCTTTCAGCTTAGTGATTCATGCTCGTTACATACTTTTGTTCTAATGCTGACACTGAATTTCTTTTCAGCAAAAAGGGAACAGTGCTGAAGTTTTCTAAATTTTGCAGTGCACTACCTAACATGCATGGCTGATTTTAGAACTGTTGTATAAGGGGAGTGAAGTGTGTTTTGTCCAGAAATTATGTTAGGCTGTCTCTTACGGGTATTTTCAAGCAGTCCAGCAGCTTTTATTCTAGAAGCAGGTTCTATATGTTTTTTTGGGGTGAGGTGGGCCACATACCGAAGGATAGGCGGGAGAAAAAAAAAGCATGGGAAGGAAAAGGGGGAGGGTGACAACGACATTGGAATAATAATTACAATTGTTCAAATGGTCTTCTATGCTCACTGGGTAATAAAATTTAAAGATCATTTCAGCATTGGCTGATTTGCGGGCCCCTTATAGAATGTTGAACTGGCAACAGGGTGGAATTTTCGTGTAAGTACATAATAGGTACCTCATGTCATTGGCAGAATCGATAGACTGCAACACATGCATGCACATATGTCTGGATGCCTCATCATCGTTTTCATCGTAAAAGACTCATCACAATCGTAGTGTCATTGTTGACATTTGTTGTAGTTTGGTGGAAAGGATGCCCCTGTTGACTAGTACATGACAATAAGGTTGAGGAATGAAAGGGGGAGGGGAAAGGAATACCTACTCCTAGACTAAAAGTCTCAACCCAGGCGAAAAAAACAATTGGAGGACTATTTGGACTTGCCGAAAACACGATTGGGCCAAATGGAACCATTTGTGTTTTCAAATGGTTCCATTTGGCCCAGTCGTGTTTTCGACAGGTCCAATTGGGCCTCCAATTGTTTTTTTCACCTGGGAAAGAGGATTTGAAATCAACACATTCGCGTGCACATGAGAATACTCCCATCACCTGTCATTGTATTTCGCACTCTTAATATTTCCTCAGAAGAAGGAATATTGCTTCATTATTTGAAAATTTTAGAGTGAAAGCTCAACTACGGAATGTTTTGCAAGCTCATTCATCGCGTCCCAATGACCTTGGTCTGCTGGACCAATTACCTTGGGCCGCTGGAGTGCAGGTGTGGGGTCGCGTCATGTGATCCACTCCTGGGAGGCATTACAGCGGTGCTCCTTTGGAGTCTCACCGCTGCAATACCATGGGACTAGGCGAGGGTTTAACGGCTGCTTTGACACCGCTTAATCACTCAGTCTCGATATATGGATGGCGTGCCTGCCACTCCATCTGTACAAGTGCTTTAGCGCACGCACAGACACACACTTCAGTGCAAGCGACAGGCCGAGTACAACCATCCGGTAGCCTAACTTTCATGTAACGCTATGTGCTTATTATCTTTGCAAAAACCTGACCCTTTTTTTTTCTGGTAAAGTGTCAGCTGCCTGCCTGCTTCCTTTTTTTCGCGTGCCACTTTCAGAAAAATAAGCAGAAGCTGAAGAAGCTCAAGGAGAGGAAAGAAGACCTCCAGTCGAGGCTGGAGGACCTGGAGGAGCGCTTGAACGAGGCCACTGCCGGGGTGGCGAGGGAAGAGCTGCTGGGAAAGCAGCTATGCGAAGAGATAGCCGCTGCTGACACCACACAACAGCAGTTGGCCGCTCAGCTTGAAGTGGCAGAGCGCGACATGGAAGCCAAGACCAAGGAGCTCGCTGAGATCCTGGAGGTGTTGCGCGCTCTCGAGGAGAGAGAGGACGAACTCCAAGGAAGGTACACACACCTTCCATTTTTGTTTGACGCTGGCTAAGCCATGGAATGCAATTGTCTGGGCAAATTGATTTGTGGCTGCGACGAAATTTAAAAAAGAGCGTGGTAAGATAGAGATGAGAAGAGAAAATTAGCAGACAAGTGCTCTTGTCTTCTATCTACTTGCATGCATCACCTCTTAAGACATCCCTGAATATTTTATTGCTTTATTGGTTAAAAGGGGCCTTTCTGTCCCCCTTTCTGCCCTTGCCTCCCTGGAAATTTAAGAACGTATAGTTATTTATATAACTTGGAAAAGTATTTTTATGTTTTCTGGTTCATTTTACTACACATATTTGCACAGAACCATCTAAAACACGCAAACAGTAACAATATGCGGCTACGATTTTTTTATTATACAGTACTAGGCAGAATCAATTGCTGTTTAGAGCTTGGTTCAGCAGATACTGGCTAAGTGTCCAGCTGTTCAATTCAGTCACTGCTGCATGCTTCTTGCAGTTGGCAAGTTCGAACATGAAGGGACACCAGTGCAACATGTGGGGCTGTACTCGGCTAAAGTCAATGATCCGCTTGGCAAATAGAAACAATAGGGTAGTCTTGAGCATGCATTTTGTAGAACGCACTAGCGAGAGTGTTTGTTATTTTCATTACAATACGTTGCTGGTGCAACAACAACAGGGTATACGTGCTTGTAGAGTGGAGACCCATGCACCAGACATGTGAATTACTATATCTTAAATGAGCACTGCTTTGAATTTTGCCCAACGAGAATGTTTCTTTAAATGCTTGTCAAATAAAATATTGCGAACTACTCCACCCCAGCTTTGTTCACAGTACGAGAAGAGCCTGCACTGAAGCTGCCTGTCGCCTATGCACCGCCAGTCACATTGCTCTCTTAGCACGCCACATCCTACAGTCCATCTTTAGCCCCCTTACCCCTACATTCTCTGGACCCCACAGGACATGAGTCTCTGGAGGGGAATGAGCTGTGCACATATCTACCGGGCATTCCCCTCTAACACTCCAGCGTCACCGTTGGAAGCATACCATTCTGTGCCTCAAAAGTACAAAGATATTCTCGAACACTACTTCCTCGAACGCTGCAGCTGACTCCCATCCCACGACAAGTTGACTAAGGAAGAAGCCACCACCTACCGCTGCCTTCAAACCAACACATACCTGCATGGCACCATCCTCCACGCCATCCACCCCACCTCCTACTCCACCACCTGCAAGTACTATCCTCAACCCTGCACACTGCACCATATGATCTGGGTGTATCCCCTACCCCAGCCATGAGCAGTATGAAGGCATGCTAGCCAACCTGGACCCCGCCAATCAGCTTCGGCTGATTGAAAGGGCCCATCAGGCAGCGACTACCCACGGTCGTTTAGACTGAGAAGACCCCCCATTGCCTTGACTCCAGAAACAAGATACAAATAAAGTTCATTCCTCCTCTTCCATCCAAAATTATTGTTGAAAGAGAAGCAACATAAGCTGAAAATGTAGCTCCTAACATGCATACCTGACATGTTTCTTTTCACACTTCAGGGTTGACGAACTGATAAGCATCGAGCACTCGACAATGCAGCGTCTGATCCACAGCAATGCGTTCACCTCTACCCAAGACCGAAATACGTGGATTGAAGAAGAGCTCGAGAGGCTCGAATCTACTTTGCAAGAACTTCAGCGTCAGGTATGAGTCACTTTACCCAAAATGTGAGCATTTATATCCATGTACCTGGGGTTTTCTCTGCCAGCTCTGTTGATGTTATAATAGTCACCTGTAGATATTTTAAGGGTTGTTGTTCGAAAAATTCACATGTAATTATTGCTTCTGAAATTTGTGTCACTTTCATCTGGACGCTGCACATCTGTCTTTGCTTTTCGATGAAGCGCCCTTGGCAAAAGAGACTGGTTGAAGAGAATGCTTTTATTAAGTGTAGTTTCTTTACTTGATTCTTCTTGGAGCATGTGACTCATTTTGTGTTGTCCCATTGCCTCCAGTACGAGAACCTGCGCTTGGACATCCAAAACTGCACTGTTGAAAGGGACAACTGCATCTCCGAGCACCAGGTAAGCGTTTTTTGTTTCCCAGGCTCGTTACCACTTGGCTCGCATGCATATTTGCCACAGGATACACAACCATGCCTGAAATGGGGACTGTTGCTGACTCGCGTGTCATTTATTTGATACAGCCGGCTTTGTGGAGCACAGATGTACAGCACGTTTTGTCTCCCACACTATAACATCAGGCTAGCTGCTTGAATGCACTGGACCACTGTTCAAGTCTTTACATTGTCACATGGATTGATGTTGTGACATATTTTGCAGTAATTGCAAGGCAGACGTTACGTACAAAGACATGGCAAGTTTATGTTGCTTTAGGATGTGGGCTTTTTGTCATTGCAAGTGCCTGGGCAATAGAGGTTACTTTGATAAAAATTTGTACGAAGAATTGGAGTTAGATGCAGAGGTTTATCCAGGATTTCAGTGTTGGGGAGGTGTTGAAATCCTCCTGGGGGGTGCAAAAATCCCTGGATAGGGTACTCTCGGGGTTGTGGAATCTTTTTTTAGGGGGTGGGGGTGTCTGGGGGTGTGTATAAATCCCTGGTTAGATGGCCAGAAAATAATTGGCTTGCCCTCATTTACACAGTTGGTGTAATGGATTGTTTGTTGGGTTCTGGAAAGCTTGTTCAAGGAATTTTTGTTTGATGGAGGTTTCAGCACATGCAAACTTCTATATAGCATGCATAATTCTTTCCATGCTCTGTAGCTATAAACTTGAACAGGTTTTCAGTATGTGCCCATTTTTTCACCTTTTGGATGGGGTATGAATGTTGCGCCATTCGTGTTGTTATTTACTCAGGATACAAAAATAAACAAATACCTTTATTGCACCCAGGACACCAATGTGAATACAGTGGCACAAGACTTTTACAAATTTAAGCTTTATTGATTATTTAATTAAAAGATAAACACATTAGAAGAATTAATTCATGAATGGGAAACTGTGCAAGATAGCTACAAACTTGCTTCTATTTTTATGTTTCCATAATCAACTGTACTTGTGCGCCAAGTTTGGTTACAATAAAAACGGTGCATAAATTTTTAATTGCCACCTCTGCCCTTAAAGGCCAACCTCACTCAAATTTCACCTTGACAAAATTTATTTTTAATCTGTAGTACGTACCACCAAATAGCTGGGACACGAGTGGTGGCCCTGTGAAATGCCTCGTTAATTAAAAAAAAGCTCTGTTGCAGAGCATGCTGCACCTGCTGGCAGATCGCGTAAATAGCTGCCATGACGCACCTGTGATGCTTCGGCCGTCTGGGGCTTTTTCCTCTGACCAGCCACGCAGCCGAAGAACCGGTCGAGCTCTGCTGCGGACACTTCACCCATTTGCTGCCCTGTGCGCGCGTAAAGCTTGCGTGCAGGCTTGCTACCAAGCTGCTCACCATCCGGCTGCAACGTCATATCAATGGCCGTGCTCTCCGTAGTTTCGGTTTCAAAATTTCCCATTTTTACTGATCGCTCGCGGCGTCCACACGCGTATTTCAGCCGCTGTATTTTGCGTCTTGCTTTCTTTTTCAGCAGACTATATGGAAATAGTGTGTTCAAGAGGCCGAAATTTTGAGTGCAGTTGGCCTTTAAGTTTGTTGCCTCGCATGCTGTGTCCATGATCTTGCTGGTGATTTGTGATTGATGTGGTGAGTGATCGGTTGATTGATCCTGACTAACCTGGCGTGTTCAGACGGCGCAGGCAGAGCTGGCCACCCTGTGGGACTTCAACCGGAGCATGAGGACCGACCTGGTGAAGCTGCAGAAGGAGGGCTATGCTGCGCTCGACAGATGCAAGTGAGCCGTGGAAGCTAGACACACTGGGCCATTTTTTCTCAACATTTGCACCTTTTGTGCTGACTTTTGTGTTTTGAAGAAGGGACGAGCTAATAAGCAGACAACGAAATTGTGGCAATACCTTTCTCGTAATTGTTGTTTTAGTGTTCAATTGTTCTCGGCATGATGGTAATACTGGTTCAAAACGTAACCATAAAATCTTTCTGTATTTGCTTTTTTGTTGGCTCATTGTATGTAAAACCTCGACTTCGAAAGCTCATTTCCGGTTCTTCTTTCTGTTGTATAGCTTGGAAGGGTACGCTAGACTCGAGCCAATATGGCAGTGTCAAGTTTAATTCCCTGCTGCAGTGTTTATTATCCGAATGATCGAAAGGTGATAGAAAATGTGTAGAATAAATGTACACAAATGACTTCTGTGGTTAATATTAACCACAGAACTCATTTGTGTACATGTTTTGTTACAATACAACAAGTTTGCATTTAGCAGTTAGGCTGCCAGAGCTCAGGATGTGTTCACCTATAGTGTTCAGATTTCTTTTTAGTACAAACGGGTATCAACTTCTTCTCTCCCCCTTCTTTTTTCATTTTTAAATTTTACTATTAAGTTATCTAGAAATATTCACAAAATTCCAGTCAGGTCCTGAACAATTTATCGTAGATGTAGTTGCGCACCAAATTTTCACAAAATAAGTAACTATGCTCTCTAGTAACTAGTCATGCTTGTGGGTGCTAGCTTCTTTATGCCCCTTCATGTGCAAAGCATAGAAACAAATTCACATTCTGATTAGTCTCAAATTCTGAAAGGTGTAACTTTGGTGCATAAAGCTTCGTTTCAATGGTTCGACTTCGGCGGCAGTTTGAAAGCGCTCGGGACAGCCGGCGGGCGCTGCCAGAGATGTTTAGGCTTACCACGGTGGCGGATATTTGA
Source organism: Haemaphysalis longicornis (assembly GCF_048455015.1). NCBI lineage: Eukaryota > Metazoa > Arthropoda > Arachnida > Ixodida > Ixodidae > Haemaphysalis > Haemaphysalis longicornis. The sequence continues at coordinate 45,050,080 of NW_027526335.1, read as the reverse complement.
TTGGCACTTTCCCTAGCGGCGCGGATGATGCTTTATAGTGTCGTTTTCGACCAAATTATCAGCTCCTTCCCTGCACAAACGTCTTCGTTTGTGCATTCATTGATATCCTAAAGAGCAGTTAGAAGCGGTTGCTGGAGCTACGTGCACCTCTTCGCGGCTGGTGACGCCGCCATGTTGCCGCCGCCGATCCCGTAGCGCGCAGCATGCGGGTGGTATTTGCGGCAGCGTCAGCGCGCCGCATTTTCGCGAGCAGAAAACGCCCTACGCGGTTCACATTTTAGACCATAACCATGGGAACGAGGGTGCAAAGCTGTCCCCACCGTAGCACCCGCGATTTCTCCTTTCTCTTGCTGTTACTAGTGGCAGACGGTTCGATTTCGATTCTAAGTCGACCCCCCAACATTGGATTGTCAAATTTGAAAAAAAGGGTCGACCTACAATCGTGTAAATGCGTATAACAATTATCGGTTGTAACGATGGGATTTCCATGGCACTTGGATATTGTTGTAAGTGGACTAGACTGTAGTAGGTGCCTTTCTAGAGAAAAAAAAAGTTCATCGTATGCACATGATTTCCTGCCTCTGTTTTGGCATATAGGCTAACCTGTTGTGCTCTTGTGCAGGCATGCCAAGAGATTGGAAGAAGACTGTCTTAAGTCACTGAACAGAGCCCGGAATGAAATCATTCGGGTTCAGCCACACATGGCCGCAGCAATGGGCATGGTACGGTTCATTTGGCTCTCTTGCATACATTATTGCTTGTGGGCCGTGCAGGCCATGAACGCTTCGTGTAGGACACCACTGCAAGCCATGCCATGGTGGCACGTTTCGAAAGCACCTTAGCTGTGGGTCGACACTCTGGTCAACTTTCTGTATTTGCCACGTTCACCGCGGTGGTTTCCCACTTTCTATTTGTTGGACATTATACTTATGTGGGGAAGTGACAGCACTCGCGTAGAATGTGTGATCTACGAGGAGTGGAAATATTTCTGATGTGAGTGCCACATGTCACGAAGCAGGCAATTATGATGTGGTGCTGATTGCAATTCTTCATCCTCGATGCTGGAACAACCGTGCTCGGTATGTCGTGTTTACCCACATGCTATGTGGCACAGCAGTGCACTTACATAATCAAGAGCAGTACTGCTAGCTAATGGCACACTGGTTACACTTGCCATTGTCAGACATTACATATGTGAATGACAAGGGTCTCAGTCAATATATATTGACTGAGACCCTTGTCATTCACTTATGATGACAGTGCACAAGCTGTCCTTCTAGGCATCAATAGGACATGGTTCTCGGACATTTTGCAAAAACATTCAGTTGGGCAGGGCGGAATGACATTTTGCAAAGGTTTTGTGTCAGCTCTGCCTGCCCTGAGGCAAGTGGCAGCGAACATCCCCTATTCGCAAATAAGAGCGTCTTCAAAACTATCAAAAAGCACAGAGCTTGCATAACCTAATGTTCCTGTACATAAATGCTTCAGTAGAGGAACATATCAAGGAACTCTAGTGGAAACTAAAATGAAGCTTTAGGCTGTAGCAGAACACAAACCTTCCAGCAGTTTATCCTTTTGTGTGCTGCATGTATACACGTGTTACACAAACAAGTGATCTGGCAAAAGATGCAGTTTTTAACTGGGTCCTCTGCCAGCTAGATACCCAGGATAGATACCAGCTGCAGCTAGATACCAGCTATAGATAACATGGGGATGCCACTTTACAGGCTGAGCTCAATGGCTGGCAAGGATTGAAAAAAGTGCTTCAGACCGAGGAGAACGGAGTTGCTGGAGATTACCTTGGGATGCTTGCGGACCACCTGCAAGTGCCTGATGGCTTGACCACAGCTGTGGCGGCAGCACTTGGGAAGAGGTGAGTGCATATCAGGCATCACCCTCACTATAGCCTTTCCATCTCTGAAAAGCGCCTCATCTGGTACAGGTGCCAAGAACGTCGAACTAAGTTGGGATAGTCTGTCCCTAATGGGAATTCTCAGTGAGATTGCTGTTTTAGATGCCCGTGGCCATTTGGCATATCAGAAGTGTCCATGCAGCATTTCTTTTTTAGGCTTGCCTGAGGCCGCATTGTATGAAAAATGTTCCACAAAGTTCTAGGCAGTTACATTGCACATATCAAACATACTCTTTCAGCCATCTGATGGTGATGGCTGGCATTTCATTTTCGTCTTCTCTCTTTTCTTTTTTCCTCTCCCCCTCTTTATTCGCTGCAGGCTGTGTATTTTCTTAGAAAGTCTAGGCTAGGTGCCCCCCCCCCCCCCCCCCTCTCTCTCTCTCTCTCTCTCTCTCTCTCTCTCTCTCTCTCTCTCTCTCTCTCTCTCTCTCTCCATTTTGAGACACTTTCTATTTAGAGCATAGGTGGTCTAATGGTAGCATTCTGGACACATTGGTGATGGCCCATTGATTACGCACAGTGTGCACTGCCAGGCAACAGGCGCGGTCAAGCAGATCAGTAACTCGAGCAGCATAGTTGAGGCAAATAAGCCACCACAATGGCACAAGAGATTTAAGAGTTTTGCACAGTGTGTGCCTATATCTCTTACACCTGTATTTTTTTTATTATATAATGATACTTAAAGGGGCCATGCAGACAAAACACAAGTTTGATTCATTCGGAAGATTGCCTCGTTCGAGTCATACTGACACTACTTTTAATGCACACTTCTCTCAAATAAGCGATAAAATTGTGAAAAAATAGAATGGCCGTGCGACCCACTAGCTCATTTCCCGCAACAGAACTCATGGTGTCATATGTGAGAGTTCTGCGATTGGCTGAGGTCGGCAAGAGCAAACGAAAATTAGGCAGGGCTTATAAGCTTGCCAAACGAGCTATTTGCACCTAAATTTAGGGCAGATTCTTTTTATAGCAGTAAGAATGGTGGGGTAAACAGTGGAAGTTATGAAAATACACGTAAACATAGAAGTACCAATGCGTGCCGGTGTTGGCACTGCACGCACTATGCTTGTTTTAGCTGCACAGCGCTGCGGTGCTTTCGGGTTGTATCAGAGGACACTGGCCGATTGGCCTAACCGACTGTGTCTTACGTGACCATATTTGTCGAACGAACATCATGTTTTACGAAACGATTATTTTCTACCTTAACAAATACATGCCAGGTGCAAATACGCTCAAAAACAAAAGCAAAAGCAAAAAATGGCACGCCGTGGTATGGTGGCGCCATCTAGGTTGACTAACGGTAAACAAGGCTTCACGGCAGCTTGTCATTGCAGACATCAATTGAATACACGATTTGGCTGGAGAATAAAAATTTTAACCTAAATTGACTAATTTCACTGTGAATAAAGCGTAGTTTGCTTCCGAACGAGCGCTTGGGGCACTATAAAACACGAAGTCTTTCAAATAAAACAAATGTGTTTTGTCTGCATGGCCTCTTCAAGTTATGGTCTAGGGGGTTTTTGGACACAAAGTGCTTAGGCACTGTTTCTCCAGGATTGGTAAATTAGGGTGCCTCTGCAATGTGCACTGCGGCACATACGTTTTTTCTAGGCCAGGGAGTTGTATGTAAAGTTTCTTGGTATTTCTCAAATCGTGAGCACCCTCGATCCTTCCTCTCTCTTTTTTTCAGGCTCTTCACCCACCTGGTGCGTAATGTCTCAGCTGCGAAAGTGCTGCTGCACAAATTCAACGCCCTGAAAGCCCCGGGTTGCCTCGGCTTTCAAGTGCTGGACAAAGTACACCTGCGAGACCGGTACCCATCTCCACAGGGCAATGTACGTGTCATCAGGGGCTGGAAAAGTTGACTGAGGGAATTGGTGCCTCTTAAAAAGTCCCTGCAGCCTTTACTACCGATTATTTGGAATGCATTTTTGGGTAAAGTATATTGTCCCAGCAATCTCCTCCCGCAAGAATGATAAAAATCCATTCACTATCACCGAAGCTGCGTGTGATGAAAAATTCGCATGTAATCGTTCCCTCTTGACTCGACAAAACATGATGAGAGCTGACGAGAGAAAGGCACCTTTGTGGATGGCATAAAAGTAGCATGATTGACACTTAAAGGGACACGGAAGGCAACCAGCAAGTTGGGTTCAAAAGTCTGAGCTTCCCGTAGCCATTTTTGCATTGACTCAGTGCTGAAAGATGCCTTAACTGCTGAGAAATCGCTAATCAAACAGTGTACTTCCCTCCCTCATTTCCCTCGCAGCAATTCCACGACACAAACAATGGCTGCTGCAGCCACTGTTTATGTCACCATATATCGGAACAGAGCCAGGCAACGGTGATAAATTGCAGTGTAGCAGCGACCGAATACAATGCTGCCACGTACCGAGAAGTTTGGTCAGTTTCGGTCAAATCAGCCATGCTTTCGTGAACCTGCGCCCTTTATTGCTCCGTGCAACTAAGAAAAATTATCCTTCAGGGAACCTATGATCAGTAATGACACTTTGTTGAAAATAAAAACATATTGTCCTTTTGAGGCTGTGCAAATGTGGGCGTCCAACCAACCCCTCGGGCGCAGCTCTCACGCTTCCTTGAAAAGTGGTACCACCACCCCAAATATTAGTGCCATTCAGCGGGAGCTAGGGAAGACGTTGCATACGCTAGACGTTTCGTACACTTAAAAATACTGACATGAGCCAAAATAGGTGTTCCCTCATTTTTTTTTAGCACAGCAAAAACACGCAGAGGGTCATAATAAATGTGGCTATGTCCACAGTACAATGCAAAAAAGGGTTGCACAATTATCTGGCCGAGTATTGCACCAGATATTGCACTGAAACTGAAATAACCTTGTTGGCGTTTGGGGTCGCCGCGTGATCTCGTGATATTGTTTCTAGCTTTCTTTTTGTTCTTTGACACTCACACATAACACTACAAAAACTTCCAGTTAAGTTTTTATATAGTTCTGAAGGCTTATTGTTGATATATTTGTCACGCAATTTTAACCACTTCCGGTGTAAGCTTGAGGTATAACCAGTGCGGTGACACCTGTATTCACGTTTTCGCTATTTTATATCTCATTTTGAAAAAGCTACGCATGAGAGTGGTATGATCGTGTTCTCGGTGAGCTAATCTGTCAATCTAGAGCAACTTGTATTTTGTCTTCTGTGTCCCTTTAAGCTGCTCTGGTCATCATTAACTGTAATTTATCATCCTGCCAGCAGAAAACTGCATGGAAGAAGTTGGCCTACATTGGTAGATTACAGTGCCATGAATGCAACTACATAAATTGCATTAGCAGCGCTGTTTTTCTTTCTTTTTTCTTTTTATTCTTTTTTTTTTTTTTTTTTTTTTTTTTTTTGCAGGCATAAAATGCCAATGTAAAAATGGGTATTGCCACCTCATACCTTTTGCACTTTGCCATTTTCACCATTACATACTGTGAATTGTGAAAAGGGACTAGCAGAGCTCATAAGCATTTCTATAAATACAGAAAAAAAAAGTGCAAGGTAGGAATATGCATTTTAAAATAAATATTCCGGGCAACTTCTCCTGACCACATGTTGAACAGTCAAACTTGATCTACTAAACGACTTTCTCACTGCCACCAGCTGTATAGGCACTGTCTCAGTTCCAATTTCAGTCCAAAGTTTCATCCTAGTGTGCAACTAGCATAAAAGGATTTATATGGACAAATTTACAGGCTGTTGTCTCTGCTCACCGCTAGAGAATTGATGTACATATAAACATACAAGAGCAAGTGGAGAAAGTTGAAGAATAATAAAGCAATCATTCAGATTGTCAGATCTGACGCTTAGCCTTAATGATCAGCGCTGTGGCCATCTGTGCAAGAATTTCCTACACCTTCTCCTAGGTGGCAACACTGCACGGAAAAAGTTAGGTGGGAAAGGATGGGATCACTGCACGCTCAGCTTGCTTTGGGAAATTTGTGACACATTCTTTTACATCATGAAAAAAAGAAATGAAAAAGAAATGATTGAGAGAAATGCCAACTTTAATAGTTTACCTTTAAACAAACACAGCACCGTTTGTTCATCAAAAAAAGCTGAAAGAGCTACAAAAGCTATCTTCCAGTTTAGAGCTAGAGGTTATTTAGTCTTAAATTTAGTGTCCACCGTGTTCTAGCTTGAGTGTGAGGACGCTGCCGTGGTCTCTTTGGCAGGACGTGAGACGCTTGGTGGATCAAGTGGTGTGCACGAGTGCCGAGCTGTCCCCGCTGCTTCCCTACTGGCTGGGTGACTGGCTCCTCTGCTCCAGCCTGGAGGTGGCGCAAGAAGCGAGCCGCCTCTACAAGGCCAACTGCGTCACCGCCGAAGGTGCGTGTGTTTACGGACCTAGCGGCCGTAGAGCGTTTCACGGTTGCCGTGAGAAGCTGTGTCCAAGCACAAACATGTGGGAGGATGGAGGTTGGATACAGCGTCTATTCACAGCTGGTTTGCCATAGTGTTTTGTGGGCACATTGCTTCACTGTAGGTACAGTTTTCAGTGTTGAATTTTATTCCTACAAGCATTAGTGCACCCATTACTTTTAAATTGCTTGGACGATACAATGTAGTTGAATATGACTGCCCAGAGCCGATGCCACCTATGTTTTACAATTTTACTGCAGTTGACTCTGTAACATCATGTGAAATCAAAGTGGAGTCTGTGAGCTCATTCACCGGTTCTACCCAGTGTGGTTGTGGGAGGGGATTGATCCCTGTTCTTGGACTTTCTCTCTCTTATTGTTCCCTGGCCAGGTGACATTGTGAGAAGCAGAGGCGTCATGGTTGGCGGCTACCGTGACCCCAAGAAGAATGAGTTCAAGGTCTACCAGGAGTACACCTATGCATCCGATCTGCTTCACTCAGCTGAAGCTTCCCGGGATAAGGCGCTCAATGTTGGCCAGCGTATCCTTTTAATTGAGCCTATTCATCCACCTTATGCTCTTTCACCAATCTAATGAGATGAGCTGGACACTTGTACTTGTATTGTTGTTTCAATTGCTCCAACCCCTTAAATGAAGAACGAAAAAAAAAAAAAAAAAAAAACTTGGCTGACGGTTATGATACTCCCTTATGCAAAATTTGAGTCCAGCATAAACGGCAGCTTTCTCAATGATGGCACATGCCTTCTGTGTCTCAGGAAGTGACCGACTCATCAGTGAACGCCCAACAGTGCACGCTATACTGTGGCATCCTCTCGTATTGCGTTGCCACCGGGAGCATGTCTCGTGCTGCTTCAGCATACCACCCTCCCTCCCCCTCACACTTTTGCCGTGCTTTCATCCTCTGCTTTCCTGCTCATTCTATCTTCGATGGCCTCTTCGTTTTCTCGGTTATCTCGTAACGTGTCGCTGCCGGGGAGCATGCCTCGCGCCACCTCGGCAAACCGCCCTCCCACCAACACTTTCGCCATACCTTTCTCACCTTTCTCTTCCACTTTCCTGTTTGCTTTATCTCATCTGTATTTGTGGTCCTCTTCGTTCGCGCAATTCCAACAAAGCTGACAGCAACGCGAAGCCACAGGAGCGGGCACTTCAGAGCTGCACTCTAAAACTGGGCTGGTGACGTGATCTGTTCATGCACGGACTATTGCCTTGTATTGCAACAAAACGGATAGTCAAACAACGTGGTAAGTGCTCAGCACCCGTCTTATGCTTTCTTTCTCTGTCCTTCATCTGTTTGTGAAACACGAGGCAATATGTTGAAGTGTATAGAGTGAATTTTCAGTCCATGTGCTTCTTTTCCTTAACGAAACCAAGAGCTGGCTAAATGTTCCTTGGATGCCTCCACCGATATCCAAACAAGGGAGGTGAAAATTGCGCGAAACATGTGAGTGAACATCGATACGCCCAGTGTCCCCACCCTCCTCTCCCTTTTTCTTAATATCTCTGTGTGCCTATTATCCAAGAGACATGAAGCTGTCAGTTCTGTGGGTTGCAAACTGCGAGTGTTACCAGATGGTGTGTGCATGCATGCATGTGCATGTGAGTGTGTCCTCAACTACATCGCTAAAACACCTTAGAGGCTGAATGTCATACTGTCGCCATCATCTCTTTTTTTTCACTACATTGGCATGATGTCACAAATTCAGTTCTCTGCTGCAGAGGCTATATTTATGATAGAGGTAAAATGCAAAAATGCCTGTGTGTATGACATGTTGGTTTAAAATGTAGCATGCAAAGCCGCTATTCAGACTGTTTGCCTTTGAATTTCCCACCCTTTCTTGCTAAGCCATTCGCTCTGTTAGCAGCGGAGTTGGTACAAGCATTTGACTTGCTTCGCATAGTTTTCAGTAATGCATGGCTTGCCACATGCATAACGGTCTGAAAGTATTAGATGTGTTTAGCAGTTTTGTGCTAATGTGCAATCTAGCTGGAACAGCCGTGGGTGCCAGATTCACAAGCGCATTGAACTTTGCTTCTAGGGATGCGATTTCTAGCGTTGAATCGAGAGTGACTCTTCTTCAGTCCCAGCTGTCAGGAATTGAAGAAAACATCAAGACAAAGGTTAGAATTTTCTCCTGTTTTTCTAGCAGCCTATCAAATTTGACATGGAAGATTGGGGAAATAAAATACCAAAATACCTCGTTTGAGCTTGGATTATTTAGTTCTCCTAGCGTTAAAAGATTGTGATGGGCAAAGGCTTAATTTTTGTTGCTGGCAATCAGTATATTATTGCCTTTCATAAGTTTAGTTTATCATGTCATCAATGGCCTAGTCGCATTACACAGTGATGGTAGCAGGGATTGCGTAATAATGAAATGCACGCAAAAAATAACATAAACCTACGTAGGTGCACATTGAGTTTTGACAGGCACCACAGTGGGTTGTTTAATTAAGTTAGGTACGACTTGGTTGGGTCAGGTTAGTAATCATTCAGAAATCACTTGGGAAGTAAATTTTACTTGCCCTCTTTCTAGAAAATCTGCTAAAGACAGCAGCCTGAAAAAAAAAAAAACACTTCTAATATGAGCATAACACTATTGAACTTTTAAAAGGAGACACCCTTTTTTCTGTCGTCCTTTCCCCCCACATTCATGCTGTCCTGACAGTGTCTGTATTCCCTACTAACGTTATGGGCAGTTAATCAAAATCATTCTCTGTAGATGTGATGTAAGCAGCGGCACAATGCAAACTTGGGCATTGTTTTTTCTAGTTTCCCCAGCGTACACTCTGAATTCTATTTCCACTACCATGTCCAGCTGTCCTTTAATTTCTAACAAGTTTACTACCACATACGAGGTGCATGTGTGGCCAGTGGCAGAATAGCTTGAATCTTGCCGCAGTGCAGCTAGATTGATTTCAAGGAGTGTCCAGTACCACTGTGGTAACGCGAGAAAATTAACTGCTTGCTGTACTTGTGTGGTCTTGGTAGTCATTCAGTCCGCTGTGCTGTACGGTGTACGTCATCACTTGACTTTCTTCTGGGGGAAAGAAACAAATGTCAAAATAATTTATACCCCCTCTGACAGATTCAGCCTGAAGCATTGAAAAACAAAAAATTTGAAAACCACCTGCAAGGACTTCAAAACTGCCCTAGTACTGGGATTGACATGCATTCACTATCGTTTCTTTCAATATGTACTGCAAAACTCTGCATGCATCTTGCTTAACATTTTTAACAACTCATGACGGGTCAACTAAAATCAAACTTCATGTGATTCCTTACAACACAAGCGCAATTCAAGGAGAGGATGTTTAGCTATCAGCCATGATTGCTAGTATCGTGGCGATACTTTTCTAGGCTCGCTACGTCTGTTCTAGAACAGGTATAATGACAACAGAGAGTCGGACATGGACACACTATGGACCTGTGCGCTCGTATAGCAGTGTGTTACGTGACGACCGTGTCCAGGAGCAAGCCCTGGCGAAGGTGAGCCAGCAGATGGAGCATAACACCCGGTGGAGGGACGCGCTGGTCAACGAGCGCTCCACGGGCCGCACCGAGAGCCTCTCGGCCACAGCCCAGCAGCAGCTCTGTGAGGGCAGCCGGGAATTGCAGCAGCTCAGGAGGCAACTCAAGGCCCTCCGCCGGGACAAGATGCAGGTACTGCGTGTAACAGACACGTCTTCCTTCTGAGGCAGCCAGGTGGTAGGCAGACGACTTTGTTCCGTTTGATTCCGTTATGAAGTCATGCATATTCCCCTTGTTGAGTTTTGTTTATTTGTCGAGCTTCATTCTGCTGAGGCGTCGTCCCGCATCCATCCAACCACATCTGATTTCGGATCAGAGTTCGATTTAGGAAATTTTTTCTGTAAGCATTTGTAGCTTTTCACCATGGCGCACTTTTATAACTTGGGCTTCAGCCTGTAAAGTGTACTGGTTGCCTTTGCCTCTACGAGCCTTTCTCTAGCCTCCCTTTTTTATTTCTGCCTTCTTTCTTTCAACATTTCTTTTAATTTTTTAGCTGTCTTTGGACTTGTGATGCTTTTATGTAAGTAAGCTATGGCTTTGGGCTAGTTGGTTCACCACTTATGGTTCACGTCATGCTTATGGCGAAACAGCACAAAAATGTGTACAAAGGTCATAAACAACATGGCAAATAGACTGTGCTGTATGTTCTATGATGCCTGTTGTAAAGTTATAAAGCACGTCCAAAAGCATTGGCATTTCCATCCCATATGATCTGCATATCTTTTTTTTTTTTTTAGGTAGTTGAGAAAGCCGGTGAAACGCGAAAATTTCTTAAGCTTGTCCCAATGAATTTTCACAGTTCTCTCACAGCCAGCATGATGAGCATGAAGGCAGCAAAATAAAATGGATAGTAACATAAAAATATAACAGGGAAATCGAACGCAGTAAAATCAGCCCTGAGGGTTTTATTGGGGTCTGCCACACAGTTCAAAATTTCTGTTCCTGCTGCAGAGTCTCAATTAACTACATATCGTACTAGCACATAATTGTGGGCGGGTTTGTACCTAGAAATATTTGTAAACAATTTGTAATAGACTGTTGCTACACAAGCACTTTTCGTAGCAACTGAAACTTAGAATAACTTTATTGGTTTGGAACTGTTTTCTTTTACCTCACATTTATTTTGGCTTCAAAAATTATTGCTTTCACTCATCCTAATAAACAGCCGTCTTGTAAGATATGATATCTGTCTGGAGAAAAAAAATGGCTGCAGCCCGACATGTCACTGTGGAAATGCAGCCAATTAGAAAAGAATCTGTATGCCTGGCCGCCACACCATGCGTGAAGTCCCAGTCCAGTTTTGTTTCTCATGAGGCCATAACAAATTCAGCCAATTCAACTGGATTTAACCTATATACTCTAAAGAAGGTTTGACTGAATTACTCTCTGATGAACTGTAGCGTGATGGGCTGTGTAGACCACGCATGAATATTTATGTATGTAGTGATTAGATGTATTTATGCTGTCTGCATTTTGTCACAAAAGTTTGTAAGCTTCTGTGCCTTCCATTTTAAATTTGTTTCACTTCCATTTAAATTTGTTGGCTCTGTGCAGCCAATTTTTAGCAATATCATATTATTGTTCGCATAATTAATTGTTCCTTAATATCTGGATGTATCAAACACGCCCAAATATAGCCTCTCTGATGAACCAAATATAGCCTCCGGAGTAAAATTTCTAGTGGCTTATGAATGCTCTGACCTTGCCGCCAAAGCATGGCAGTTTGTTATAGGGGATTATGACACTTGCTTTCCCATTCAACATGTGGATGGAGGGCTGGTGCCACATTAAAATCCCTGTAGCACACGTGGGGTTATTTTTCAGCATGTACGTGAGGTTGGTGTTTTGTAGATGTTTTGATGTCACTTGTATAGCACGTCTGCATTTCAAACTATTAAAATACGTTGGTTTGCTCGCATTTTCCTTCTCGTTATTAGCTGCTTCACAACAAGAACACTGAAGAGTCCATGCTGAAGTTCGGCCTTTCTCCCAGGGTAGAGGGCTTGACCAAGGTAAGTGTTTTCTGGTTAGAGTAGGAAGCACATTGAATTGGAAACATAAGCACAACGTTTTTTTTGTTACGCATAAGGCGTTTTGAGCTGGGAACACCTTGATTTTAAAGGCGTGCTTGCAATTTTGTTAACGTATAGAGCTCGGTGATAACTGCATGTTCATTGTCATATCCAAATGGAACACGTGGTGAGAAACCCAAAGCTGCTCAAGCTTCATTTTCATAGTTCCGGAGAATGCAGTAGACTCTCTATACAAATCTCTCAAGGTAGTCAAAATATTCTTATTGAGAATTTGTATGGTCGATAAGTGAACTAAACAAGCACAAATACGCAAAGAAAATGCATAATTATTTTCTCAATTTGCCAACATGTAATGCGTAGTTTTTAAGGACAAAGGATGGAGAAAGAATGGTGCACGGACACGGAATTTCTTCATCCTTTGTCTTAATCTCAAAAATTGTCCTTTTAAACTAATTTTACAGCTGTTTTGCTGCACTCATTTTGGCCACTGAACAAATACGGAAGTGGTGTCATCACATTAGTTGTTTTAAAACTGCGATTGATATCTATATGCTAGTGAATGAAACACGGCACTGTTATAAAATCTTTTAGAACACCGAGTTTTCTGAAAGCATGTTGTTGCTGCAATAGTCCTTGCCTATCTATTGCCATGTGAGAATGCATTCGTAACGCCCAAAATGTAGCCCACAGCATGCAAGAAAAATAGTTCAGCTAAAAACCTTTTTATTTGTACCATCCTGAAATCCGTATCAGTCTTGATTGTATCGTTGAGATTTCATTCGCAGGCATACTTCATAAAACTAACTATCAGGATTTCGTAAGCATATGCCACTGAACGGTAAATATTAGTTGCTTGCCTTCAGCAACAAATGGCTACATGCAATTGTCTGGCTGATAGTATTTAGTATCACCAAGCGTATTTGTTAAGATATATTTTGTTTCTGTTACACCACGCAATTTCAGGGTTTTTTTTTTTGTGTGTTTGCAAATTACAAGAAAGGCACGTAGGTGGGGTTTTAATAGGCTGGCAACTTTAGGCAAATGTTGGTAGCATTTAACTAAAATAGAGGATAACATTGTTGAAACAGCATCATCAAATGCATCCGATGTATCTAATATAGCAGTATATGAAGAAAATGAGGCACGATGAGATGCGAATGAATAGCCACTCATGTTAACAATACGTTCCTGTCAAAATGCCAATACTAATTTGAATTTGCCTTTGATTCTGCTGCTTAAGAATATGTGCGGGAATTCAAAGAATTGTTTACTAATGCGTAGCATTCTAACGCTGCTTGTCTACATTGCGAGTTCTTTACAGCCAGATTTGGCCATGAGTAGCCAGATAGTACATTGGGTTGTTTTAGTTTTTAAGTTTTGTTTTGTTTCTTTTCACCAATGTCTTAAATTTACACATTATGGTGGTTAAGTTTTTTTTGGTTCCTTAATTATGTGTTTTTCCGCAGATGCAAGGCGTAGCGCGGAGTTAGTTCGTTATCACTATTTTTTTATTTGTGTTTTTGTTGTTGTTTTCCGGGCTTGTTATTTCAGTCTTCATTTCTTGGAGTTGTATGACGTGCATATTTTTGGTTTTGTTAGTTCGTTTTTGTTGTTTTCTCATTTTTATTTATTCATTTGTTTTCAAATTCCGTTTGACCGGTTATCTTCATTTACGGTATTATAATGATTAAAGGTGTTACTTTAACCAGTTTTGCATTTTTGTAGAAATGCAAGGCGTTCCACATAAGGTTGGCCCATTTTTGCTGTTTTTTTTTTTTTTTTGTATTTCCAATGTTCTTTTCCGGGCTTTTCTAGTTTAGTCTTTTTTTTTTATGATTTCATCAGTTATCTTTTCGGAATTTTTCTTATTGTTGGTTATTTCTGGTTTTTCAAAACTTCGTTCAACAATTATCTCCATTTATGCCATTGTAACGATTAAATGCGTTGCTTCCGCCAATCCTCTATTTTTGTGCAAATGCAGGGCATTACACGTTCTGGCTGTGGGGGAACTCGTTGAGAATGCTAGAACTGTGTCGCTTAGATTTAAACTCAACAGAGGTAATTAAAATTGGTGTAGTGGTTAATGGATAGAGATGTGTTGACAAGTCCTCATGGAACACACAGCAACAATGAAAAATAAAGTTTTTTCTCAAGGGATCTCTTCCTGCCTCCTTGCATGGTTCACAGGCAATCCTAACTGTGCACCTTGCAGGAGAGGCACTCTCTTGAAGAAAAGGTGGCCGCCCAACGTAACGAGCTTGAGCTGTCTAAGACAAGGCTCGAAGCTTTCGAGCAAGCAAGGCAGGCCCTGAAAGCCCAAATCGAAGGTGAGCTCCCCGATTGGTTGTCCCTATGTACAGCGATACCTCACTGAGAATGGGGCCCAACCTAAGTGGACTATACGTTTTACAAAGTGGGTGACGAGAATTGTTTTGAGATGCACCCTGAAAAGAGTGCCCGTGTTTGAAGTGGCTCGAAGCGGTGCGACAGTGTGGGTGTCCATCCTTCAAGCTGTCCTTTTACACAGCAGGAGGAGCAATGCTCTGTGCTTGCTTTAGTCTCCCACTTGTTCGCAGAACTCCCAACCCAAATGCATTCCTCACGTCAACCTGCATTATTTCAAACTGATAGCTGCCAGCTTCGTTGAAAAAACAGCAGCGGTGGAAGCCGAAACCGCTGAGTAATGTTATGTACCCACATGATGCAGCCCCGAACCTGCACACTGCCACTCCATTTGCGTGAACTCCACAGGCGCCCCGACGCCGGGTCTCGTGTTACAGCCCCGCCACTGGCACACTCGGGTCTTTGCCCTCTTTATGTTCCTCCTTCTCTCTCTCCTCTTGAGACCCACTCGCTCACAACGTATACCATACGCTTAGCCCCAATAAACAGTTTTGCTTGGTCTGTGACTCGTGAACACCTCAGTAGCAAAAATGGGCTGGCAGAGATAGGCTTAGGCCACAGCAAAGGGCCAAGGAAGAAAGAGTGCATGCGGCATCGCCCTCCTCTCTTAGCGGAACAGCAAAAAAAAGGGGTGAGGAGGCCTTCTATAGCTGCTTTCTCACGCTAGTAGGTGAGCAATTTCCGTGTGCCCCGTAGGCCCGTGTTTGTGGGTTCCCAAAGTCGCTTGTGCTAACAAACTTTCCGTCGGCCATCAATGCCACAGCAAAATTGCCCTTCCAGGTCAGTTGTTTAAGTCCAAGGGCTTCATTAATGAAATTACACGAATACTGACCTTAATATAGTACTAAGAATAAATATGCATGGCTTCCAATGGGTGTTAAGATAAGAGTACTACCTAACAAAGTCTCCAGGGTACTTATACCCCATGACTTCACTGTAATTGAGGATTTTCTTGCAGTGAATTCACTATATCATAGTTTTACTGTATGACACTAAGTAACTGCACAACATCATCTTGGCACTATTTTGCCCTTAATTCCATTACACATAGTACCACTACTACAATTTCTCACATCGAGTGTCAGCAATCCTATGGAGCCCGCAATTGCATTTGTAATATCCATGAAATCCTAAACTATTCAGTGAAGCCCCCTCTTTTTTATATGCAGTTACCTCCCCCTTTTTAAAAAGCTATTATTTAGGCATTGACAATTAAAACAATTAACTTTACTTCAAGGTGTGCATGTCATTTTAGCTTAAACACAAAGCACAAAAAATCTGCTTGTGTTAGCTTTTTTGCCAGGTGCCAAATTTGTGCAAAGAAGACGGAGGTGCATAAAACAAGTGTGCAAACACTGAGTAACTTCTTGGCTGCCAGAGAGCAATGCTCTGGCACTATGCTTTGTGTCAGTGCCTCTGCTTACCACCCGATGTCTCTTCCTGTCACACTTTTCCTCACCAAATTCTCACCACTTCGGTCAATCCTTAACATGTTCTTAAAGGGGTACTGACACAAAATTTTGAAGGTGAGATAACTTCGGAGATAGATTGGTGGGAACACATATACATCATCTGCAAAATATCAGCGGCGAATACAGCCTAGAACATATTTAAAATCAATTTTAAAGTGTGAGAAACGCAACCGAGCAGCCAGCAGAGGACCACGCGCAATTGACATCTCGTGGGTATTTTGTAAATAAACAACATCCACACACGTCACGAGTTTGTGTTTGCCGCTTCCGCACTGCCGGCGCTTTTCGCCGGCTCGCCCGGCTCGCCGCTCCAATCGTAGGGCCGGAGGGCGGAGCTTCTGCTCTGCTCGGCGGCGGAGGCGCCGTGAATTCGTCAGCTCATCGGGGAGCTTGCCGCGGCCAAAGTTCTACAGCGATTCCAGGCACTCTGTTTCTGTTACTTTTGATTTACATTGGACGCGAAAATGCGCCGGAGACACGAAAAGCCCACTGAGCGAGCCGCACGGTCGCTGTGCAGGCGGTGGCCACGGCCGTGAAGTGGCCCTGGCCGGCGCCGGTAGCTCGAGTGATAGCTTGTTACAGCTGCACGAAATTGCACCCAAGTCCCAACCACGGCAGTTTATATGAGAAAGGAGTTAATGATGCGATGGCGGGTTGCATTAAAAATTGTCATCTGCACGGCCGGCTTACGAGAGCGGCAATCGAATATCTGCCGCAGTGCTAAGCCGAACACATCTGTAGGCGGACCTGTAGGCAGACCGCCCGGCTGGTCCCAGCGCGCGTCGTTCTCTAGCCGCGGCAGCATTTACACTCGCAGCGCCTGCGTCACGTCCACGGTCGCTTTTTAATTAAGCGGCTCACGAGATCAGTACGTGGGGGCATTGGCAGAAACTGCCGGCGACACGGATTCGACAGGGCTACGGCGGCTTTGCTCTGTGATATCCCTCCGACGGTCACGTGGTCAGCTTTGCTCACACAAAATCCATCGTTTCGCGGCAGCCGCTGAAACCGAAACTGCGACTGGCCGCATTGAAAATGCCTCTAATTAAACAACTGTTGCACACTGAAGCAAACGAGGTTTCTACAGGTGATAAGTAGGTCACTAGCTACTTATCGCAACAAAAAAAAACAAGATGTAAAATTTTTGTGTCAGTGCCCCTTTAAGGGAGACACTGCTCTTAAAACAGCTTGTGTTAATTTTTAAGTAAACACTGAAACATGTCAGTCTTGCTGCTTTTTTTCCCCCACTGGTTTGAAATATGCCATTATTTTTTACTCAGTCAATTAGTTCCCAAGATAATTAGAGATAATTAGTGAGTTTTGGGGGAACAATAGACAGAACAGTGTAAGCTGTAAAGCTGTAATCTTTATATTTTCCAATACTATGAACCCTGGTAAGTGCAAAAAGAGAATCGCTTTTTTGATACTTGGAACTAATTTTTACTGTTCATTAAACTTTGGTGTTTGAAATGGGCATTCGAAATGGTTCCTTGCCACTGGTGCCACCAAAGTTTAATGAGCTGTAAAATTAGTTCCAAGTGGCGCATCAAAAAACCGCTTCTCTTATTGCACTCACCAGGGTTCTGGAATCAGGGTATTGGAAAACATAAAGATTGCAGTTTTATGACTAATACTGTTTTGCCCATTGTTCCTCCAAAATAGGCTAATTACCTCTAATTATCTCGGGAACTAATTTACCAACTAAAAAAATAATGCCATATTTTAAATCAGTGGCAAGACTGACAAGTTTCGCAGAGTTTACTTGTTCCCCTTACGGCATTCCTAATTAGAACCGCTCAGTGTATGAACTTTGTAGCAGCCCTTTGCACTGGCTAAATACCCGCCGCGGTGGCTCAGTGGCTAAGGCGTTGCGCTGCTGAGCACGAGGTCGCGGGTTCGATTCCCGGCCACGGCGGCCACTTTTCTGACGGAGGCGAAAAGCAAAAACGCCCGTGTGTACGAGATTTCGGCGCACGATAAAGATCCCCAGGTGGTCAAAATTAATCCGGAGCCCTCCACTACGGCGCGCCTCATCGCCTGCGTTGCATCGGCGCGTTAAACCCCACAATCAATTAATGCACTGGCTAAATGACTGTTTCACTGTACCTCTTGCAACGTAGTTCTTCTGGTGGTAGGAGTAAAACTCTAAAAGGTGAGTGTCAGTTTACTACTGTCACAAGGCTGTATCATCATTAAGCACGAAAACTGATTGGAAACATGTTCTGCTCTAGCCCTTTAAGTTCTGTGTGTGCGTAAATGTCCAGATTAAAAATATCGTTGGGGCCAACAATCTTTGTTGCACACAAAAGCTGATATGCAGGGTGTTGCTAATTGCGTTGACCAATTCCAGAGCTTGCCAACGAATCAACTGCATCCGAGGACCCTGATTTGGACCGCAGTGTCCAGGAGCTCTCGGAGGAGAAAGCACACTGCTACGAGGAGTTTGAGGCTGCGTTGAAGCAACTGGAGTTGCTGACGGTTAAAAGGGAAAACACGTTGTCTGCGGTGCGTACCACTCACCAGTGTTCGCAAGTGGGCTTGTTTATAAATTTCTCAAGGTGGTCGACCATGCTTCAGTCCAGGCAGTTGTCTCATCAAGGGTATGCCCTTTGCCAAGGTTGAAACGTTGGCCAAATTTTTGGAGGGTCCAAAATATCACATTGCTTAATTTAAGAGGATGACTAGGCTTCAGTACCTCACTCAGCTTCGTCACTGTGCCATGAGAAACCTTTTCCCGAATAGAATTGGAGAAATGTTAAAAAACTTTTAAATCTTACACTACACTGATGTAATATGGGTCAGAACTAAAAGCGGTTATCTGTGTGTTAACTGCACATTAGCATTCAAGTGATACGATGAAGAGACACACAGTTATCTTTCTGGGTGGTGGCCAATCGTACAAACAAGATTATGGGACGTCACACAGAAATCTCTGGAAAGTGGCAGTGGTGTCTCCATTGCTTCGTGTGTTTTCCTCAATATGTTGATTATTTGTTTGAAGTTTGCGGTAAAATTGATATCATTGGTATTGGGACAAAATAGTCTTTCTGATGAACCAAACTTGTACTTTGTCTTCATTGCAAAGGCATTATAGCAGATATGCATGACAAAGCTCAGGGAAATACTGTAATGTTGCTGCACACATAGTTTTAGTATACTGAAATGTTGTGAAACAAGTAAATAAGCTCTACACGGCAAGCGTGGTAATTGCTTTTGATTAACACAGAACCCATTTGGCACTCCTATTTTTAGCCTTCATACATCCCAGGAGCTGTAATCCTTGGCTCAACAGGTATACCTTTTGTTTCACGATCTGTGTGTAGGCTTGGCTACTAACTGCGCACGCATGCACTCACGAGCAGGCATCATTTTTCAACATTGAAAGTTTGAGCTTACATTTCCCTTTCCTCTTAAGGGGGGACGTGGGGATCGGAGTGAACTTTTTTGTTTTTTGGCGTAGAGTGATGAAATTCGGCAAGCACATTGGAAAGCACTTCAAATGGTGAAATTTAAAATTTCATGATGATACCTTCAGTAGTTCTTGTGTTACAGAGGTTTACATGTTGCCCGCTCGTGGAAAGCCTAGCAAGGTATTGACACATGCTAGGAAGTTCTGAATACTTCTCAATTATAGTCAAAAGAACACTACAGGGCAAGACAGTCTTCAAATTTTTTTTACACCCTTCATTTTTTTTACAGAAAAGAATAATTTCACTTGTAACCTATAGGACATAATTGACCTAGCCATAAATTCCACATTAAAAAATAACGAGGCCCTAAAATGAAAATCCAAGACTGTCTCGCCCTGCAGAACTCTTCAAGGATCGAAATAAAACAGACAGGGTCAAAATCTGCCCAGTGATTGCCACGCTATCCTTTCCACGAGCAACGAAGAACTCGTAAAATGCACTTTTGAGAAAACGGCTCTTAAAGTTTACGATGATGTCACAATTTTCAAACTGCACCAGCAGCATAGTCCTTGCTGTCGTTGCTTGGGGACAACCTCGCATACCTTTGCCCTTTGATTTGGTGCATCTGGGATGCCTTCCTGGCTCATTGGAGGTTTCTATGTGTAGGCCTTTAGATGGCAGAAGCACCAGTTTTACGCAGAGTGTACCAAAAAGTTTACTATGGGCTACTAGGGTACCTATATTTTACTTCATGTATGCCTAATGCATAGCTGTCTCCAAAATGAAGAGTAAGGCATGGTTTTTTTTTATTAATGTGCCAGCAGAATTTCAGCTTATTTCTGGGTGTCATAACCTTGATGAAGCTACAGCTTAGTACATGAGGCTGTTCAGTGTCAAAAATTATATCAGGGCATCACACGCATAAGATGAGCTATTTGAAGGCAGAATATACATTTGTTTTACATAATTACAACATTAATATTATAAGAATGCCATGCTCTTCTTCAGGCGAAAAAAGCATTGCAAAATGGACATTATAATTGCAAACATTGCAAAAATAGAAAAAAAATAGTGACACTAAATTTTTTTTAAACGCAGTAACATTACGGCATCTTCTCTAATTAATTTAATACTGAAAATATAATTGTGTAATCCCAGACTTGGTTGTACGAACTAGTTTAGAGCCACGGAAAAAGTTTCTCAAATAAGCCGGGTTACGTGGTTCATTGCACCCCCCCCCCCCCCTTCCCTACAATCCCCGACGCGCACGTTCACCACGATCGTAATTTAGGTAACCTTACTATGTTTAGCAACTTTACTTTTGCCATTAAATTACACTTTGCGTACATCAATTATTAGTACTCGCGCGCAATAGCAACCGATCCCGCTATCGGCCGCTGCCCGAACACGTCGCGCCAATGCAGCGCGCGCCGCAACTTCTGGCGAGCCGGTCATTCCATTCCTGAAGCTCGCGAGCTCGCTGTAAAACACAGCAATAACTAAGCGTTTTATAACACGGCAATGCGTCCAAAAGTTCACTTCACGAACACCAATTGTACACGGACGCACCGAGTTTCCCACTCAAGGACGCACCACGGCGATGTCGCGGGCACGTTTTCGATGCGTCTTTCGAGCCGCGCACTTCCCTATCTGGCGCACGATCTCAAGCATTATCGCCGCGATAACGATAGCGTCACTGTACGGAATCGCAAAGCATGAAACCACTGAACGGGAACCGAGCCGACCGCGAAACCGAGCGACACGGAGTGCGTGCGAACTGCGCGTCAGCCAAAACGCCCGGCGGCCATCTTGTTGTGGCCATGGCGGCACCCAATCCGGAGAGCCGTCTTAGCTAACGCGGCCGGAGAGCCAATCGCGTGTTAGATTCTATCGGTTGCTTCGTTTCACCGTCTCTCATTTTCCGCCGTTTGTGCGTTTGTGAATGAGCGACAATGAAAGCAGCGACAGGAAATCGGAAGTTGAAGACTCTGCCAATCTAACGCGACCAAGATGGCGGCGCCCGGTGCCGTCGTTCCGGAGATACAGCGCTGCGAAAATTGCCGTTTTTTCGTCATTTTGCGGAAATAATTTGTCACCTCAGCTGACGTAAATATTTTTCTTTGGCACTTCGCGATCGTTTTCGACGGGGAAACTTTGCAGACGCATAGAATATAAAACGTGCAATCCGAAAATGTGACTTCCGAAAAAACGATTTTTTGGTCACTTTTCGCCATCTGATCCCCGCGTCCCCCCTTAACAGTGAAGCCGTTTAGCAAATCGTAATTTTTTCTGGCCACAGTTAAAAACAGAAAGTGCCGAGCATGCACACGTAAACGCACGCCTCGCGGTGACCGACCGGGAGTTTAAAAAACCAAGAAAATGCCAACTGCTCGTGTGTGTGTGCCTCGCGGCAACCGCCCAGCGTCCCTGGTGCACGTTTGTTAAGCCCAGCATACCCACTTCGGGAGATTGGCCAAGATTGGCAAAAAAAAAAAAAAATCTAGCGTTCTCCGTAATCGTGGCAACACTTGCTTGGCATATGAAAGACAGCAGTTTTCACCATAATTATTACTTCCAAAAAGTGAAGGAAGCTCACACGTATGACAACAGTAATGGAGTAAAGGTCGTTGCGGCAGTGAAGAAGAAGCAAATTGACTGCAATTTCGATCTTAAACCACCGTGATAGTCATTAAGGTCGCATACAGCTTCGCTGCCTTCAAGTCTTACGCGTTGGTGCGAGCTTCCTTGCATTTTGTCTTATTTCTACTTTCAGGTGGCGGAAGTTAAGAACAAAGCAGGGATGTTTGGGAAAGTTTCGAAGAAGCTGAATATCTACCGCAACATGGAAGACTCTGAGGTAGCAACCAAGGTCTTGGTTTGGCATTAGTGCATTGGTTTTACTCGATACTAGCTCATTCATTCTTTTTTAATTTAAGTTATTTTGCGTGTGCAGAGTTGTTGCATCAATACTTTTCTAAGCCAGCACTGAAGTGCCGGTTTTGGAGCAGCATGAAAAACAATGTTTTCTATATGTGTGTGCCCTCACTGTTGTGTATGGAATTTTACTATTCATAAAGTTCGTCTTTTCATTTTGTATTTAAACTGTGTACTTCTTTATTCAACTTGCTTCTGACGTCTTGGTTCAAAAAACGAAAAGTAGGGAAACATTTCGACAGTTTTGTGACAGAGATATTCAAACAAAAAGCACAGTTAAAAAAAAGCATATTGCTAAGTCGTAATTTCGTAATTTATGAGTATTTGGTGTCCACATGTAAAAAGAAAAGAAAAAAGGTGTTGAAAAACCATTGTGTTTTCAAGTCGTACTTTTTCTCTTTTGTCGATGATTTTTAAAATAATTTCAGCTTGAAGGACTGTGCCAAGGCCTATCACCATTAAAATTGAACTGAACATGAAGTCTTCAGTTAGTGCAGATAGAGGGGTATTGCAGTTCTTGTGCTATGCTGTTGCACATGATGTTCAGAACTTGATTCCTGGCCTAAAAGGCTGCATTTCTCATGAATACAATGCGTAAGTACACCAATATTTGAGCAACCTTAGCAGTTGTCAAAAGACCATATGTGGAGAGAATTTCTTGAATAAAATTCCACCGAATGAGTCATAAATTGTTGGCTTCAAAAGTTAGTTTGGGACCTAATGTGATTCCATCCTTGAAGGACTTGCGTAATGTAATTTGTGCCATCTGGTTCACTATTTCAGATAAAAGTGCAGTGGTGTGCCTTAATTAGTGGTTGATGTGCCCCGTTTCTTCGAATAAAGCCATGGGTTTGGTTCTTGGCCGAAATAGCTGCTTAATAAAAAAATTTAACAGTCGACATGTGTGTAAAACTGCAGTGCATAGATTTTTTAACTTACAGTCTCATGGTTTCTTCACATATTAAAGCAGTTCCAGTTTTTCTGGAAGCCATAGGGTAAACAGTATTGTAGTCAAAAATACAGTTGAATCACACTACAACGAACTCTGCTTCAATGAAATTTTTGCTTCAATTAACCTGTCGCTTGTTTTTTGTTTTTTGTTTCTGCGACTGTGACTGGGGTGGGGGATCAAACCTGTTACTTTACACAAAGCTGCCGATGTGGCATGTGTATTGATAGAGCATGCAGGCTGACATGACACTGATGAAACCTTGCCTCTCCTCCATGAACAGCTCGAGTATGAACGAGCGCTGCTGCAAGAAGCTTTGGACCGAATGCCCATTCCTGAATTCTCGCATGGGTGGCTCATTGAAAAAGTTGTACAGCAGCTGGATGCGGTTGCCTGGGGGCTTAAGGATGTGGACAAGACCCGTTCGGTATGCATACAAACGCCTGGTGTTCTCTGTGAATTGCCGTTCAGTGTGTAGGATTTCTCAACTATCCCGTAGAACCCCCCCACTATAGAACAACTATAGAACCCAACTTAACACTGTCTGTTGCGAGGATAGTAACCACCCAAGTGCCTTTCTTGCTACAGTTTTACGGGTGCTTATGGTTGTCAGCTGTCTGTCAGACGAACAGTTGGTTTACAAAGTGTACCAAGGGTGGGTCAGTTGCACCAATGTGTACATTGGTGCCTTAAGCTGCTACTAGTTGTCACAGAAATAGGTAAGCGGGTCCAAATTGTACCCGTCACTTCTTCTAAACTTACAACATGACAACGACGTCAGTTTGTGCATCTGGTGGAGCCAGTTCTAGTGGAAAGTGACAGCAATGTTAGTGATTTTAGTTGTTTCGTCATGAACTCTGACATTGCTAGTCCTTTGCCATTTCTTACTTCCTTTTTGCCAGCGCTATGCCATTGAGCGTTTGGCACAACCGCTGTGTGCATTTATGTTAACGAGTAGTGCCCCTGCCCTCTGCTTGTTTACTTTCTTGCTAGGCAATCTCTGGCTGAACAGGGTCATCCTTCATGTGCAGCTTATATCATTGCAGTATGATGATGATAAAATGAGAAAGGTTCCTTCTGCTCCCATAACAACTAATGTAGGTCTTCCATAATGACTGCGTTTCATCATCACTAGCTGATGGGTGACACATTTTTGTGTTTGATGGTGAAGTGAGCGACCTCTTCATTCTCTGCATGCAACTTAAAAATGAAGGTCTTACTGCATAATGTGTCAGCAACATTTCTCCGCTTGATGTTCATATACTTGAAATATAAATGTCTTAAAGTACTACTATGCACAGTTTTTCATGTGCTTCAAAAAATGCTGCAAATGCCATCTTAAGTCGGTCACGGGTTATAAAAGATTAAGATTGTATTTGTATTCAGTTTCATCACATGATCTCACATGATCGACTTCACTATGCGTGCCATGTTTTGCCCATCGCAGCAAGCTGGAGACCTGACTAGATCCCAGAAGGATGAGCAGTTTGAAAAAATTAACTTCAGTGTCAAGCAAGTCTGCAAGTACTTTGAGGACCTGTTCCAGAAGTTTGTACCTCAGGG
This sequence comes from Haemaphysalis longicornis, assembly GCF_048455015.1. Lineage (NCBI taxonomy): Eukaryota > Metazoa > Arthropoda > Arachnida > Ixodida > Ixodidae > Haemaphysalis > Haemaphysalis longicornis. The sequence goes on along the minus strand of NW_027526335.1, from coordinate 45,025,476 downwards.
TCGTGCCACCATCGTGCTGTATACTCAGACGAGACGCAGTCAGGCAAGTCTTGCGAGCTGCGCTAAAAGAAATCTTATGCTTGCAGGAAGCATGATCAGATGTTGTTATTGAAGTGGCACCTTGCTGGTTCTTTTCCAGTGCCTTTTCGCTGACTCTATAGCAATGGTTTTTTAATTGCGCCATAAGGGATATTCATGTTAATGTTTTTAACATTAAAAAAGCGTTCTTCAGCAAACGCTCAAGAAAAATTGTGGAAGTTCACGATCTGTCTTCATCATCCAACCACTTTTTAATTGGCTTTTAACTAAGCTGTTCTCTCCAGTACGCCAAAAGTTTGTAAGAAGGTATGAGAAATGTTTAAAGATGCCACAGTTTGTAGCCACTTGCTAGTATTTTCATCTGGCACTCGAAAGAATTTGAGACACAAAACGTATGCCCCAGGTTTGTGTGTTTCTTGGTCGCGTGACTTAATTTGTAGGAAAAGTATGTTGGCAATAAGGCGTATTGAAATCAAGAGTGCATAAAACGACCACTCAGGCAAAGGAAGAACAACCAGACCAAGAAGGTAGAGCCATTTCAGTGTCATTATTGTGTTGAGTCATCACTTCTCGCGTTTTTTTATTTCATTATAATACTAGAGAGTTTTAGCGTAGTGGCTAGCGGAGGCTCACGCTACGGTGGCGGGTTACCGGGACCTGACCGCGCATGCGCGCGCGGGGAGGGCAAGGAGGTTGCCCCTCAGTGGAGAGAAGGCGCGAGCATGGCGAAGGCCGGCCGGCGGAACTAATCCCCCCACCGGAATGAATTTTCACCTTCCCAGTCGGGCCCCGCTACCCGCCGCCGTAGCGTTAGCGGACAGTACCCGGTATGCTAAAACTCTCTAATAGCTCTCTGAATTGACTGCAGAAACCTTCGTTCTGATGGATGCAAAAGCAAGGACGTGAAAGAATCGGAGTTGGCATAAATTAATCTAAGCCTCCATCATGGTGTACCTCATAACCAGGGTGTAGCTTAGCACTAAACTTCAAATATAGGTACAGTGCTCATGGATTGAAACGCGACACTGCGAGCGCGTGGCCGCCGGTACATGCAGCGCCGCCCGTGGACGCCCGTGGAAGCTTGGTGTTGCATTGTGGTATACCGCGAGGATGAGAGCGTGTTGACCGTATGCTTACTGCTTCCGGTTGCCAATGAGCGGGACTGTGGTTCCCCGCAGCGACAGCAGTGCGCTGCGAGCCTGGAGCGCTAGAACGCGTTTGTGCGCCGACGGTAGTAGCCCGGCTGTGCGCGCAGCCGATTTCGCGACTTGGTGTGCGCGCGCTCTTGTTACGCGTGCCCTTCCGATGCGACACAGTAATGTTCATGTAATGCACGGTCACGTTTGTCTGAATAAAACGAGCGTCTGCACGAAGGAGCAGCAAACTTTATTCCAGGATGTAAACTAAAAAAAAAAGAAAGACGCCTTTGCAGGCACGTTCGCGTGTGGTGCGGTGCATTAGTGCTTCGTCGGCTCGCCTCTTTGTTTAGTTTATATCATGGAATAAAGTTGACTGTTCCTTCGTGCAGGCGCTGGTTTTATTAAGATACGCGTGACCGTGCCTTACATGCACATTATCTGTGTCGCATCGGAAGGGCACGCGTAACAAGAGCACGCTCGCGCAGACGATGTCGCGAAATTGGCTGCGCGGACCGCCAGGCAGCTACCACCGATGCACAAACGCACTCCTGCGCTCCAGGCTCGCAGCGCACTGCTGTCGCTGCGGGGAACCACAACCCCGCTTATTGGCAACCGGAAGCAGCAAGCCTACGGTCCAAACGCTCTCATCCTCGTGGTATACCACAATGCAACACCTAGCTTCCACGGGCGTCCACGGGCAGCGCTGCATGTACCGCAGGCCACGCGCTCGCAGTGTCGTGCTTCAATCCGTGGGCACTGTACAGCTTGTGGTTAAAGAGTTCTTTGTTGCAGCTTCAGCTCACTCCTCTTTATTATGTTTTTCAGGAGAGTTCTGAAGAGGAGCTGGATTACCACGGCCTCGAATTCACGGTAGCTAACAGTTTATCTATGTTTACTTTGATCCTGTGATCATGCATTCTACTAGTAGCTGATGTCTGTACTGTTGGGCAAATGAAATTAGTTTGTTTGTGTGAGTTTGGTGAAGACACGTAGAGCTGGAGAGCATTGTTTGGGGAAGTACTAGTAGTAAGTATTACCTGGTACTTACCAGTAAGAGGCAATGTGGTGCTCAAAGAAATAGCAACCGGGCATAGTAGACCACAGTTCAGATTACTCCTCTTACGAACAGCCAAAACTTCTTTATCGTTAAAGGTGCCCATTCAAGAGCACTGACTTCTGTGATAACCTTAAAAAAAATGACGTAAGAAGCAGTGAGTTAGTCAGCAGCTGTGCTTTCACAAATCAAGGTCAATGTGTAATTCACTGTGAAGAGAACAGGCGTATGTAAAGGTTGTTCTAGTGCACGTGAGCAATAGCTTGTATAGTGAACATAGACGAAATCATGCCCTGCTTATACAGCAACGAGTTTCAGTTCGCTATGTGTGCGGTATTTGTGCTTGACACCCGTCCCATAATACAGTGAAACCTCAATGTAACGAAGTCAGTAAGACTCGCAATTTACTTCGTTACATTTAAATTTCGCTACATAAAAATTCGAGGCTAAAATGAAGTGTTAATTGCGTGAGTGCATGGTTCCTGCAAGCAAAAACATGGCGTGCATGCATGGCTGGCACACTTTTTCTGTTTCTGTTGGAGCTATAATCATCTACATGAAGCTTAATCATCTAAAAATACATGGTGTGCATACACTTGAAGTTAAAAAAAATTACGTGGTTTGTTGCATCACGGGTTTCGTTACATTGAAGTTCGTTACATGGAGGTTTGACTGTGCTAGCGACGCCCGCCTTGAGGGCTACTTAAAATCGACGATCCTGTGCATCACATACCTCACACGCCCTATACCACCTATCACTTCGTGTGGGATTGCCCTGACCACCCCAGTCCTCTCCCTCCCCTCCTTGGGGGGAATGAGCAAACTCTAATCGGCTCGCCTTGGGGATCAGGTCAACCTGATCTCCCGGGCTAGACCAGCGGCCACAGCCTGCAGCTTTCTGGACTGGGAAGGCACCATCTTTCAAGTGCGGAGCACTTTAGGAGCCCGGGATGTCGTCCATCCAATGTCGTTTGGGCATCATGCAAGTCAAATGATGCATACCCGCTTAAGGGAATGGGCCCAGAAGAATTTCTTGGAGCCATGAAAGCCAAACACGCCCCCTGCCTTCCAGTAACCGCTCACTCTTTCAGGCCTAAAAGATCTACTGTGCTTCTGAAGCCAAGTTAGAAAATTAATTTTCACCCGTGCCATGCCAACTCTTGTCGCAGTAGCACATGCGTGATGCATAAAAGTACAGTAACAATTCTTCTTGTCCTTCCACCTTGTGCTGTTAAAACAGTGTATAGCAATATGGCCTGGAGAAAGTGCCCCCTTCTCTCCTGCAGGCCTCGTTCAGCCCGCGGGCACCCCTGCAGTGCGTGAGCTGCTTCTCGGGGGGCCAGCAGACAGTCGTGGCCCTGTGCTTCATCCTGGCCCTGCAGAAGTGCGACCCGGCCCCCTTCTACATCTTCGACGAGGTCGACTCCTGCCTCGACACGGAGCACAGGCAGGCCCTGGCCAGTGCGTGCGCCCTGCTACCTAAATTTATTCGCCCCTTTTACAGCCAAGGGTTTCCTGTGCGCTAATCCTGTCAACAGTCACATTGATCCTCTGTACATCACAAAGATAAGTGATGGAGTAATGTGATGTGTAACGGCACTGGCTTAATATCAAAACAAAATGAATGGCAGAAGTTGTGCATCTGAATGTCCTTAATCAGTACTGTGAGTCCTGGGTTTTTGTTTCAACGATGTGAATGATCTGTACAATTTCAGTAAGTGCTTTGGTGTGTTGTACACCTCACCACTCGCTGACAAGTTTTCCCACTCTGGATTTTTTCGGTGGTGAACTGGGATTTGTTATTAAAAGAAAAGGTGTGGATATTGCACCGGCAGCCTGCATTTTATTTTTCCCAGATGTCGTGCTGGCAGTTGTCAAAGTAGCCTGCACGAAATGTTGCTGGCACTGCACAGCCATTGGCTGGTTGTGACCATCCTGCCAGCATTCTTTTTCCGGCAGTCAGTATGCATTTTTCTCGTGCATGCTTTATTCGCTTATGTATTTTATCTGACCTAACCAATCCTAACCTAACCCAACCCATAAAGGCAGGTCCTAGCCTAACCTAACCTAACCTCATATCCTAACCTTACCCAACGTAACATATAAAGGCAGGACTCAAACAATAAAGATAGAATGCTGCAGCAGAACGCAGCGGATTTGTATTACCTAGTAATGAGTGTCTGAATACACTATGACTAAGACAAAGAAAACACACAGTCAATAAAAAAAAAAGAAAGATTGTGGGATCAAACCAGCGACTTCGAAACTAACTATAGAGGCATAATCACGGAGCCACACTAACTTTTTTTTTCTTTATTAATGAGCCGTGCTAACAGTGGCTGACTGCGCTACCTGCGGAGGCAGGCATATCAGTTGCAATGAAGCAGGCCTGAACAACCAATCGGAAGACAGTGCCGGCAAAATATCCCTACCAGCCTACAATATGCCGGCTGCTGGCAATATGTTCACTTCCTGAAAGAAAGCAAGCACACACCCACATGTATGCATATGTGTGCGTGGGTGCTTGATTATCCGTCATTTTTCCCCCCTCTCCCTCTCCTCTTTCCCTTGGACAGACATTCTGGAGGAGCTGAGCGCCAGCAGCCAGTTTATCTGCACCACATTCCGGCCCGAGCTGGCATCCAAGGGCACGCTGTTCAGGGTTACCCAGGAAGGAGGGGTGAGGGAGTTGAGGCTGCCCTACGTGCGTGTGTGCATTCGTGCATTGTTGGGTCGCCGTGTCTGCAATGCCATTCAACGCCCTTAAAGGGGCCATGAAGACGAAATATGACTTTGTTTAATTTGAAAGAACGAGGCTTCAGTACCTCACCCAGCTCCATTCTGGCCACAAAAGATGATTTGTAACCAAGAATACGCGAGAGAAATAGCGTTCAAATTTCGCGCTACAGTGACACATAATGGGCAGAAGTGACGTCATATGGGCCAACACTAAAAGCGTAATTTTCAGTGTGTAACTGCACGTTCGCACTCACGTCATGCAATCGAATGGAACTAGAGGCCCACCACAACTGCCCAGTCATGTGCTGTAGCAGTACTTTCAGTTGATGGCCGCCAGTCGCGCAAACAACTTTCCTGTGACGTCGTATAAAAGTTACCAAAAGTGGCTGGGGATTCGGCACTGCTTGACATGTTTTCTTTAATATCTTTACTATTTGTTTGACACTTGCTATACAATAATACCATTGTTACCGCGGCAAGGCAGCCTTTTTAATGAAGCACCACTTCTAGCACCACTTTGCTCCCACTTACCATTCCTAACTAAAGCAACAGAATTGATTATTTAAACCTCTGAAAACTTGAAACTAACCAAAAGAGCAAGTACCGTATTTACACGATTCTAATGCGCCCCCAATTGTAACGCACTCGTAAGTTTACTTAGGAAAATTTAAAAAATAATTCTACGCCACTTCTACCGCGCAGGTGTAAAAGACGTGGTGCCACATACCTGGACCTGGCAGAAGACATTTCATTTGACGCACACCATGTTGCAGCAAAAATTTCTTGTGCTTCATAAACTTACTTACCAGTTCCTGCTGACATTGAAACTAAAGTGGGGAACATTGAAAGCCGATTTCAGGTTTGAGACCGATTGTAACGTGCCTTCTAGCGAAAGAAAAGGTGCACGTTACAATCGTGCAAATACGATAGGTAATAATCGAAATAACAATAAAGAAAAAGGGGCAGGGACCAGATTCAAACTTGCACCGTCCACGCCTCGTAACATTATCACCTTTACCTCTACCATTGTGCCTTATGTGTAACCACGTCAGCTCAGGGTTCAACATGTCAACAGCGCTTGGAAGCACACTAGACACTGCATCGATCATTTTTGGGCCACATTAACATTCCTAATTGTCTTCTGATGGATTTGTGTGCATAACCCAGCTTTAGCAGCTTCGCCTATACCCCTGTGGTCATGCTTTTGTCTGGTGATCTTTCAGGTCAGCAGTATCTCACCGGTGACAGATTCAGCAGCCCGGCGGCAACTTCAGGCTGCGCAGCCACTCTGAAGTCCAAACTGCAGTGTATGTGCAAGCCTGCATCCTCTCAATGTTTCATGTTCTCCTATTAGTGTAGGTTTCCATTGTGTGATTGGTAGCTTACAAGTGTGTGTATGTTTGTATGAAAGGCTTTGTTCTGTCTGCGCATTGGATTTGCTTTGTGACAGGTGCATTTGTGTAAAGAAGGTCACTCATGCCTGGTGGGCTTTATTTTGTTTTATTTTTTTCCAGCTCATAAACTCATGCTTTTATATCTGAGCTCATTAAGCAGTTGTTAGGTTGAACACTATCATCTGTGCATAGATAGCCTCGCTGTTGACGTCTCATTGCTTGTGATGATGACCTTTGCAGTGCAGCGGTGGCCTCTATTACCATGCCAGGAAAACTCCCAAGATGCTTGGTTCATTCACTGTTACACGTATGACGACTCACAGCCTTGTGAACAAATTTACTACATGTGACAATGGCATCAGTTTTTATGCCAGCAGTGCTTTAAGTTACTATAATCACTTGTGATGTTTGGGACGTTTATGAATTGTTACTCTTGCTGTGAAATTTGAGACCATGGCATTCGTTTTTGTGCCAGCTGTACTTATGTTATCTAGTCACTTGTTTAGGTGCATTGCACTGCTCACATTGTTGTGATGGAATTTATGATAAGACAATGGCATCAGTTTTCATGCCAGCAATTATGTTATCTAGTCACTTGTTTTGGTGTGTTTGACTGGTCACATTTTTGTGATTTATAACGAGACAACGGCACCAGTTTTCTTGCCAGCAATAATGAAGTTTATTGTCATTCTTAGACGTTGTATTGCTCATATTTTTGCAATGTTTTTTGGCAGCAGGACAATGACATTTTTATTTTTATGTTTGTGATACTCAAGGTATACTGGTCATATTAAGTTATTTCTTGTACTGCTCACGCATTTGTGATAGAATTATTTACAGCAGGACAATGGCAGTAATTAAAATGCCAGCTATACTCAAGTTACCCAAGTTATGTTATTCTTGAACAAAGTTTTATTTAAGCCTGTGAGGATATGACACAGCCTTTTTGTTTGTGTTTTTTATTGCTAGTGTGAAACAGTTTCTGAATGAACTGAAAATGACAATAAAGCTCAAACTGAAATTTCAGTTTTTCTTACTTGTTCTCATGATTTTAGTTTCGTGGTTTTTATCGAAATTGCCCAATAACAATCTGCAACAGTTCTTCAAGAGCAGTGACTGTGTTTATAAATAAAACACTCGCACTCACAAATGCTATATTAGTTTAGCCTTATTGGGTGGGAAGTATCTGTTGAAGTCATTGTAGAAGCTGAGATCTTCTTAATTAAACTGCTCTTAAAGTCTGCACTCTGTTAATGCAACCACTGGGTGGGTCCATAGGAGGCAGCGAGCTTGCTCTCTGCAACTACTGACCTCCTGTAAGCATTTGTACCGTGGCCAGTTATAAAATAGTAGCAGTTTGAATTTCACGCCCAAGCATTTTGATTTGGAAGCCTGCAATTGTGTCAAATTTGTTCAGGCCATTGTGTGTCCGAGGAAAAGTGCCTCCAAGTATTACCAGCCTTCTTTCCTTCCCAATTGTCCAGTCTAATTGAAGTTGTATTCTCTTTAAAAGTGGTTCCTTCAAAGAAACATTATAAAAGAGGGAAAGAAACTGCTTTTTTTTTATTCAGGGCTCCAGCTGGAGCACCTTGAGCAGTTTAATGGAGTGAGCAGTTGTTTCTGGCAGGATTGTCCAGCAGTAGCTCCAAAATGGTTCCTGGTGATCACCAATGTCACTGTCATGAAGGGCAACAAGGTGCCAGCAATGCATGGTGCATGCAACAGGCATGCATGTGGAAGAGAAACTTTCAGTGCTGAATTGCTTTGCTTCTTCAGCATGCAGTTTTAAAGTGTTAAGTGCATGGTCGTGCATTGAGCATCGTTGGTTTAAGTAGGCCAACAGGAGGCATGTGAAAAAATGACAACAAACTCAGATCGAGTGCAGTGGAGAATTAAAGGCGACAATAGCAAAGAGAAGAAAGGTACAGTGGAAGCATGAACAGAAGAGCGGAAGAGGAGATTATGGAAAAAGAATTATGGGAGAGGGAAGTTCCGCTTACAATATGCTCCACGGTGGCAACCTGCTAAAATGTGGCGAGCACAGCCACCAGCACCATAATTAGAAGCAAAGCACTGCACAGGCGGGAACCTGTCTGCAGTGACTGTTGTGAAACACACCCAAAAGATCCCACTTACAATCTCCCAATTTTAGTGAGGCAATGGGCTGCACAACAAAATGCCAATGCCAGTCACCCTACTCATGGTGTTCTCACAATTACAATACAAAAAAGAAGAGCGGCCTCCAACTACACACACATGCCACTTTTGAACTGTTTGCCTTAATACAGTGCAAATATCTCGCAAGCACCAGAATAGCCACACTCGAATTTCGCATTAGAACGTATCGTGATCGTCGGCAATATTTTGTTTATTTTATTGTTTATGTAATTCCTTATGTTGTTGCAAGAACAGCTCCACGGCTTAGGAAATGGTGATCGCACTTCTGTCAGCCGTATCCCAGATCTTTTTCATGCAAGGTCGCCGTTACGCATTTTCGCAAACTGACAAGCCTAATTCTTATATGTGTGGCGACGTAGTAGTGCATGCAAAAACGAAACGTGGCCAGATAGTACCACCGCTGGGGCCCTCCATTGCTGTCTCATCCCGTCCGTTGGTACTTGTTGGGCCGAGGTGATGGCAAGGGCAATGAAAAATGGCTGGGGTAAGTTAATGACAAGTTGCGCCAATGAAAATGACAAAAATGATCATTGCCTTGCCTTACCTTCGGCAGCGAGTTATGGTTATGAACATGGCACAGGCATAGAATTACCATTAGAGGCAAGATATGGCGATTAAAATGGCAAGGGTGTAGTTTTGCCTTTGGAGGAGAGTTACAGCGGTGGAAATGGGCTGGGGTGTATGTGGAAGAAGGATGGTACGCAACCACTTCGGACTTCTGGTGCTAACTCGTGAGACTGAAACCTTGGGTCTTACCCAGCACCTTGGTAGAATACTTGCAGCAACTCAGAGCGGCGAAAAGGTGAGAGATAAGTGCGATGCTCGCAAACAAAATGCGAGCATCGTGGTTTAAAAAACAAATTCCTGTAGGAGACAGCCTTGACTCAAATTAAGAGGAACAAGTGGAGTTGAACCAGATGTGATGTTGAGGACCGAAAACAGGTACGTGATTTATCCAAGTTAGTCATAATAAGGTAAGAACATCGTGTGGTAAAGTGTCGATCGGGATGACACGGGGTAGCAGCAGTTCAAAGTCTGTAGGGGAGAGGGGCCTTCTGCAAGGCACGCAAAGAGACATGAGCCAGAGGGTTGCACAGCAATGTGGCTTTTTATTGAAATCACAGGCTGCCATCGCGGTATGGCTTTTCTGTCATATATTTACACGTTAAGAATCGAAGGACACGCTGCACAATGCCGGTAACTGAACACACGCGCCTTCATGCAACCGTGTATTACAGCAGGAAACAAGGAAGACGAAGAAAAACAGGCAAGCACAGGTCAGCTGCCGGCGCAACCTGCCGCTCTCAAATCGCCCCCGCCAGTGCAATCCCACACATACACACACACATGGGGAAAAACAAGCGCTTCTGCTGCTTTGTACAAAACACGAGACCACGGCCAGCACGACGCCACAACTGCGGGACACGGGGTTCCCCCAAACGCGGCTTCCTCGGTACTTACGACGGGGGCTCTACAAAAATACTGTTAGGTGGACAGCCGTGATGGGGGAGCGTACATGTTCTACAATGGCCTGTACTGCCTGCAGATCTCACTGTGGGCGCCACAACGGACAAAGAAGGAAGGGTGCGAACACGGCAGCTCCCACACGCACAAACAGCCGGGCACACAGGTGTGTGCAAGCACTTTGTCCTAAACAAACAATATTCACACATTTCTTCACTCGGACAATGCTGTCACACCTCCCCCCAGTGAAAATATTGCGACCAACCTAAAAGCTGCACTAGAGGACTCTTCCCGAGTGTCGCCTTATCACACTACAGCGAGAAGACCAACCCTCGCCTCCTTCGTATAGTGACCTATGTGCTGCCGCAAAACAGGAAGTAATAAATTAAAGTGGAACTCTGAAAGGGGAGGTGGTGGAGAAGAGAATTAAAAAGGGAAATGAAGAAGAAAAAAAGCATGGCAACTGCATAAATATAAACGACGAAAATGGAAAGCGTAATGCACACACGCGGGATTTTCTGCGGGTTAATGGGGATACGTGTCCCTTTGGACACCAATGAGGAGGAAACCAGGTGGTGTTGTCTGCCCTCCCCTGTTGCAAAGATACCCACACCTACACAAAGGTTCCCACTGCACGAAATGGGGCAGACAACAACAACAAAAAAATCCGCATCCAAATTCTTGCAGTTGTGCCAGCCATACGCAGTAATTAGAATGCTAACTTGCACCCCTGCCTGGCTGCAGCATCTTTACTGCCAGGACACTACTTGCGGCAATCTTTTAGTTCTTCACAGAACGGGCTTCAATGAGATTCCTAAGTGTTCACACCTTGTTGCCAACTGTCTCAGGTTTCTCCAGTCTTCCAACTTGTTTAAGGTAATCAAAACGTGTCAAACCGCCAAACGGAAAGAAAACACAAACCACTGTCACTGGCGGAATTTGCAACAGTCGCTAGTGTGCCCTGATGCACCAAATTTGGACCCTTCAAGGCATTAGTGGCATTACTTAAATTCAGAAAACCATAAATGATGCGCTGCTGTTTCTCAAGCGAAATCTCCAGCGGAAGCCAATCAGACGACTGCTTCCTGCTTGGTCCGAACACAAAATACAGTAACTGATAATGCAAGAAAGAAAAAAAAAAAAAAAGAAAAGCTAGGTATACAAGTCTTTTCACCTTTTGTTTAAATTCATGTCCGCAAAGGTAAGAAACATTCTTTTCTCCATTTCTTTGCCTTAATGTCTCACCAACCGTTCTGCACAAGCGTTAAAAGTAAACGTACAATTATTTTGGTAAGAGAGGTGGAAGAAAGAAACCATATCTTGCAGGAAGAATTCAATGTATCAAAGAAAAAATTGGGGGCAACATACATTAACTAGTGCCTTCACAAAAAACAGTGCTGGTAACAGAACAGGGACGCGGGAAAAAGGCACCCGGAAGAGACAAACACTCCAATAAAAGAGGACTATTGCGGGGCCCCCTTCAGGGATCACACAGAGAAACACAGAATCGTCGTAGAGAAGAGGCAGGAATGGGGTGGGGAAACGGAGGTCTTGAAAACCTTGATATGGCACTAGGAGGGCAGTCAGAAAATGAGTCACTGGAGCTCTCAGGCACGCCTCACAGTTTGTCACAGTCATCGGGCGGGTCTCTCGCCAGCCGAGCGTAGCACGCACACACACATTTGCAGCTTTCAAGTGCAGTTCACGACGCTGCAGGTGTTGTTGGTGCTGCACGGGCCCCTGACGCTCACTTATGCAGGGCAAATAACGCTCCGTGATGCACACTACAGGTGACTTATGTACATAACACGTCGTGAACATCGAGGCTGAAGGGATCGAGGGCCCTCAGATGTGGAAGTTCAAGGTAAGATGTCCGTATCACTTCATTGGCTTTCTCCCCTCCCCCCAGCTCACTCATTCATATAGCCATCAAAAGAGAGGTGGCGTATTTAAGATGCTTTGTGAGGAAAAATATCTTCACAAGGGGGACTTTCATTTCTAACTTGGAAGTTCAGGTTGGTCTGGTTGGTTCATTTCTAACTTGGGACTTTAGGTTAGAAGTTCATACGTTGGCCTTTAATGAACAGTTTTGGAATTCCGGGATGAATGCTACCTATGAGGGCCTGTTTTAATCAACATTGTGAAACACCAACTGAGGAAACTAGAGAGGACTAACATAAAGTAATTTAAAAATTAAAGTGAGCTTGACTTATTTTTAATTGAAGTTAGGAACATTTATCTGTTGTGACTTGCACTATCTCACATATTACCTTTTATGTTTGAGCAGCCTCTAAAACTGACTTAACGCTCCCTACATTGGCTTGTTATGCAAAACTGTATTTACAGTCGCGATTTTCGACACGATCAGGACCAGAGATTGCCGAATAACATGAGGTAAAAGGTGTTTTTATGTTTTTACAACAAGCGTGCTGCCCGTGTCGATATTAGCGGTATGAGATAATGCATTTTTTTTTTCTAATAGTGGGAAAGGAACTGAACGACAGCTATTAAAGAGGTCAAATATGTGCAGTAAGCACTTTGCCAGCAATGAATAATTGATGATGCTATCACATCGCTTGCAATTCCAAATTAAAATTTGACGACAAAATCGAGGCATGTCTGTTCATGTGACATGAGACACCAAAGAAGATGAGAAATTTCACCAGAAAAATTTTTTTGACAAAAGTTTCTGGTAGGTACAACAATTCAAGAGAAGGCTTATGTGGTTTGACGACATAACTTAGGTTCAGGCTGCATTTTTACTGCTCACAATCCAACTTTTATCTTTGTTTCTATGACTCGGTGTGAAAACCATTCTGACCTGAAGCTATAACTACGGACACAGCACCTCCGGCAATTTCTGGTGCGTTCCCCATGCTTCTGCACCCTCGCCCCTTTAACTTCGAAGTTCACGACCCCACGACCTCAAGCACAGTTTTCTTCTCGGTGTCTCCTAGGACGATGTCAGGGATCTCCAGGAAGCCGCAGGGGTGGTGCCTGCCCGGAGTGCGGCGAGCTGCTCCTCGCCGAGCCGGATCTTGTCGTCGATCTCGCGGGCGTCCACGAGCAGCTTGGACTTCATGCGCACAAAGTGGTCGTAGTCGGCGTACTCCTGCGGACTCAGGTACTTGCGCAAGAACTGGGCCACCTGGCGGCTCCGCCGGTCGATGCTCTCCTTGAGCCGCCGCGCTTCCTCGTGCTGGCTGCTCAGCTTGTCCCGCTTGGCCTCCAGGGCTCTCTGCACACACCAAGGCCCTCCCCTTCATCAGCACCTCCAGGCCCATGCACTACTACCTTGTTCTCGGGGCACATTTAAGACTAACGGTGAACAACATATGACAAGACAATCACAGTAGGGTGCTCACCAGAACAGCTTAATGACAGCTGGAAGTGCACGCACCTGAAGTAAGTGCAACAACATGTAAGCTTGTCTATTCAGCTTGTCGTCCGTTATGTTCAAATTGTTTGATCTCCACTGGCAGCTTATCAGCAGGCATTAGCCTTCAGGCCTCCAAGACGTACTACAGGACAAACTTTAGACTCAGCCGCACATTTGGATCATCCGTGTGAACGGCTTAATGTTAAGAAGTTGATGTTACTGCATGCACCACTCCAAGCATCATTTCGCAACACTATCCCAGAGCGCAATGATTCATGCCACACAAGGCATATATATAGTGATCAAACATAACCACCTTAGAACAGTTCTCCTAAGTGTCTCCACAAGGTACGATTGATGTTCTGGGCTAACTAGACAACTGTGCTTTAAGGGGAGACAATTTTCGCTCATGAGCCTCACTTATTGCCAATGCTTGATGGTTTGTAGCCTCACATATATAACCCCAGTGCCCACCATGGTACTATCCTTATGGTGTTTTTCACTCACAGCAATTATTTCTGACAATATTTTTAAAAATCAAACTGAATCCTTGAAAAGTCCTTGTACAATTTGACTGGATAGCCGTTTCCCGCAGGGGTATCCTTTCGGCAATATCATTTCTGCCCTCTGCGCACACTTGCATTCAATCTTGACACCTGGTCCTATTTGCAGGAGTGTGCACAAGTTTGTGTTGCGTGGTGGAAATAACTGTTTCCAAACTTCCAAAAGCCTAAAATGTGGCATAGTTCTTGCCCCTTTTTCAAAAAGGCTCAGAAGAAACCGGAAACTAATACCATTGCATATGAGAGCGGGTGACATCTTATCAAGCCAACTTTTTCAACACATGTCAATGTGTGCTTCACTGGGTATTTGTTTTGGGGTATTCTCAGGCTTGGCAAGTGCGCCACTACCTACGCGCACATGTCGGAAACATGTCGTAGGCTTCTGTGTCTTGGGCTGCCTTGACAAGCAGGACAGGTCTCACACAAGAACACACCTATTTGCCCACGTTCATGACCTCCGCTGTTCACAGATGACCACTTCCAGTCGCTCCCTTTCCCGTGTACTCTAATTAGCAAGATGACTGTGGCATGGCATGCCTTTCTCTGCCATAGTACTGTTGCATTCCACAAAATTCCACTCAATCTACTCCCCTCCCTCATCCCCTGTGCCCCTAAAAAGTCAGCATTAAGGCACATTCCCACTGGCGATTTGTCTCGTCGCGCGACGGCGCGCATCGCGAGATGAGGCCTTGAGGTGGTGTTCGCACTTGCGATGAGCAATGATGCGACTGCGTTCAGTGCAGCTGCTTCCCGACTTGTACGACCTCGTTGGTGCGTCAACCATTCGTCGTCAAAGAAAATGATGTAACGCGACAAAAGCAGGTAGAAATAAAACTAAAACACATGCTACTAACCTGGAGCAATGCCGAAAGCATTTGCGGGTTGCAGGAGGAGCAGAAAATAAACTCACGAAGGCTCTTTTCAACATATTATTGCACGAAGAAATGCACACACTTGCTTTCACGCCACAACACCCGCATCACGGCCCACAAATGTCGCTTCTTTTCACAGGCGCAAAGTTCTGACGCCTCCGAACTCTACGCGTGTTTACCAGTCACCGATAGACGAAGAGGCTGCAAGTCAACCTACCGTCTCGCTGTCCACATAGCTCTATACGATGATTACTTGCTTTTACAATCCATAGACGCTTCTCCACACTGATGAGTTCCACGCTATTCGTTGATTATAGTGCACGCGTACGCTGAAGCCACTGACCAAAGAACCGATGCACACGGGAAGTTGCTTGCCGGCCCGAACCGGCGGGTACAGCGATAGCGGGCCAAGCGGCCGAGCGAGCCAGCGGCGGCTCGTCCTCGCCCGCCCGCCCGCAGTGTTTGCATACCGGATGTAAAGAAACGTTTCGTTTCCGGCTACGTCAGCCTACTCCGCGGCCGTGATTGGCTTACCGGTTTTGCGGGGCCGTCGCGCGACGAGGGAATTCAGACCGAGAGCAATCTGCTCCGCCGTCGCAAAGCGACGAAAAGCGACGGCCGGCTCGTCACTTTGCGACATCGCTTTTCGTCGCGCGACGAGGTGAATCGCCAGTGGGAATGTGCCTTTAGTGCCACGTAAGAACGGATTAAGAGTGGCAAAGACAGGCATTAAAGAATATCAAACTTTCCTTATGTGCTGGCAGCTGTCATCAGTGGTGTGATGAGGTGTATTATGTTTGTGTGCTCACCTCCATCCATGCAATAGGAAGCTCAGAAGTGAGAGACATGTAGTGTCAGTGTACTACACAAAGTGTACATGGAGGGGGGACTAACTGACCCTTTCCTGGGCGGTGGGCTCATCGGCCCCCGAGAGTCCCGCGAGGGCGTTGTGCACGCGTGCCAGCCGTCCTGAGAGCGACAGCAGCAGGCTGACGATCTTGTCGAGCTCGTCCACGTGGAGGCGGTACTTGTCGCGCTCGGCGGGCCTGGCCAGCTGGTCGACGCGGCTTCCCAGGGTGCGACCCAGCTGCTCGTTCTGGGAGGCCTCCTCGCGCAGGCTCAGCCGCGCCGACCGAAGCACCTCCAGCTTGCGCGAGATGCTCGCCATCAGCTCCTCCTGCAGGGCACACGGCAGGAGCACGGTTAGGAGCGAGAATAGCAGCAGCAGGAGCAAAGTACTTAACTATTGCGAGATGTGAAAACAGCCACACCACCCTCAAAAAACAGAAAGAGATAGAGGGAGTGACACAGGAAAGTGTAAATGGTATCAAAAGAAGAACACTATTGTACAGGCAAAGTTGAGTAAGCATTTCAATTCACAGACCCTCATGCTTTTGTTTCCTCATACTGCATACCAAGCTAAGTGGCTCGGCTAACCTCACTTTTGCCATTAAAAATATTCTCTCTCTCTATCTCTTTCTCGGTTCCCAGACGATAACACATATGTGGGTCCGTACTCTCAAAAATTACCACCAATTTGTGCACACGAATGCCATAATGTAATAATGCATAATGGAAGTTCCTTTCTGGTGAAGCAAGTTCTGCATATCGTTTGTGAAAAAGATGGGAGGCTTTTATATTCCACTTGAGCCTAGACACATTTGCTTGTTAAGAAATTTAAATAGGGCTGTAGGGGAAAGACTATAACATTTATTTACACTCCCGTGCAGTCTGATCAGCTACTATAAAATTTCAGGCTTCCTGCACTCCGTGTGTGCACTCAACAGTAACAGATGAATCATGTAGGCACAATTTTGGAAACATTATCTAGGGTGCATTTGTACTTGTCACTGAAACGATAAGATGTACTAATCTTTGACCTTTTTCGGATTCAAATTTAGCACAAGCTATAAGTACCTGCACTTTCTTTTTCCTCTAATCTAATGCTTGGAAGTAATTGGAGCTTGGAAGTAATTTAGGAAGTCTGCAGGTTATTTTTGTTGGTTTAGTGACATTTACCGACAATTTCTTTTATTTTATTGGATGAGTGGCTGACCTCTAGTTACGCATTACTTATATCACATTTTCCCTCAAAATTGTTAATTGCACAGCTCGCACAGTGACACAGTACTCAAGTATTTTATGAATGCCCCGTTACTTGACCATATACGGCTAAGCTAAAGAGTCAAATCTGTTTTGTTTTTCTAAAAACGCAGCAATCATTTAACGGAGCACCACACCTTGCGGACGCAAACAAACCGATGCAATTCCAACCAAAATTTCATGCACAGCATCAGCTTCCCTTTACCGGAAATTTGATCAGGACGAACACATTGGAGGCGAAGAAATAGCAGGGCTGCACGTGCCTACCAAGCATTTATCAAGCTTTACTAAAACAGCAAGCATGAAGTAAAGCAAGCAATGGTAAGGACCGACCTTCTTGGCTGTTAGTTCGCAGTCCGAGGCCCACTCCTGCTTGCCAATGTCGGAGCCGAACCTTGTGAGGAATTTGGCCTTGGGCTCCGAGGTCGTGTAGTAGGCACTATTCGCGGGAAGGTTTTCATCCCTGCGCACAACGAGAGGTCGAACATGTCATGTAACCGCATCTTTTCACACAAGTTCACTCCTGAAGCAATTTTATCTGCCCTAACGGTATACTTCTGACTCGTAGATGCAAAGTCTTTAAATACTATTTAGGGATGCGAAAACTATGGGAAGCCCGACACAGCTATTGATGGACATCACGCACTTACACCATCTGTTCATGCTCATATTTCCTCAGCAGTGAGATTTTGCGTGAATTAGAAATAAATATCCACGAAATGCCTCTGCACAACCATCACCCCTGCAAAGCTTGGAATGCAGCACGCAGGTGCTGCTAAGGGGAACATAACTTGTAAAGGGAAACATTGAGAAAACAGTAGGCTCTACTACTTGTGTTAGTTCTCAAGACAAACACACGGCAAAATCAACAAAGAAGGTGTTGGTTTTATTCAAGAATACACCATACCGTATTAGCTTGGCAAATCTCGGAGTTCAAGTAAGACACCCAGAGATGATAACTGTGTAAACTGACTTGAGCTCACAAATTTAAGAATTTGATAGGTGATGTGCTGGCATGTTTCATAGTTGTATCATGAAAATAGCACTGTGTGTCTAGAAAATTCTAGACAATTATACCGGAAGTGCAGTCATTATTTATCCCTTTTCGAGTAAGTAATTTTGTGCACATCATAAGAAGGTTCCCCTCGTTGTACAACATAAGTACCAATAAAAATAGATTAATAAGAATGACGGTGCTGACAATTTCTGTCTCAAGCCACATTGTGGTTCTACGATAAAAAGTGCTAGGTCACAAATAAAAGCTGCCCCGGTTTTGATGCACTCCCAAAATGACCCCAAAGCTCACAAGTTAAAATCTAACTATAAATTTTATTTTGCAGGTCCTAACATTATCCTGATGCTTTGCCCAACTTCTGCATCTACCAATGTTGTAATGGTACGGTAAGGAAAACACAAAAACTCTTGCAGGGCCGCCACATGGGAAACAATTCGTTGAAGACATAGGTTGTATTCACTGGCGAGGCATGCATGCAGACAACCATGAGAGTGCGCCATCACTGGTTACGTAAGGCTCCGCGGGATGGCGCTACTTGTCTGTGCTAAGTAAATGATGTGTGCTGGACGTTCCAAACTCTAGAGCCCCTCTGAATGCAAAGTAATGCCTCGATTCCAATTTGAGTGCGATTAATAACATTTCTGTTGACACCACCGTTGAGAATCGGGTTGAAATGGAGCAGACGACGCACGTCGTTTTCTGCGGCGTGTGAGCGCAGTGGCACAAGTCGCGCCATGTCCGTGGCGCTTCGGCCATGTCCGTTGCCATTTCCAGTGTTGCCACGCGATGAAACTGACAGGTGAATGTTTCAGTGAATACCATCTATAGCGTAGAACACTCAATGCAGGCATTACCAGAACGCAGCACTCCACCAACCTGAGCAAGTTGTTCCCCGTGGCGGGAAGAAGATATGACGAAGTGGTCGGTGGGGAAGGCTGCGGAGACGTGGCCACTGAGCTTTGCCGCCTGGGGAGCGAGTCCAGCTGGCCGTTCTGAGTGGCGTCCGCATCGAACAGGCCCTCCAGGTAGTCGGACATCGTTTTCTGGTTTGCACTGGGCACTGCAAGCGTAAGAGATGGGAAGAACACCACAGATGTGGCTCACAAGTCTGCCAACAAACCTTAGAGAGAGGATGTACATTGTCTTCTGAGGTTAAGCCTTGGTAGATAATGTCGCTGCAGAAGCGCTTTACCACAAGCTTACAAGAGGCAGAACTTGTAACCCAGCGTGCACTTGCACTCCAAGGCAACAAAAATGTTGACTCAGCAACACTGGTGACTTTTGGAAGTTTGGCTAGAAGCGTGATTTGGCCAGCTTTGTCACTTTAAATTTTCCTATTGCATTTCACTGTGACGCTTACACGCGAGGATATTTTAGGCAAGGGATACGTGCATTGGTGGGGAAGCTTCTCTTGACAACAATGGTATACTACATTCAATGAAATTTAATGTTGCAGCTGATGCACCTTCTTGGCGTTGCTGCCATATGACTGTTAACCCATTGTTCAAAGAAGTACACAGCCTATGTTGTTCACGAACCCATTTATGAGTGGGAACCATATTCCTTCAAAGCTGTAATTTAAGAAGTAAAACACCACCTGCTGTAATGCTAACTGCACGCGCTGCACTTCTATTACAGAACGTGCTTTTTGGCATTGTGTAATTCTCAAATGGCACATTAGGGTGGCATAAGAACTCAGTGTTGGGAAATTTATTAAACAGAATAACTCTGCACAACAGGCCAAAAGGAAAACCACTTGAAGGTAGAGGGATTAATAGAGATAAGGAAGGACAAAAAGAAAACAAGATGAAAGAAAACAAAGGAACAATAAAGTTGGCCCAAAAAAGTTATCCCATAATAAAAATTATGAGAGCAAATTTATACAAAGCAAATGAGGAACAAATAAAAGAAAACAAAATAAGAAGAGGAGTTTCGGGGGTTACAGTAAGAAAGGAAGAGGGAGAGAAACGACAAAATGGTGAAAAGAAGAAGGAGAAAGGAAGGAAAAAGGGAAGAAAGCAAGGGAAAATATGAACACGGACAGATGAAGGAGAGAGGGAGTGAATATCTGGAGACTGGAAAGGGACCCAGGAGGGCCCCCGAGGACACTGCAAGGTGCAGGACAGAAAATAGAGAGGTAAAAGGAGATCAAAGAGCCGGAAAAAAAAAAAAAAAAAAAAAAAAAAAAACGACCCCTTGTCCACGGTCTCACCTCTTCTTCGCACACGTGCGGTAGCGTTTAGTGGATTTTAGACGATGGCTGCTGGGTTGCTCCTAGCTACAATAACACATAATTCTTGCAGCGCATAAGGCCAGAGGCCACATTTAATGTACCGCGAAATCCGTCTTTTCTACTCGTGGTGCCGGGCATGGGACAAGCAAGCGTAAGCAAGCGCAGGAATGAAGAAAGCGGGCCACGGCCGCAGCGTGAGCCCTTATCCCTTCAGGCGGCTCCCCTCTGCCTCCGCCCTCCCTCCCTGCCCTGACTCACCCACTCGCGCTTTTGGTGCGATACTCTGACAACACCTCCTTCGAACAACTTTCCTCCTTAACCACACACGCACACAGCTACGACCACAGCGACCCACAAATCAACCGAACCGCGGTTTGCTTGTAGCACGTTTCGACTGTACGAGCAGAACAGCTGGGCATAGTTGGACGCAACGCGGGCGAGGGCCGTTGTACGCTGCGAGCTGCAGGCTGGACGTCGCACGATTAACCTGTTAACGGCTTCGCTAAAGCATCTGGTGGATTTATTTTTTTCTTTTTACTGTACCGCAAGGAACCCCTAACGCATTAATCCGCATGCACGCGGCCCGGGCAAGTCCCATTTCTCAGCGTGTGTGTGTGTTGTGTGCGTGTCCGTAGGCAAACTTTAAATGTGTTGTCACACAAATGCGGCGCCAGCAGCGATGACCCGGGTGCAGACAGTAAATAAAAATAAGCCAAGACGTGCCAGCTGTTGTCGTTTGAAAGGTGCCAAGTGATGGGCATCGCGGGGCGCAGTGGGGAATTCCCAGCGGTCGGAAGGCGGCGGCTTTTGAGAAATAAATGTCCAAACGCTATGCGCTTTTGTGAGAATACCAGAACGTACACTGCTAAATTCTGGTAAGCACACATAAAGTTTCGTCTCTAAGGTGGTCAACGCTTTCCGCACGTTACGAATTTGACATAAACGAAGATCTTTTTTTTTTTTTTTTTGCAATTTTACGGCTATTATGAGCTGGAATCGGCTTCTAAAAACAAAACCACTCCTAAACTATAACGAAATCGACGTCAAACGTGTTCAGTTTCGTCGAGATATGCATAGCATTTGAAAGAGTGCCCGAGCCGAGATAACATGCGGCGTACAGGAAATGGGTGCGGTCTGTGGGACGACGCTTCCATAGATAGTTCGGCCGTGATAACGCTGCAAGTTCCCTCGTTGCCGCTGGTCTTTACGCGAGCGAGCACTCCGTCGTTTGACGCGCGCTGCCGTCTGCATGATCTCTGCCAGCCTTCTTCTTAGTCCTCACTTCCGTGCCTGGCTAGCCTGTTGGGCCAGCGGCGAGAGAGGGAGATTCCCCGCAAAACGAGAGCAAGCCGTGATGAATGGCGGAAGCCCGTCACGTCCCTCGGGACCGCCCGTATCTCGGAAGCCGCCAGTGCCTTTTCTCGTCGTCGCCTCCGAATCGATATCCGCGGTCGGTGTACCAGTCTCGCGTACTCTGCGCGTGTACGTGCGTCCCACGTGCGCAGTAGTAGGTATGTACGCACGCACTAACGGCAACGCGAGAGATCTATGGGAGCGCTCCTTTTTCGCAGCCAGATAAACGATTTCGTCCCCTGTCAGGTTGGCAAAACGAAGGCAGCGCCCTGAAAGGGCCTGCTCTGCATTGCCTAACGCCAGAATGGAAGCTAGGTCGCAGAAGTCTGCACAAAGCCTCGTTCGTGCTCTCTCTCTTTCTCTCTATCTCTCTCCCGCTAAAGCTTCATCGTCTGCCCTGGTGTCACCGCCGAATAAAGACTAATTTTCTGGCTCTAATCTTCGGCCCCTGTTCACCTCACACCCCGTATGTTTTGGGTTTGAAAAGACACCTTTTTTTTTTGCACCTCCGAAACTACGGTGTCTCGTACTACCCGCCGCGGTGGCTCAGTGTCTAAGGCGCTGTGCTGCTGAGCACAAGGTCGCGGGTTCGATTCCCGGCCGCGGTGGCAGCTTTTCTGATGGGGGCGAAAAGCAAAAACGTCCGCGTGTACGAGATTTCGGCGCACGTAAAAGATCCCCAGGTGGTCAAAATTAATCCGGAGCCCTCCACTACGGCGCGCCTCATCGCCTCCGTTGCGTCGGCGCGTTAAACCCTACAATAAATCAAATCAATCATCAACGTTGTCTCGTAGCATCTGATCTCCAATACGACTAGTGTAGATTGGGGGGAAATGCGCACAGCTGCGGCTAGGCATGTCTTATGAGGCACGCCGCGGTGGCCCAGGTTAGGTTGTGTTGCACTACCTAGGGCCCTACAGTGCGAACACCAGCTGGTTCGTGTGGGTGAAGACTTCAGTGCACAGGACGCGGGAAGAAAACTGTGGGGGCACCCCAACAATTATTAGCATGCGTAAATGCGAGATCATATTACTGTCGCCGAGTGTGTCACTGAGATACGTCGTCATCTAGTCATATCATCCGGGGCGCAATCAAAGGACGCCACTACTACCCCACATCTTTTGCCGGCACCCGCCAACCGCACAAGCTAGTCAGGGTGACATCATTGGGGGAACGACAGGAACTTGGCTGGTGAGTCAACACTCCCTCGTCCATTTTCTTTAATCTGTCTGAACTGGAGCTAGAATTGTCATGGTTATTATTCCGACCTGACATTCTCACGAATCGACCGAACTTGCATCTCGTCTTCATTAAGTTCGGTGTAAAGCTAATGCAGCGTGCCGAATAATCTGCTGTACAAGGAACGTCACTATGGCCTAGAAATTTCTGAGACAGGCTGCATACAAGTTTTGTTCCAATGCAAGCATATGAAACTACCCCTGAGTGAGAACACTTAATCTTGGCCATGTCCTCTCAGGTACAGCTCTCTCTCTCTCTCTCTCTCTCTCTCTCTCTCTCTCTCTCTCTCTCTCTCTCTCTCTCTCTCTCTCTCTCTCTCTCTCTCTCTCTTTCTCTCTCTCTCTCTCTCTCTCTCTCTCTCTCTCTCTCTCTCTCTCTCTCTCTCATCCGCCTGGCGGTCAAGAACTCGGCTTTGTCTGCCGGTCGTGCGGAGTCTGGCTCACTCTAAGCGTACTTGAAATATTAACCCGGACGGTTCACGGAATTAACAGAGACAGAATGAACTGAAGGGCGAAAAAAAAAAAAAGCCTAGAAGCACAATAAATTGCTAGCAAGGAAAGAGCGCTTCGTGGCGGGAAGATGTGCGAGCAGGGCATAATTTAAAACGCCAGGAACAAAAACAACAAAAAGCGTGTAAGGGTTGGGGGTGCGAAAAACTGACTGCGAGCTTAGCCCTCTTCATGTCCTGCTTTTTCATATCTTTTTGTTGGCCTAAGCCATGTGCAGCCACTCCATGAGCGCACAATCGCGGAAGCACAACACGAGGGGCGCTAGCAGGTGCTTCCTGTAGCCGACTTGACGCAAAGCAGCCTCCAGTGCCTAAAAAGAAAGCGGGGGAAAAAGCACGCATCGCGACCGAAGCGCATCCGGCCCCCGAGCGGAACACGTAAGCGCTTATGAGGTTCTTCGCAGCGTCACCGCATATCCCACTCTTGCGTGATGCAAGGACTCCAAAAATAGCTTCATCCCGAGTTACTTAAAACCAGCGAAAGAGAAGGCAAAGTGCGTGAAAACGGCAATGTTCACACATGAGGGCGGAACACTTCAGGGAAGCAAACTGCGCCGTGGCAAGTCGCACGCAAGCTCCTCGTGCACCCCTCCACCTTATTTTTCCTTTTTTTCTACGCTCGCACCGGCGAGTACGGAGAGGGGCAGGCGTTCCTCACAAACGAGATTAAAAGCGAGTCGGCTTCCCTTTGTGCTTCTCGGCGACGAGCGTACCCGCCGTTCTTTCCGGCGAACGCCTCCACGGCGACGCCTTTTCGCCGGGGTTGCACCGCGCCGCCATTTGCTTTCTCTACCTCGCGTAGGCGAGCGAGTTGCCTGGTTGAACTAGCGTCACTAAATGAAGGCGTAGCTTATTTAGTGACGCTAGGTTGAACCGAGTAGGTGTGTTTACTCTACGACACAGCCACAGACGTTCAGGCCACCGGCATCCGACCTGCTCACTACGTTGGGAACCGTTTCCCTCGATCGGGACAGGTGCGGAAAAGGACAACGCGACCACGCTAACAACGTACCGCAGTGTGCAGAAATCAACCCATTACGTAACCGGACGTTCACACCGAAGCTCACAACGCCTTGTCGCGGCATTAAGCAGGGGGCACCAAACCGAAGCGCTGGGGAACAAGAATTTCCTGTTAGCGCTGAGCAGGAAAAGGCAGCAACTGAACGTCACGCACTGAAGTTGGTGTTTGTTTTCGCGTGTGTGCTGGCTTTTCCTTCCCTATAACTGGGAGGGCTTTTTTGTTTTTTTGCTGCGCTGTTCCGACGGGAAGAAAACAGAATTGCGCGAGAAATAGTGCAGGCGGCTGGCAAGGATTGAAAGCCGAGACGGTTGTTTCCCTTTCTTCGTCGCCTGTGTTTTCCTCGGCGGCGATTTTTTTTTCTGGGCGCGTGCGAAAGGGGGGACGGGGAGGGTTTCCGTTATATCACCAACCCTATTCTCGCGTGCAGGAATCAATGCGCGTTCGATCAAGTGCGCGCGACGGCTCCTGCAGCCGTCGCCCCGTCGGTGCTCTCTTGCTCGCCCTTTCCGCAGAAACCGCGGTGCGTGAAGGGCCACAGGGCCGTCTACTGTGGCGTCACCACCGAAGAGGGAAGGCTTCCTCGCGTCGAGACTTCTACGAGCTGTTTTCAGAATCCGTACGCTGACGTACCCGTCGTGTTTGTTCCAGAGATAAATGCGCGTCCACTGTGACCTTTCCTGGACTGCTTGTGAATGGCGGAACAGGGTTTTCTCGGTTGACGCGTGCCCATTTTCGCTATCGTCATCCACTACCAATCAGACGTCCTGCTCTCAGAGGCCGATAGAACGACGGAAATAGGGCGACGACCACTGCGTGCTCGTCACGACAACAGCTGCGCGCACACGTAAAAAACAGACAGCGGTCGCTTTTCTACCTCCTAACCTTTTGACGAGATGTGATTGCCGTAGCGAAAGTATGCGGGGAACGTGGAAATTTTTTTCTTTCCCTGCAAAGCACTGACTGACGCGAGCGTATACGCGTGTCTATAGGCTATACCCTGTCCAACAAACGCGTAACAAACACGTCCTGCTCCTACACGTCACGCATGAGTACAATGTCCAGTGCATAGCACAAGGAAAAAAATCAAGATAACGAGATCAGCTCACGGTGCATGCGTGTCTTTGATCTTGATCACGTCTTTTATACATCTACCGATCTTGATCACGTCTTTTATACATCTACGAGTGATCCATGTAAATCCATCAGCATTCATTAAGAGTTTTTGTTCGCGTTCGTAGGGTATATTGTTCTCTCTACGGCCTCATGAAGTTCCCCTAACGGGCACATTCACGCAGGAACTAGGCGACGCACGTAATATCCGTGTACGTCTGTCCTGATCTCTACTCGGGCGCGCTAACGACTGTACACCTACGAGACAGTGAGATGACACTGCGTCACAGCCTGCCCCATCACCGCAGCTCGTACATTCAGGCGGCTGCGGAGCCACTTATCGCGACCCCAAAAGTAGCGCATATAACGACGACGCCGAAGGCCAAATGATGCTCGATAGCGTGCGCGATAGAAAGGACAACGCGACCCAGTTCCACCCAACTACGGCGCGTCCGTGTACACGAGCGGTGACATGTCCAGAGAAAGCGACCCGGAGATACGCACTGTTTCCTCGCGCGTTTGTTGCGCTCGCACTGGCCGCGTCCGTCGCAGCGGAGCGCGCGGAACAAACACCTCCCAGATGCGAAGGCCTCGTCGTCACAGTACGACCGACGAATGCTTTACGTCGCTGTTAATGATCAAAGCCAACAAACAAGCGTCACAAGGTACGCGATGAGGCGTTCAGTAGTCGAGGACAAATGAACTGGTGGTGAGACTGCAGTTAATCGGCTCTTCTCTAGAAGGTGTCGTCGAAACGCGCGAGAGCGCCCTACTTATACGGACAGCATGTGCGACACTTATAGCGGCGCTCTCTCGATAATGCCGCCTTCCTCTACTTGGCGACGGAGAGCTAACGGTGGCCTGGCGGGGCAGGTACGGCACGCACCGCGTTCGCTCCGTTCCACCTGCGTCCGAACAACGTGTACCGCAGAGATTAAAAACAACGGATTGCCAGATACGCAAGCGGGCTCTCACCCCGTTCAGCGGGCTCCGGGATTTTTCCATTAACGAGCGCGTTGGGATGCCGTCGCTTTTTGTGGTGCGGATGGCTCGACGGCCCCGCTTGGACATCTCAGATCCATAAAATGCAACGGAAGGTGCAACGATGTTTACGGCGAACACCCGGTATCGGACATCTTTGCGTACCGCAATAAAAATCACCGTTTGGGAATGTCGCGGAAGTACAATACGCGTAACTCCGATGTTTACGAAGGGGAAAAAAAAGGTCGGCATCCACCTACATTGCAGCCACACAGCCACAATGCAAAGAAGGTATACAGCTTCCTCAGAAGACGTGCAACTTGAAGAGAGAATGCTCCACGGCTCTTTGTCCGACTGGGGAGTTTTTTTCTTGTGGCTGTAAGGCAGCATTGTAGGTGGATGTCAAATTTTTCGTTTGCAGAAAACTAGCCCACTTTGAGAGCTTAGGTCAAGTTATTCGACTAACTGCACGGCTTCTTACCCGGGGCCGTAGGCGTGCGCCCTCAGCTGATGTCTGCAATTACGGGCCAGCTACAGCTTTGTGTGTGTGTATTTTTTTTAAACTCCGGACGAGACGAAAGGTGCACGCGCTGTGAATGCTCCGAAACACATGTTTCAAGCTCAAATATTACTTCCGGTTCCTGTCGTCAATCGCCGCTTTCCAGTAACAGGAAGGGATTATTAGCATTGTCAATTTAAACATACATCTAAAATATCAAAAATAGAAAGTTCCAGCCTGCACTTTGGGCTACTAAAATCGGAGTATCAGCTCACTTCGAACACACAAAAATACCGTCAATTTGCAAAAAAAAAAAAAAAAAAAAAGAAGTAGTATAAAAATGTATGTATGCATATATATATAAAGTTATGTGGCGGCAGAACAGATGGGCGTATACATATCGTAGCGCGTAGTAGACATTAAACTCTCACCACACTGCCCCTTACTAAAAATCCACGCTAAGTGGCGGCTGGATGTGTCAAAGCGAACTCACCGAGCAGGGAGCGCAGCGCGGCGTCGCCGAAGCGCGAGGCGAAGTCCTGCGAGAGCCGCTCGCACTCCACCTCCTCGCGGCTCTTGACCGCGCCGGAGGCTCGACCGCAGCGGCGCAGCTGGACGACGCAGCACGAGTCGCCGTCGTCGGGTCCCGTCGTCTGCGTCGCCGAGTTGGTCCGGCGGCAGGCCGCGGCACTGCTACTCGCCGGCAGCACCGAGGATGGTGACGACGACTGGTCGCAGCAACCGTTGCACGCAACCGGCGACGACAACTCGCCGCCGCTGGTCACCGAGTTGTTGTTGTTACTAGAGACGGCTGTGATGACGCCGGTGCTGTTGGCGTTGCTGTTGTTGTTGTTCAGAGAGTCCGTAGAGGGCTCGTCGCAGTGCGGCGGCGTGCCGGACTTGGGGCCTGCCTTGCCCGGAGGGTCCTGACTAGCGCCACTGCCCGGGGTTGGCCACGACGACTGCGGAGGAAAGCTGAGCGGCGACGAAGGGCACGACGAGGCGGGGGACTCTGAGCTGGCCTCCTCGGAGGTGAGCTCGGAGCCCTGGTCGGAGCCCGGGCACGAGTCCGGTCCCGAGTCGGCCGCCTCGCCTCCGCCGTGGTAGCTGCGCCGGTAGTTGCCCTGGAAGCCCTGCCGACCGGGCTTGCGCTCGGTCCGGTACCACATGTACGAGTTCTTGGGGTACACCCTGCAAGGAGGAGAAACAGGGCGGATAAGATAAACTGCTTATCGCCAACACACAAAGAAAATTTCAAGCTTTCGAAGTTGCGCTCGTTATGATCACAGAGACAGACACAGGAAAAAAAAAAAAAAAACAAAAAAAAACAACGTAACCTTCACGAGAAGACGTGTACCGTATTTGTTCGATTATAAGGCGAGGGTGCAGTTTGGACAGTTAAAGAAATCGCCATATATATGTACAGAGCTTCGAATATAAGGCGGGTTATGACTTTGAGACTACGAATTTTGGGGGAAAAAAAAAGCTCGCCTTATATTCGAGTAAATACGGTACGTTTTTTTTTTCCTGTGTCCGTCTCTGTGACCATAACAAGCGCAACTTACCTTCAAAAGCACGTTACACCAACTAGCCCGACATCAAGCTTTACTGAAAATATCAATCTTTCCCTTTCCCTCAACATTCCCGCTTGTAAGCTCACTCACTCTACTGACTCAGACTTGGCGCAATACTGATTTTGTGCTTGATTCACTATGCATTATAATTACGCAGTGCCGAATAGCTGCGTTTCTTCAGCCGATGCAAAATAACATCAGCACAGTAAAATTCCGTAACAGCGTTGACCCAGCGTTGGCTTGCCACAGGAGCATGCATAGCACTCTAATCACATAAGCGACGGCGCTATCTGCGAGACTCCCTCAGACATCTCGTTGGCCTCGACAAAGGGGCACCCCGATACTGCGCCAAGACAAAGAAGGAAGCCAGAGAAGATTAACGTGTATAGAGCCATGGAAGATTCCGTGCTGCTAGCCACTACCATTTTCTTAAAACAACATGTTCTGGGCCCGAGCTAGCTGTGTAGGCTCCCTCAATACAAATTAACTGGTGACACAGGATTAATAATATACGACTTTAATTTACGGCAATCCCGTCGTTCAGCTTGATTACAATGCACTCCAGTGACCCATTCGTCCCGTCAACAAAGCAAATTCGGCGAATGACAGCACTGTGCACGCGATTTGACACAAAAATGTGATCTGTGCAATGTCATTGCGCAATGCAGAACACCATGCTTGCATTGCGTGACGCCACAGCGCAAAACGAACTATGTAGTCAAACCGCATTCTCGACATGTTCATTGGCCGAAATTACGTTGTTGGCAGCACTGATTGGTCAATCGAGTGCCTTGTGGTGAAGCTGAAGCACAGGATTATCTCAGTGTACCATCTCCCACAAAGAGTTGCACGAGAATATTATTTATATGTTAACAGTTCCTATGTACGTTACACAAAGTGAATAATGCAACAATTTTACACACATTGACAGCAGGCAGTTACTGCTCGTCAAGCGCAAGTACAAATGGTCATAACAAGCCACGTAGCCAGTATGAGCCGCTCTTAGCGCGCAGCCCGTTCCATAAACGGCTAAGAATTCCAACTAATCAAAATCTCCAAAAAGAGCGAACTGCGATTCTAAATCCGAGCAATTAGGAAAAAACATAACGCTGCGATGCTCAGTAACAACGCCATTGTTGCTGGGGGCGAGAAACGGATGCCTCCGAAAGCATGACGCTGCAAGTAATTTATTGACGTATACGGACAGTACGCGAACGCCGCAACGCGAAAAACGCGCCCATACGGAAGCGTGTAAATTAGAGCGATGTTCATCGATCACTAATTATTATCTTTCCTGGCGCACCAATTCCGCATCGCACGAGCCCACGGAGAGGAAGGAGCATGAAAAGTATCCATGACGAGAATACCTTTCATACCAGAACACATTATTGGAATTGTAAAGCTCGAAAATGATGCGGCAGCGAATTAGTTACAGGAACGCTGATGCACTGGAACGACCCATTGTCCGCTCACAACCAGGGCGCCCCATCACAAAGGATCTCCTCGGACACGGAGCGGGTCGGTTCCTTTGTGAAGCTGCGCAGAAAATTGGAGACAGATGAAAGCGAAACTATGCGCGCGCCTTCTTCTTTACCTCTAACAAAGAACGTAAGCATCGAGGCGAGATCAGGCTTTGGTTTGTGCTACTCATATAGCTGTTTTCTTTAGAGCGCGGCACATTATTAAGTAGACGATCTTTGTGCGCGTTGAAGGGCGTGCCGTTGCATAAGTCGGAGGCGCTCTAATGCGCGCCCCGTGTAATACGTGTTACAAAGGAACACGCGTATCCGACCAGGTCAAATTATTTTAAAGCCTCTGTTCGACGACGGGAGCCCTATTGAAATCTCAGTTTGGAAGATGCGCGTCTCCTTGATGATGCCGCACGAGGCAGCGGCGAGAAAAGCTGAGGTGGCCCCACACCGCAGCATAAAATTGAGTAAATGTGTACAGACATATTAAGTCTTACAGCGATGTCTGGATCAATGGGAGTTTTTAGGAGCGCAAATATGGTGCCGAAACTGCGCGCTTGTTTTCAACAATGACAAAATGAATAGGCTAGATTTCCATTTCTGTTCCTTGTTCCATTCAATCGTTTTCCCGTGCAAAAATAAATAGCTCTCGCGTTATAACCTAAAATTCTCGTAGGGAAGAATAAATAGGCCAGGTTTTCGTCTCTGTTCCTTGTTCCATTCAATAGTTCGCCCACGCAAAATAAATAGCCCTGGCGTCATAACCTAACTCGCGCGTTTTTGACGGCGCCGCGGAAATTCAATGCTAGCTCCCTTGCTGCCCCACTTTTCCTTGTTTTCTTTTTGTTTTCATTTTCCTGCTTCACCACGTCGATCAAATCGGGACATATCGATCAAAACTGGGACGCATAAGAGAAAGCAAACTATTGCAAATCTAATGCTCCCACGGAACAATTGGCCAAGTTAGGATATAATGGTATCGATGGGGCAAGGAAGCGCTTGTTCAAAATACTAAATGACGGTTGCATGTTCAAAGCTCTTTTTAATGCTTTTTTTTTTGCACCCAAGTACTAAGGTAGACACCCAATCCGGCTAACCTCCTTACCTTTTCTTTTTGCGTTTTCCCCGTCACTTTTCACGTCAGCTAAACACAAAAGGAACATTTGCAGCCGTTTCAGTTCCCTTGCATCAAAAATTAAAATAATATTTTTTGAGCAGCGACGAAGCTTAATTTTTAATCAGGAGACGCAAAACGTCTCAAAAGGGCATTCCGAGGTTTCAGTGGCTGGCTCCGAGACGCTTTTCTGCTACTCCAGTTGGAGTTAACACCTACAATAAATCGATACCCCGCGCGCGCGCTCCGTCTTTGGAAAACGTCGATGGCGTTGCGCCGCGTGTGTTGCCTCCAAAATCTCTCACCTGTCTGCTATCGTCTACGTACGGTCCAGAGAACCATGTCTATTAGAAGATCCGACTCAGTCTCGTTACGCACAGTTCCGCCAGCTTGGAGAAATTCGAACGATCCGAATGCATTCGACGAGGAAATACCGGGCGCTAAGAGGACGCGCACCATCCTCGCAGTCCCGCCATAAGCGCATGCAGCGTGCGTGACGGCCTGCCAGGAAAGAGTTTATTGACACGGCCAACTGACACCCGACAGGCTTAGGCAGCTCACAGGACAGGAAACACGCAGGGAAGGCCGCCCTACGAAAAGATTCCGCTAGGAAAGCTTTCATCATGTCCAGAGCTTCTCTACAGTGTATTGCCTGTATATATATATATATATATATATATATATATATATATATATATATATATATATATATATATATATATATATATATATTATATATATATATATATATATATATATATATATATACACACACATTGTGAGCATGTGTATGCGCAGTCAACATTATTGGGAAATTGTAGCGCCGTAGGACTCTTCTATGATTGTGGCCAATCACCATCATCAGTTGGTGGGGCAAATCTCTCATCTGTACATGCCGTTATATCGTCATGTGTACATGATGATCATCAATATATATATTCTCCCGTGTTCGGCGCCCATCGCACGCGAGGGAGGAATGACCGAGTGCGTCTCGTGGGTGTACGCGCATCCCTGACCGGCGCAAAGGTTCACCGGGGCCGCCAGTTGCGTTTGGGTGCTCGTGTGGCTTCCAGCGTTGCTGCCCCCTCCTCCCCGCTCTGCCGGGCTCGGAGGGACTTCCGCTTCCACCAACCACGAACCTCGACGCGAAGCCGCGTTCCTCCGCCCAAGCTTTCTGCAGCCAACGTATGCGGCAAACATTCCTGCGCGCAGACCCTGCCGGGCTGACCCGTGCTCCCACGCGCGTGGCCCAAGTCGAGCCCCCCGTGGAAGGAGAAAGCCAGTCGGTCTCTGCCTCCATCTCGGCGCACGATCACTCGATTTCGGCCGCCCCCCGACGGCGGTGCTGCCAGCGCGATCGCAGCACTGGAAAAACTCGCTGCGCATGCCAAATGAAAATGGAGATCGACGCGAATGTGCTTACAAGGCTGGGCTTCTGAGTGCCTCTGGTGAAATATGTTCGGTATATGACACAGGTGGAAATCGACACAGGTGCAGAAGTCCTACCGGCACGATAAAATGATCGAAGGTCTAGGTTTCTGCCTCAGAAATACACAAAGAAGGACTTGGGAATGCCACTGGCCAAGATTATTATATATAGGTCGTTCCTTTTCAGGTTTTATATATTTTTATAAATGGAAGGGGGGGGGGGGGTGGCAGAAATCGGGTGCTAATTTTGGAATGATAATCGAGGAGAGATCGGGTTTTTGTATAACCATTTCAAAATTCGAGGTGAACTTACAGATGTGTTAAGTAATACACCCAGTGTATGTTAGAA